>NC_051210.1:31081477-31415164 GCF_015220075.1 Falco rusticolus | reverse complement strand
TCCAACCCAAACTATTCTATGATTCTTTCAGACAAGAGCTGGGGGGTGTGTGTTAGGGGAAAACACATGAACCACTTGGCTCAGTCGCTCAATCACTACCTTTAGTAGGCCTTACACCTTCCATCAGCTACCATGTAATGAGAGAAAAGGGTTCTTTCATTTTATTAAATATTAATTCAGACCTCTGATCCACATGGTCATGAACATGAGCTGTCAATTTCTATATAACCTTAAAAAAAGGAGTAGCAGGTGACTGTTTCAGTGCAAAGAAGGCTGTCACTGGGGACTAAATAATAGCAGCAGGAAGTCAGAACCTTAGAAAAATCTGAGTTACAGTTCCAGATTACATATATGACTAGTGAGGGCTCATTAGCTACTAGAGATAGGAGGCAGAAACATATTTCATGAAAAACACTCATGATATGAAGGTCAGAGAACTGGACAAACACTCAGTTCTCAAGGACAGTAGCTGAAGACCAGGGTAAGAGTTGTGATGGTGAACCCCACAAAGCTGGAAGAAAAAAAATTAAAAATAAAAAAAACTACACAAAACCAACCTCACCCAATCTCCTTCCCCCCCAAAGACAAAAAAAGCTCTCCAGCACCTTTCCCTTCTCAACACTAAGAGTTAGTGAAAGACCTGCTCTTTGCACAGTGATTATATACGTAGTTTGGGTTTTATTGCTGGTGCAGTTTCATAACATACCTTTTGTTTTCTTTTGTAATAATAGCTGAAATCTTTATTAGAGGTTCTCGTGTCACTGGTTATCTTAAACACAACAAAAGGTTAATACCCTTTTTCAATTAGTTTCCAATTATTTACGTCCCAAAGTACTCTGCAACCTACAAATGATCGTTTTGAATTACTTATCCAGTATTTCCCTACATTTTTGTAACAGACTATGCAAGCTTACAACTAGCTGCCATGTAGAGCTTAGAACAATACTGTATCACCACAGAAGAAAGAAGATCACACAGCTAAGAGAGGAAGAAGTGGCTAAAAGGAGAGGAGTAAGAACAAGAACAGAACCAGGCTCACTGGCTTTGATGCGAATCGCTACTCCAGTCATTAGCAAGACCACTTGAAAGAGCAAACTGGCAGAGATGATTAAGGAGGGTTGGATACTTACGGCCTCATACATTCACTCAGTATTACCTAAAACATCCACAAGAATCCCACACTACAACTTCACCCAGCTTCAGTGCCCAGAGGAAACCAGACCATCAGGTTTTTTCAGGATGATAAGCTAATTATGTGATACAGAAAGTTGTTCTTCCTCAGATGCCAAATTTTTGTATTGAGGCAGACCTGGCATAATGAGAATTGGATTCCTATCCTACAACCAGATCCTGTGCTTCTGGACAACCTTCCAGTTTCTTCACCCATTTTTCTCCTCCCAGCTGGTAGCACTGCTATCTTCTGCTTGAATAGTCATGCCCTAAGCTATTTTTTCATGCTTTCCAAGACAGTAGTAGACTGCATGGAACAAAGGGGATCCAGGTTCCCCAACAAACAAGTTTTATTCCAGGATTTGTATTTCTAGATGTTTTCACCAAATTTTAGGATGTCGGACCTCTCTTATTAAAAACACAAGAGTTACTTGAATTACTTTGCAATCCAGTCACAATGTTAGGCGCTTAATTAGCAAAACAATGAAATGGCAAGGTCTTTACTGGCCAGAGTGGGGAGTTTTTTGGGGAGAAGTTGAATATTAATTTCCTTCTCATTTTATACATACTGTGTTTAACCTCATACCTGAACAGGACAAAGCCATGAAAGATCTCAGTCAAAATTCTTCATTCATAGATTAAGTTTTCCAAATATTAAATATTTCCTTTGCCGAAACAGAGTGCAGAAAGTAGGAGAGATACCTTGACTAAAGCTTAATCAAAGCTAATGTACCAACTCCTGGGGAGAAAATGAACATATTCCTTTCTTCAGTTGAAAGCTAGATGAGCCAGCTGATGAAAAAAAATATTACACAGCATTTGTGATGAAGATAAAATGAAAATATGATACACAATAGGAAGGTCTAATACAGCACCATAAACCACAGTTCTCTCTAAGCTTTTATCTACTTAATCATGTTTTATTAAAAGATAATATTTACCATTGATGCTGTCCCTTCTTTTATCAAAACACAAGTTATTTATAAGTGCAAAACTGCCAAACATTACCTCAATACACCCACATTTATAGGATCCATACATTCACACTCCATCAGGCACCAATGAACTTGAGAAACCCAAAAAAGTGTCTTTTCAGACTAGAATCATCTTCTCATGGAAGAAAATACAAATGGCAGGGTTTACAGGAGGTGAACCACTGGCTTCCTCTGCAGATCAGAGTGCAAAAATTTCCACCTCTACTACTCAGCGTTGACAAAAAAACATAATTAAAGTGATGTCACATTAAACATGTAGGTTATCTTCTGTCTTCAACACTCTTTGACTCATTGAAGCCTAGACGATAATGCAACCCATAGAACTGGGAGGCATGAAGTTTCACCAAAGGCGGATAATGGAATTGTTCTCTAAAAGTAGGTATGCAGATGAATAGCAAAACAGTACTCAATGAACAAAAGAGTAAAGTTCTTTTTACCCTGAATGAAGACTGACAGGCTACTAAAAACCTGAATAGCACCAGGCAAATGTGCCCAAACTGATCCATAGCAAGACAAAGGACAGGCAGCAAGGCATAGCTTCAATCTGATGGCATAAGACAAAGCAAAATCCATTAACTTATCCGCTAGTGCTTTGCTAGAAAGCTTTGCATACTAGCAGTCCAAATTTATACATATTTCTAATATTACTTAAACAAAACAAGAAAAGGTGAACATAGAAGGCAGCTTTTCCCTTGCAAGATAAAGAAAAAGAAGAATAACTATTTAAAGCCCACAACTCCACCTTCTTGCAGCTGTAATTTAGATGAAAAGTACTGTTTCTATTGACAGGCAGAATAAAGAGCTCTTCACCCAAGGCACAGAAGCTAATCCAAGAGCACTAAGTTCTACTGAAATATCATCCACACAAACTTTCTGATCAGTGTGGATGCTCAATCTTTCACAGGATCACAAAAGTAAGAAAAACTTAGCAGCTGAAAGATAGGATTCAGAAAGAGTTGGCAGTAAGTCTTCATCAGGCTAAGAGATTTCAGACTTAGCAGATTCTATAACTGGTAACACACATGTATAGCATACCACTAAATTTAGCACATCTTACAGTTCAGGTCCCCATTTCCAGGACTTACATTTCAGTAAATATTTTCTTGAACTTCATGGAGACTGCGTAGGTATACAGAACAAGATTCTTCCCAGAGACCGACCAAATTCCATGATTCCTTAAAAAAAGGCAGGAGCCACCACTGAGCAGGCTGCCATCTTTTGGCATTGTCCATAAAATAAAATCAGCTAAACCACGCCAGAGTGATCCAGTCCTGCTGGTTTCTTCCCCTTTCCACCAAATGGGCAGCAAAGTTAATAAAACAACCATAATCTGTCACAATTAAACACAACTTATTTCTACTTGTTCCTATCCTTAAGTAAAACTATGGATACCTTGCTGCCATGGCAAACAAGTTCACTCAAAGGTTTACCTTAATTAATCCAGTAATACAGAAAAGGCTATAACACATTTAATACTTTTCAAATCTGCAATGAATAAAATACAGAGGCTCATCTCCTAGATTTAATGCCTCCAAAACACACATCACATGTGGCATGAATACCCACTTGTTGTTTATCTTAAGTATGTAAAACTTAGCTACCTTGAGATTTAGCTCCAGTCAACAGGACTTCCACAGAGGTCACAGCACTGTACTTCTGGTGTAGTGTACTCCTGCAAAGAAGCTTGAAGCTAAATGGCATGAAAGAGCCCTATGAATTCTAGGGATGAACTACATTATCATCAGATTTACAATGCATCTTTTTGTGCAATACTTGCTCCACTATATGCACCACTCCAAAAACATTTCCTGTGTGCCCCCTCTGAAAAGCTGCCATCCCCCTGTGGCCTCAGCTTGTCCACTGAAACACAACTCCAGCTTTGTTTTCATTCAGAAGCTTTCGTCCGCCGCAATGGCTGGACTCCCCCTGCCTTTAACCTTCGAGAGCTCTTCCCTCTGCAAAAACCTTCCTCCTCCTTTCTATGCTGTCCCTTCTTCATTGCCCCGAATGAGAAGTACTAAGTAACTCACAAAAATGACTGTCATGTATGGCAATGTAAAGCAGCCAGGAAAACAGCTCATGCATACTCTGCAGGGCAGAAAACCACTACTGGTAGGTTGGGAAACCAGTCAATCCCTTTCCTGTGTGGGACATCGTGCCACACTGTTGGCAGCAAAAGATGTAAGAAGGACACTACTACCCTCTTCCCCTCACCTCCAGCCACACATTCCCGCCTAACTTTGTGCTAGTGTTAGTTGCTCTGTAGCCAACAACCTTGTTGATTTGGGTTTTTTTTTAATTAGTGACTAGGACTTGTGAATTAAATCGATTAAGCAACTTAAGTCTTTCTAAATTATCACAGTACTCAAGGCTCCTCAGCTCAGCCAAGAAAGCAGATAGCAGGAATTGCAATTGAGCCTTGGGCCCCTTTTCTCCCTTCCCTGCTGCACAACTTGGAAGTATGCAATTGCTCTACACAACAAGTCGAACACATTGCAGCAAAGACTTCTGATGGTCCAGGAAGAATAAAATGTCAGAACACTGCCTTCCAGTTCAAGCGCCTCAAAACAATCTCACAATAAGACAAAGGTAATTGTGCAAAATTCATGATTTCACTTCACCTCTTTGAAAGAACTGCTTAAGTATTTCAAAAGAACAGAGAAACAGGTTTCTCTCCTCACCTCCCACCCTGAGATTAACAAGCTAACAGAAAAGTTGCTTCCTTTACGCTGCTTAAGGTTCACAGTTCCTAGCAGCAAAATCTGTTTCTTCTCCAAGCAACATCTCACTATCCCACCCCAAAAAATGAGGGGGCAGAACTGGAAGCTGAAATTGAACACATGCTGAATCACATCTAAACTTTTCTTCAGAGAACTAGTAATTGTTATACAGTTACCACTGCTACAGAGCAGCTCTTCAGAAAGGAGTAAATTGGAAAAATGCACAATTTGGAATAAGGCCCCAAAGAATGAAAGTCTTAACACTGTGTCAAAACACACAAAAGAATAATGCCTGCACCTCCAAATCCTGTGTTCAGCCTTCCTTCCTGTTGTTGACTTAAAAGAAAGGGGGAGGGAGGGAAGGAATACATACAAACTAAAGGTTATTGTCTTTAATTATCATATTAATGTATTATCAGCCCTATACCCTTGCTCTGCAATACAGTGTTTAATAAGAGAAGTTCTTCTGCCTCTGTTTGACCTCTCAGCAACAGGTCAAAAAAATCCCTATAGCCTAATAATGACACTAGACAGCCCAGCTCCTTCAAACATAGTGATATTCTGAGCATAACCATTCACTACCCTAGAAAACTACCCCTAAAAGGATGGAGCAACAAATTCTTTACCATCTTAGTGAGAGGTTATCAAAAACAAAAAATGTTGCTCAATGCACTGGTCTGTCACAGCTGATACAGGGGCTGTGGTCTGCCATATATCTCAGCCCATGCTCCACAACTGCTGGCAAGCTCAGTGGTTTTTTTCCCTTCTGTCTGAGCAGCAACATATTCAAACAACTATCTTCTTGACCTGCTGTCATATCCAGCATAATCAACCAGTCCTGAAACGTGGCGTTTTCTTCAAGAGGTAAGAGATACTGATGTGATGATATCATCAAAAGAAAATGAAACCCTACAACTTTGTCGTCAATGATTAAGCACTGAAAGAAGAGAGTTTAAACAGGATTAGCAAGTCTCATACCATCTTGGCATCTACAAGAAACCTGAAGAGTACTTAAAACCACAGACACAGAAGAACCAAGAACAGCATAGTCTAAAGAGGAGGCAATTGGACAGCAGGAGACAACACAACTTTCCTAGTAAATTCCAGCAGATTTGATTCTCTCCGAAAAGGGTGCCCACAGACCATTTACAAGCAGCCCTGGTTGAGGAATCAAAATCCATTTCAGCACTTGCTCACATGGGCTCCATATTTCAAACTAACAGAGGCAAATCCTTCCAGTCCGGGATAGGCCACCACACAGAAGACAAAGATACACTGTACTGAGAAGACTTTTTTCAGCCAAAAAGGAGACAGGTTAAAGGACTGATAGCATGTAAACAGCCAGAGTGCTTTTAAAATGGAGGGTGCCCCAACACTGGCCTTGTACAGTGTTTACAAAATTCTCGCTTATCATAAAGGTTTTAATATGTCTACCACGGAAACTATTTGGTCTCGAGGGTTGAAAGAGAAAGCAAGCATCCAAGATGCAGCACATGGCAAAGTAAGATGTATTTATCATAACGAAGGAAAGAAAGTTCATGACATCTCCACAGCAATCTGCTACTTAAACCAGGAAGCAGTGACCTCTTTGAGGCATCCTGCTGCTCACATACCAGTGTTAAGCAATCTTCTCAGTATCACGTCTTAGTTGTATGTTAAAAATTTCTCAAGATTACATTGCAAAAGCCTGTAGCCATCACACTGAATTTAGATCTAGACATACTCAAGCATAACTGTCATATGAACATTTGACAGCTCTCCATGTTTTAAGAAGCAACTCAGTGATGTATCAGAGTTAAAAGCACTCCTGACACTACACACAAATTAAAAAAAAAGATTTAAAAGTGTATTCATATGTGGACCAATCATAAGTTTTAAACTGAAAAAATGTGAATCTGTATTTGATATGCTGGTCAATTTCAGTATCATCACAGGTTTATCTCACAGCCACATTTTTCTAAACTGCTTTGGCTGCAGTGCAGCTTAGATAACTATACCACAGTGCCTACAATAGTCTCAGAAGAGGCTTCTGGGAGATTTTTGGTAGAGCAATAGTTCTGCATTTACAGTAGGCTACAAACACTGCTGAAGTATAAATACCAACTTTGATATCTCAGTAGCTGGGCTCCAGTCCTTCACTCAGTTTCGTCCAAATTGCCACTACCCTGCCTGGTTCAAAATAACATCATGGTCACCGGCTGAAGTGGTAGGAAGCAAAATCTCTCCCAGATGTTTAAAATCCTGAACAAAAGTTATTCAGGAACCCATTTGACAATGCTGTCAAAGAGGGAAAGAACCCCAGCTAGACCACAACACCAAACATCGGAGTGCTCACAATATATTAAAGAATAAAACAAAATATATTCACAAGTAAGCAGTTTACTCCTACTTAAAGATGCCAGAATAGGAAATGCAGACACGCAAGGTAAAATGGCTTGAGGGATATTGTTATTCATTAAAATCATCGGCAGAGGGAGGAGCAGTTTGATCTCAACCTACATCTATCTGAGCCAACACAACAACAAAGTTTAGGTTGAACAGGTTCTCAGACTTGTGGAAAGCCTTATCTACTCAAAACACAAATAAACCAGTTCAAGTACTTCTTCATGAATGTGAAGCAAGCCATCTGGGAGGTTAAACCAGTTCTTAAGAACAGCCAGCTCCTCTAGCATAATGGGAAAACTGGTCATCCCAGGTATGCATAAACTGCAATTAAAACAGCTCTATTCTCCCATCTAAATGAACGGTTTCCCAAGAATCATTATGGGGCTTGAGAGAAAGCCAGACAAAAAAAGAAACCTTGTTTATACAGCCAGTTTCACTGAGGACTAAAAAAAATTCATTGCCTCTTTTGCAAGTTTCACGTATCCTGAAATAAACTGAAATCACCTTTCCTCATATTTTTTACTGAATCTGTTTCAAAGTCACTTTCAAACAAAAATACTGAAATAATAAAAATGACCCGTAACCCCACACATTTATCTAAGAAACTCACTGACAAATGCTAATGCTGTTTAAGAAGGATTTCTGTCAACCAAAAAAGATGCTGCCAGTTTCTTGATTAGCTCAATATCTGAAGGGGTGCAAAGGTTAGAAACGTAAAAGGGATCTGCGTGGATTATTACTACGGGCAGGACAAGACTCCACTGTATAGGCAGTTTCAGGACCAAAGATTATAAATACCAGCTACTGCTCAAACATGACCATATGACAGTAATAATTCCTACAGATGGTCAATGCCCCAAGACTTTTTCTGTTACTGTGATTTCTCTCTCTATGCTTTCAATTTTTGCATCTACTTTTCCAGGACAGCTTTTTGTGCCAAGGTAATTTTTTTTCAATGGTTTAACTTTTCTAAGAAAGTACAGGTTATTTTCAAGGGTAATAGTACAGTTTGCTGCTCAGATCAATTGCCTCAACTACCAACCTCAAATGTGGCAAGGAAAAACAAACAAAACAAACAAATCACTAGTTCTCTCTACTATTTTGTTTAATGCAGAAAATAAGTGAAATTTTCACTAAAACTGAATAGACTTCACATACATTGTCCTCTTCATCTCCACAAACAAGAACCTGTGACACTTATTTACTGTTGAGACTAATACAACTTCCACCACAACTGAACACATGCAGAAGTTAATAAAACAATCCTTTCCAACACATACAAACCACTGGTTTGTACTATATTTGGCTGTACAAAGAATTCTTCTGGGGAACAGGGAAGTAGCCACTGCCTTCTTACTTTGCATTTTGTGATTTCCCTAGCAAACATCTTAAACTTTGGAAGTTTTAAAAACAATTTTGTTGAAATATTAAAACCTCAAATTCAAACTTGAACAGAATATTTAAGTAACAGAATAATGGAGTATTTTTAGTTTTGAAGTCTTTTCAGACTTGACACAGGCTTCTGCACAGATGCTATACTTCAACAAAATATTCTCAAGTCATTAACAATTTTATCCAGCCTGCGACTGGATGATGGGTAGGATCAACAGTTCAAATAACTCTTAACAGGCCATCAAGAGAAAATTCAATCTCTTTTATCATGCAGCATTTCCCGTGTTGCACATACAGTAGTCTCACACACAAAGGAAAGAGTTAGTCTGTTGGTTACTTGGAAATCTGGGGAGTTAGAAGCACACTGGGACTGTGGACACTTGCCAGGTAAGATTTCAAGCTTTTGCTTCTCCAATTGGTACAGCTGCTTTACTGCCAGAGAGCACAAGAGGAACATATCTAAAACGGCTAAAACAAAGACACATGAATACTAGCAGCATGTAACAACAGATGTTTCCCCCATTGCTCCCCAGTAAACCTTCCTCTTTCTCCTAGCAGCAATCCTTTCACTCAGGCTTTCTTTGCCAGGATTCACACACATCAACTTCCTCATCAATTCTATTGGTAAGAGGACTTTCTTTCCCAACATCTGACAAAGAAAGTACAGGAAGCCAAAAACTGGACAAGTGGCCAACAAAGATGCAAAGATCGGCAAGAATGCGAAGGAAAGAGACACTTGGTTACTTAATCCAGACCTCTATGAAGCACTGAGGTACCCTCTTCCCCCAAACCTCCACCTTCTGTACTTTGCAGGCCACCTGCTCACCGCTTGACAGTCACTGAATTCCCCTTGCTCATCCCCCTTTTGACCCTCACAGAGAAACCTAACCTGTCATTTCCCAGTAACTTACTCATCACCATCACAGGTTTAGCTCCTGTGCAACAGACGCAACAAGGCAAGCTCCGGCCTTGCACTGACTAAACACGTAAGAGAAAATCTCATTTTCTTTAACAATCAGTTGTACTCCTGGGTTTTATGTACTGGGTATTTCCTTGCCAATTTTGGTGATGGAGTGAGAGAAAAAAAACAAAACAAAAGAAAAAACCAGCCCCTAAACCATATCCAGTGGTCCAAAACAGCAAGCCAATAAATAAGCTGCCTCAGAAATACAAGTTGCATAGCTATGCTACAGTCACTGCTGAAATTATGGAGTAGCTGCAAACCCAGTTTCAATGCCCACTGCATGCTGGCTGCAAAACCCGAAAAGTTTATGGACCAAGCTCCGAACGACAAAACAGGAAAAGAATTCTTAGGCTGATAATGGATTATCTCCGACCGCAAAGGTGAATTTTGCCTCTCGAGGCTCAAGTACTACTTAAAAATGCAGAGAAAGAAACAGACGAAAATAAAGTTTCTGGTCAGGGAGCTGCGAGGCGCAGCCGGCCGGTTTGAAAAACGCGGCACCGGCACACGGGGCGCTGCGAGGCAGCGCGGGCCGGCGGAAGGCTCAAAACCACGGGCAGCGCCAGGACCGGGCGGGGGGCGCGGCCGGGGTAAGCGCGCCCAGGGTAAGCGCGCCCAGGTGCGCCACCCCCCGCCGTGCGCCCGGGCCGCGGAGCGCCGCTCTCTTTGTTCCCCCCACGCAGAGGCAGAGCCACGGCGGCGCAGGGCTCCCCACCCCGCGCAGCCCCTAGGCCGCCGGCCCCGCCGCGGCTGGGCGAGGCGAGGCGGGGCGGGTCCGCCAGGGCTCCGCCGATTCCGGCCGAACGGGAACCGGCCCGAGCGGCAGGGTGCGGCCCGGGCAGGGGCTCGGGAGGCGGAGCGAGACCCCCTCTCCCGCCGGAGCAGGGCCGCGGCGGCGGGGCGGCGCACGGAGCCGTGTGCCTGCCGAGCGGCCCAGCTCCGGGCGGGGGGCTGGCGGCCGCGGCACTTACCCAGGTGAGGAGGCTCTCCCCGAGCTCAGCCCGCTCCAGGCTCGACACGTTGAACATGGTGGGCGCAGCCAAAGGGGCCAACGGCCGCGGCCAGGCCAGTACCGCCGGCGCCCGCCCCGCTCCGGGCCGTGCCCTGGCGTCGACACGTCAGAGCGACCTGGCAAGACCCACCCGGGCGCGCCTGCGCCGTCCGTTCGCCGCGCGGGGGCGGGATAAGCGCGACGCAGCGTCGCGACGCTGGCGGGGGCGGGGCCGCGGCCGGTGGCGACCGTCGTGCGCGCGCCGGGAGTTGAGGTACCCCCGCGCGGGGCCGCGCCCCGCCCCGCGCCGCTGAGGGGAAGGGGCGGGGGCGGGGTCTCCGTCCGGCACGGCCCGACCCGGCGGGGGGCTCCCCCACCCCCGCTCCGCTTCAACCGGCGAGGGGCGGGGAGGGGGGGGCGCGGTCCTCGGGGGGCGTGAGCAGCGCCGTGGGCGTCAGCCGCGTCGCTCGCTCCCTTCTGGTGCGGCCCGGCCCGGCCCGGCCCGGCGGTGTTTAAGCGCGCTGCCGGAGGCGGCGGTGCCTGGGGATCGGTACTGTCGTGAGGCGTGATGAGACGACGTGGGGCGCAGGCCGTGGGGGCCCCTGTAGGCCGCTGGTGCCCCTGAGGCGTGCTGGGGGTGGGGGCACGGCCCCCCACGGGCTTGGCCGTTTTTCCCCGCCTGTGTGTGCCCGCGGCGGCGGCAGGCCGGTGGCGGGTAGGGGCTGCCTCGGAGGGTCTCGGGCAGGGCCGGGAGTTGCGTCCAGCGGCACTCCGAGCCCCGGCTGTCCCCTGGCCTCGGTAGCGTTGGCTGGTGAGGATGCTTTTGCTAGTAATACAGCTTGGCTTGCGGAATGAGCAGCCTATACAAGGCTCTTCTCTTTCTGGAGTAGCAAATGACATAAACTTTCTCTCTGTTATAGTAAAAAACAATTAACATAAGAGAAAAGTTACTTATTTAGCGTTAGCTGCACGTAATTCGATTAATTTCTCATCTCTAAGAGGAGTGTGTTTAGTGACCAGAGGGGCTATGTGTCCTTGCTGCCCCAGGCAGAGTAGCTCTCCATCTTGGTGCAGAGGGACTGCCTGAAGAGCTCAAGGAACACCTCAGTAGTCAGTTGAGTTTTGGGCCATCCGAAGTTTACAATGAAATTGTTAGGTGTTGTGGTAAGCTGTACAGTTCCCTGTTAGCAACTGTCATGATGTGCAGCAATATGGATTAGCCAATACAGTGTACTGGTAACAGCTGAGGATTAGATAAACAACTAAGAAAGGAAGGGTTGTGGTAACTGCTGCTTTCTTCCTGATTTCTCACAGTTCTTCCATTAAATAAGTTGGTAGCATGGGCAAAATCTGAGTTTTCCTTTATGTCAACCTGTTTTGAATTAAGTTGTAAAAGCTAGGAAAATTCTAAATTTCTTCCATTTAAAGTACCTTCTTACTGATCTCGTTGTATAACCTGCTGTTTTCATTTTTAAGATATGAATTCAAACTGCCTTCATTTAAAGGTAGCTTTTACACTGAGGAATGGGTTAAAAAGTCTTAGAAAGCTATGTAAGCTGTGCGATTGTAACTTTTCATTCCAAGTTTTAAGGTGTACTTTAAGCTATGTGCTTATTCTGACAAACAATGCTTTCACAGGTGTATTTCAGTGTTTAAGGCTTTCTGCCACATCTTCCTTTATGTACCCATTTCCCATGCTGCTTTGCCTGTTGTCATGGTGTGTAGCTTATGTTTTGTATTTTGTTGATGCAAGCAAATACAATAATACTTTTTGTCTTGCTGTTTTAGGTATGAATTTATATACGGAAGCATTGTTTTCTGCAGTAAAGAATTATTGGGTACTTTTCTTAAAAGAGAGATAAAGCCTTTTCATTCTTAGCTGACATATTACCATATTCCAGTAAACATTATAATTGACTATTTCCTTTTTCTTCCTGTCTGATCAGAAAAGTCAGATATCCAAACTGAAAGTGTTGGCAGGCTCTTTCTCATCTTCCTAACTCCATATGAATTCAGTTCTACCCTGGGTTTTTTTTAGGGCTGTATACATTTCAGTATGTTTTAGGTTTACAGAGCAGTGGAAAATTTTGTCGGAGATTGTTTTACACAGGTCGCATGTCACCCAGACAGATAGTTCAAATATTAATGTTATACAGACCATTGATTTTGTCTTTTTGCTTCAAGCCATCAACATAGTTTCAGGCTCATGGGGAAAATGATTGGAGACTTTGTTTCACAGTAGAATGTGTAGTAACTTGGGATTATTTTCCCTTACAGAATTACATCTGGAGTTTGCATCTGTAGTATTTTTAACTTGCAAAGCATGACCCCACCAGCAAAAGTAGAACATCTACTTTCTTTTTTTCTTTTTTTTTCTTTTTTTTTTCTTTTTCTGTTTAGGAAAAAATGTGCCTCAGCAAGTGCTGACAGACTTTGCAGAGACCTGTTTTACCAGGCAAGTGCCTCAGCTGGTCAGTTCTTAAGGTATATTCAGCGAAATGATTATTTGCCTACTGAAATGGCCCTCTCCCCTGTTTTGGCAAGACTCTCTAGGCTTTTTCCTTTCTCTTGCAAAGAGCATGCATGCCTATAAATGTAGTCAGTGTACTCCTGAAAGCAAAAGTGGTTTATGGTGAAGAGATAGCTGAATATGATATGGCTGAGTTTGGCTCTAATTTTGCTGTATCAGGCAAACTGATTTGTGACTCCAAGGTTGCTGCTAACTCATCATAATGTTGTGTTAACAGACTGCTTGAAATCCTAGTAAGGTGTTCAAAAGTCACAGAATTTATCTTGTCAATTCGTATGTTGCTATATTTTACTCTTTTTTAATTCCCTTAGTAAATATGCCCTTTGGGTGGTCTCCTCCTGATTTTTGAAATGTATGGAGATACTTAATACTAGAGGTTATTGTGTGTGCTTTATTCAAATTAGACTATGCTCAAAAAAATGAGAAGCTAACAAATCCTGTTTCCTCAAAACCACTTTTTCTGAGTGCACCATCCACCACTTCCCTTATATGTATTTTATAATGTTAGGTATGTCTGCACTGCTGTTTCAAAGGCCAGCTTTAGTACACTGAAGTACATGGATAAAGTGTACCGGTTAGGATTCAGCTGATTCAGGCTAGTTAACTTCAGCTAGAGTCTTTAGTGCTGTTTATCCATTTGCTGTTTGTCATGCATGCTTAAGGCCTGCTGGTTTTAACCCCTTCTGAATGCAAAATAGGCACACCCTTGAGCTTTTCATGAAGGAGAGTAAAAAATAACTGTAGGATGTAAAAGAAGAGACTCGAACCCTTATGGGTTACTCTAGGTTTGCATGTTTTAATCGGTCCAGCAGCGTTGGGTCACCTCTGCAGAGAGTGACAAGCTTACAAGATTTTCAGTCACATATTTATAGTATCTACCTAAACATTACATAATCTCTTGATTCCACAATAAATCTAGTATCAGTTCCTATCTTGACAGTCGGCTTCACAAGTTGTTCCGTATCTTGATCACCTCGCTATTTTGCTTCTTCTTTCAAGGATGATTGCTTCAGGTTCCGTACGTCCCAGTTCTGAGTAATCACAATAGACAATCTCCATCGTTTCAGCCTTCTAAAGGTCAGGGTCTCCTGTTCTAAAAAGCTCGTTTGAACTGTCAGGCATAATCTTACTAATATTAAACTTTTATTGTCTAGCATTTATCAGCTGACTGCGCTTGCAGTCCTGGTTTGGGCTATACAGGGGACAAAGATTAGGTGTACAGCCTACAGTAGCACTGATCTGGCATTTTCCTCCAACAAGGATCCAGTTTGCTGGATCAGATCCATTCATAAAGTCCTTTTCTCAACCACTGACAGTAGCTACATGAGCTGTTGCTACTCTGAAGCAGGAAGTAATTGAATAACTTCTGATGACTGAGGTCTCAATTATTGCCCCACATTTAAGAATTTGTCTATTTGGGGGATTTATTTCTATTCTTCGCTTAAATGAAAAACACTGAATATATGTATGCCTTAGATATTTCAATGTAAGCTTATATGCATGCAAGGGGTGGGTTACAGAATAAATTTACTTTATTTTATTCTTAAAAGTTGATTTCTGTTACCTAAAGCAGGTCAATTTTATTACAGACCTGTTGATAAAAATGAAACCTTTGTTTATTTGTTGGTTCCTTTTATCATGGAAAAAAAATTTAAGGCGTTAAAGCCTTTTTGCTCTTAAAAAAATATGACTCATAATATTTTACTAATTGGAGAGGAATTAGCTTATCCTGGGAAACACATGATCCCTGTCAGTTAAGTAGTATTTTTAAGGAGGGAGGTAATGCTTCTGCTGATAAAAGACAACTGGCAAAAGGAATTACAGGCTCTGACTTGCACCCTGGCCCACCACCACTGTCTTAATTTTACAGTTTTCTTTCAAGCACGGAGGGTGGTTGTCAGTACTGCATCAAAAAGAAAATACTGAAAAGATGAAGTAAAAAAACCCAAAAAACCAAACCCAGTTGTTTTGTTGTCTGGTTCACTCTTGGCTCATCCCTGCAATGACACATTGTTATCCAACATGTCTTTCAGTTGATGACCAAATTCTACCATGCTCTCAAAGTCAATGAAATGTTGCTCTTGGTTATTAATTTTGGATCTCGTCAGTATCACTTGTGCGTTATCTCATTGTTTACTTCTCAGCCCTGAAGAGAGCCTCTTACTACTTTTTCATTATGCTTGTATATTCCTTTGGTAGTGGGTCCTAAAATCTCTGGTTTTGAGAGTATATTAGTGTGTGGTACTTCCCTGATAAACCTGGAAAAGTTCAAATCCTTAAGAAATCTATGGGGATGTTCTGACTTTGGATAGCTGACAATTGTTTAGTGTATCATGGCAAACACAGGGTGGTTTTTCATTCTTTATGAATCATGACATGGGGCATTGTTCTAGCTGTGCAGTATGTTGAATGTTGAAAGTTTTCCTAATACTTTTCAAATCTGAAAAATGAAGAAAGAGTACATCCATGCTAGTGTATTTCCTCATGCCCTCACATGTGATCTGTATGAGTTTCCAAGAATAAAAGACATTGTAATTGCAGTATTCTCATTATGGTTCTTTAGCACACCCCACCCCCCCACCCCCCCCCACCCCCCCACCCCCGTAAACTTGCATGCATTGTTTATATGTAGCCACAGAGGGAGAAATGTAACTTCTAAGGCCTGTGGGTTCTTACTTGGAATGTAAGTAACTTAGCATTGCTTTCTGTCAGTGATCACTCTCAGAAAAACTGATAATAAATGAGGTGATCTTGTGTTCACATGGTTAGTCTGTGATGGGTTTTACAAACAAAATGGTGTGATTTTTACAAATGCTAAATTCCCTTCCTTTCTATTTCCAAGCATTTTTTGGACAATTTAGTCTGATGTTTTTCACATTCTGTAGCTATCAAGAATCCTAATGCAGATAAACCTGATCCCAGTTTAAGTACTGTTGCTGCAAAGTCCACCTGTAACTTAGCTACCCCAAGAGGAACAGTAGAGTCATTCATCTTTTTTTCCCCTTACTGAGCAGTTGTGTTGTTTTACTTCAAGCCAGAGCCAGTAGTTTAAAGATGAGATTAAATGAAACTGGAAATTAAGTTCTGGGCTCTTTTGTTGTTGCTTTTGATGTAGGAAAAAGGCCTAATATTTTTGTCAGATTTTTAAACTTTGCAACTAATACATTTCACATTTCGAAGTTGATTGTATAAATTCCAATTCTGATGTGAGTGTCATTAAGTGTGGTTTGGCTTTCATCCCCTTATTTGGAACACAGGGTGGGGTTATCATTTCAATTAAGGAAGCTATTCTTGTTAAATGGCTAAAAGGAGAAAAAATCCTAGGTGTAACCGAACATGAATTCGCAAAATTTAATCTGTTTTCAATTACTGCCTATTTTTTCCTGAATTCATTCTATTAATTTGATACTTTTTTGGTGTTAATTTCAGAGAGTTAGTATAGGCAGGAATTAATTTCTTGTGTGAAAAAATAGAGCCACAGCATTAAAAATATTCAAACCTTCTTTGTTATTTTAAAAAGAAACAGAAGTAGCATAAATCTACAGAGAAGAAAGACCCGCTTTAACGATAATGTCTGAAAAGCCTGTGGTGTGGGATGCTGATCTGAAAAGGGTAATATGATGAAAAGGTTGATGAAATACTGTTATTTTTGCATAATGAGACAAATGTAATGGATCAGCATAAAAAGATTGAATTTAATACAAACCACATAAAGTTCCCATTAAATGACATAAAATTATTAGTGGTTATTATTTTAGGAAAGATTAGGTTTTTGTGATAAAGTCTGGTTCTGGAAGTCTTCTGTGGCATACGCTTAGTCGTTATCAGTGGATGTCTCTGAAGACTGAAGGGTCATCGTTACATCATTTAGAATTAAGTCTCCTATATCCTGCTTATTAATTGTACCAACTGAAAGAGCATCACTGCAAAACACATGCACTGGGAGGCAAGATTCCTAGCAACTATTCTAGGACTGTTAGCCAATCTATTACACATTCAGACCACTGCAGATATGTTCATTAGCTGTTGTGGTTGCACCTGAAGAAACATGAACTGCGAGCTTGCAGTTCTAGGTATTTTGTTTGAAAGTGTTCAAAACAGATTTGAGATCAGAAAATTCCTTCCTCCAGTCAGACGGTTTTCAAATAGTGTATTTTAGCAGTGTTCTCCTTGTAGCCATTGCTTTTTTTTACGTGCTAGCCCAGGGATAAGAGTAGAAGGAGGTTGTTACTGTCTCTGAGGTTTGAATGACTGTTCTGAGAAAGTATGTATTGGTCTTTCGAAGTGAAGCTCTTGTCTTTGTAGTTTGTAGTCTAGACAAATCATGTCAGCCCTCCTGTGCAATGGTCTGATTCAAAAAAAATGCTAGAGGTAATGAGGGGAATATGCTTAGCACTTGTTGGCTGTCCAGAAGCAGCAAGTAAGTTAAATCATTAACATGAGCCTTAAGCATTGGTAACCCATTTTCTTAGAAATTAGTAATAGAAGAAGCTGGGAGAAAGACTTGAGACAGAGATTCCACTCCCCTCTCTGTACATCTTGTCAGTATTGATATGTAGATGAATACGAAGCTTTTGAGGGAGTGGTGTTTTATGTAGCCAGAGAGACTGTGCAGTTTCATTTGGACACTTAAGTTTGTGTGAAAATGGTTATCGAGAAAGTGGTATGTGGTAATCAAAAGGGTGAAGTAGATACGAGTAACTGGCATTATGTGCGGGAAGGAAGAGAAGGTGAGGATCTGTGTATTTCTTATACATATTTTGCTGCTAACATTGGCACCATAGTTTGGCATTTCAAAAAGAGTGCGCGAGTAGAAATGAAGGCAGACAGATGCACTGAGTGCTATTAACGGTAGGCAGGTAAGGGTTAAGAGTGCTGTTGCAAGGATCATGCAGGGAGGGAGAGGGAGCTCTAGAGCGAATGTCTTGAAGGCTGTTCGGGGAAACCGAGTTAACTTTGTGTGATACTGACAATTCCTGTGTTGGCTTCAGAGCACACCAAGCAAGCAGTGACACAGGAAGCCTTTCAGGTGACAGTGTGAGCAACACTTGCCTTCCAAAGGTGCAGTTAAATCATCTACATGTCTCTGCCACAGCGTGTATTTCTGAAAAGAAGTGCAGAATACTTAATGTGATGTAGTTGTTATTAGCATGTTGGTCTGTTCTAACAGAGCTGATGCAGGACAATGGAGGAATCATCACACGGTAGTTCCTTGGCACTTCCTTCTAGTTTTGTACTGAGTGGTCAACCCAGAAATAAATGTGACATAGTAAAAATTAGTTGACTAATGATAGTACTTAAGGAGATAAGTCTTAGGAATTAAAGATACAAGCACGCTGCTTGAGACACAGTATGGAACATTAGTTTCCTAGAATGTTGTATTGAAGGAAAGAGAAGCTTCTTCCAGGATTGGATATGCAAAGAAATAAATCATACAGGTTGGGAATGTTGAGCTGGGGAGGCATCACAGCACACCTACCAGTCCAGATCCTCAGTGATAAGGAACTGCTTCTCAGAAAACTTCCACAACACCTTAGCCTCATGCCTTTATAGCAATGTAATTGTGTAACTAGCTACACAGAGAAATGCTGTAACTCCTTGTATAGGCTCTTGTTCCTATGTAAGACCTTTCCACAAAGATCTAGTCTTTTATTCTTTAGTATATATGAAAACTTGGTCAATATTGACCTACTTTAAAAATTACTCTTGATGAGTCACTGGTGTTCCACCTTTGGGAGAAGTTAATCTTTCCAAATTATTAGCGGTAGACTGACATGTTGAAATTTTGCCAGGGTAGTCATTAAAGGTATCCACTAAAATCCTAATGACTTGTTCCATTCAGTTTTGCAATTAATTCAGGGCCAGACAGTGTCTAGTGATGTTTGCTAGACAGCAAGGCTCAAATTAAAAAATGACACATGAGCTGTGGAGTAGAGAAACACTGATGAAAGTTTGCAAGCTTAAGGCACGCACACTGGACTAGGAAGTAAAGTGAATGGTACCAGTCTTACCTGACCTCATAAACTGATGCTGAAATTTTCTCAGCTCTGTATGAAAAATACTTTGTGTATGGACACAGCTTCAGTATGACTTTTCGGTCATTTGCAAGTTAATGTCACTCTCCTGGTTTTATGATATCCACATCTGTGGTTCATTTCACTTCCTGTTTAAAACAGCAGTGATTTAGCAGTGTGTTGGAAACTATTTTATTTTGCTTGTCTCCAGCTGTAGGATAATAAATGTTAGTGTTGGCAAGTCATTCTGCTTGTTGCATATATGAAATTAATATAAAATAAATTATCTAACTAGGGAAGCCTGATAATACTCTTTCTTTCAAGTTTTTCCTGTCCTTCCAGCTGAAAGATGGTAAAGCTTAGAAAATACGGATAAAATATGAAGTGCATTGGGTGATTCCTATGTATCCAAATGGGCATTTAACCCTTAAAAAACAGCTAAACCCCAAATGTCCTTGTTTGTTTCTTCACATAAGTGGTGAAAATTAGGTTCTTATGTTATGTTAGCCTAGCAGGAATGATGAGTCATGTAATAGCTAAAATTCTAGATAATGCAGAGCCATTACACCTTTTTTAAATTAACTGTCCTTATAATATGTCGAATTCAACAGTGACTTATTCCTAGGCAAGTTGTCTGGTAAAGACTCCCACGTAAAGTATCTACCTGATATTTTAAAAAAAATCTTCAAATCACAGCACAGTCATTTAAGACTTGTTTGCCACTGCGCAAGGCAAATGTTTTGCAGTCCTCTGCAGCAAGCTCAACGTTTGGTAAAAACGCCTTTGTTCCCTTTTCTTTTACTGTTTTTTTTCCCCCAGTAATGACTAATCTGTTGCTTCAGGAATTTGTGTGTATGAATACATCTGTATACATGTTTGTAACTTGTTCAAAAAGTGTGTGTATGTTTATATATTTCTTTTTACATTTTAGAGCTGTGATGGCCAGTCACCAAGCGGAAGTTCAGAGTTTGAAGCTAGATAATGATTCAGTTATAGAAGGAATAAGTGACCAGGTACTGGTGGCAGTTGTGCTCAGTTTCACTTTCATTGCTGCTCTGGTATATACGCTTTTAAGGTGAGAGAATATGTTGACAGGAATTAATCAACATACCTGCATATGTAAAATTTTAACTTTCTCAAGAAATTTTTGCATTGGTATATAAAACAACTGTGATTTTGTGACGTTAAAAAAAGATTGCTTGATCACTTACTCTGTTTAATTATTTGGCAGAGTTTCATAATCTAATTCACAGTTAGAATGAAATAATTAATTTCTCAAAAGTGACGTTTAACTCTTCCTTGTCTTCATATGATCAAACTGAATAATGTTCATCATTCCTTAAGACTGAACATGGCTGAATTCACAGTTTACGTGGCTGGTGTGTCATATCTGCTTACAAAGTACAGGCTTGCCAATAATGACACTACAATCAAGACTGGATATAATCCTCTAATGTATAGTCTAGTTGCAGTCTCCTTCCAAAAAAATAAACCCCCAAAAAAACTCAAACCTGAATAGATTGACTGATTTGTATATAATTTAGTATGCTGGAAAACAGTGGATTTTAATATGCTTTCTGTAAAGGAAATGCTTAAGTTCATAATTCAGTAGCTTTTATGGTCAAGTAATCAAAGCTTGTTTTTCATTTCAGAGGTTTTCCTTACAACCTAACAAATACCTTAGCCTGTGTGATTTGGGAAAATGTCTGAGCTTTCAGATATGCTGGGGTTTTTTTAATGGATGTCTGTAGACTTCTGAACACAGAAGAGTTTTAAGAACTAAGAGAACTCAGTTTTAATGATGCACTGGCATTATGGAATTTACCAAGTAGGGTCTGTCCATATGAAAAATATTAGTGAGGTAGGAGACATTTGAGAGCAAGCTACAAAAGAAACCAGAAGTGGGAAAGTTTGGTTGGTCTGCCAGGCAGTGCTGCTGTTCAGGACCAAGGAGACAGTAAAGGAGTCTGAGAAATGTACGCACTTCACCTTGTTTTTCTTTCTAAGGCTCTTCCAGTTACTGAAATGGCTGCAAGAGTGCCTTTTTTCCCCCCTGCTCTCTTATGCTTTCTATACCCTTTACATTGACATTTTTAGCATTTGTGACTTGAATTTTAAGTGTTTTGTTTAAACGTGTTTTTTTTAACTTCATAACAGAAAGTAAGTTAGGAACATGGAAGAAAAGTGAATGGAACAAGTGTCAGCAGTGGGCAAGAGTAGTGGGAATTCACTCAGGATTGGAGTTCAGGGGGGGTGATACATCAGTGGTGAAGGATTACTTGGAGAGGGAGAAAAGGCCAGTTACTAGCTACCTCTACAGTGTAATGAGCTAAGTAAAAAGTTTGTGGATCCTCTTACATGTCCTGATGGTTTATTTTCTGGAGGGGCAAACTCACTTGGACACAAAGCTTTCATACTTCAGAAGTCTTGAAGCTTGTTTGCTTTTGCACTGTATGACTGAGTACTGGAAGTTCTATCACCATCCTCTTAGCTCTCCACTGTGCCTTCTGGTACCTTCTGAAATTGTCTGTATTCAGCAGTATTTTTCTGCTACCTGCTTTGTATTGTTTCCGTCAAAATCTGCACAGTACAGTAGAAAACCTGTACAGTACAAGAAGTATAATAATTTTTATTTATTTGGCACTGAAGGGGAAGTGGAGGAGAAAAGGAGTATTTTCTTCCGTAGTTAACTTAGGGCCATACAGTGGTCTGTGTGTTCCTTGTACTGTGTCTATTAACCCAGTCTCTTTGCCAGCCGCACTTCTGTATGCAACATCTGAAATACTTAAGTTGAGTAGGAACAGGTGCAGGCTAAGAATACCTGAAAGAAAGTTCAGGGGAATGAATAAGGTTGCAGGAACTGAATAAAAAGGGAAAGTAAGCAGCGTTGCAGTAGATTTTTAGGGGGCAGAAGTGAAACATGGAAAGAACTATTAAGGGATATGGTTGCTGTACTTGTTTCCAGAAGGGAGAACTCAATGAGACATCAGAACAGGGCATGAGCTGAAGGCCTCTCTGCTTTTGGTGGAGAAACCTATTAGCAGTAATTAATGTATGTACTACATTGCAGATGTTTTGTTCAGTCACTGGAAGATACTTTTGCAAAACCTGTATGTCTTTGAGTTATAAGTTTTTATAAAATGCAGCCAGATTTTTTCCATCATCTTTTAAACTTGTGAGTAGGTTATCACATTATAAATGAAACTGTAAAAATTTAGTTCATGCAACAAATTAAAGGGAGCCTGACCCTCCAGTGTTTTGTATCAGAGATTCCTTACTTGTCTAATATGACTTACCTAATCCATGCTTAAGAATCTGCAAATTTAGATCTCTTCCTCTCATTTTTCTATTCCATCATGTTGTTTGATTATTAGATCAAGTCAGTATTTTCAGTAGAAGTGAGATTTTAATCCTTGGAAGTGAACAATGGCCACCATTGCACAGGGTGATACACCAGCCCACACCAGTACCACCCCTCCCTTTCCATGCGTGAGACTGCACACTGAATGAGTAGGCAGCCTTCCTCCTTCTGATACTGATACTCTGGTGGAGCCCATTGTGATACATAGTACAATCTTTCCACATCATGGGACCTTTTTCCTCAAGTTATGGAGTGCTAACACTCAGAAATGGGGAAATTAGAAGTCTTTGCACCTAACTATTTCTTTCTGGCTTGTGTTTGATAATGCCTGTAATTAACATAGCACCATAGTAGTTTTCATTTATTTTGTCACAATAATTACATGAAGGAAGTTATGAATTGGATATGTCTTAAGCTCTGTCTGTCCCCTCCTGGACATTGCGCAGTGTTCTGCTACCTCAGCATCTTATGCGTAAGTGACAGATGTGCATAGCGTACCTCTACAGCTCCACAGATACCCTCATATATTCAATGTAGTATGTGATACTGAAGTCATATAAATGAACACTTAAGCAGCAAATTTGCAGTAAGTTCTTTATGAAGGAATCAGAATAAATGGGCTTGTAATTCACACCTTCCACATGTGTGTGATTCAAATTGAATTTCAATATATATCAAAGTTTGGCGAACTGAAGGTGCAAAATATGCTAATTTGTAGCAACTAAACAGAAAAATACTTTTGTATGTATAACACATATGACAGACAACATCCACAAAATCTGACTCTTGAGACCCAGCTGTAAGCTTCCCATCATTAAATTTTCATATGTCACCCACACTAGTGTTAAATAAATTTACTTTTTACAGATAACCGTGTAATTATTGGTATGAAAAATATGGGGTTTGTCTGTTCCTCTGAAGAAAGAATGAAGGAGGCAGAATGTTAAAAGATATCTGTAATGCAGTATTATGATTGACCACATCAAATGAAGGAAAATACTGCAGTTCCTAGAGCCGTTGAGGAAATCATGTAAATAGAACTGCAACAAGCAAATGGCCTAAAAATTCAGCCAGTCCAGCCCTCAGCTCTGACAGAAGATCAGTTTGTCTAGATCATCCCTGGAAGCAGTGCAACCTGTTTTTTGATTTAACTTTAGTCAAAGATAGATTGCAATACCCTGAGGTAACCTTTTCTGATTTTGTACATTTAGTAGTTAGAAATGTTTTTTGCACCAACCCTAGATAACTGTGGGAAATAATTGCTCATATTTATAGAATGAAGCCGTATCCTGTCCCCTTTTCTCTCCATGAGCAGTCTGCTGTATGAACTGGCATTTCTTCACTCTTTCTCTTAACGTTTAAAAAATGTAGGCCATCCTTCTTACTCTTCTGAACTTCCTCCAACTTTTCTACATGTTTTTATGCATTTAGCCCAAAATGGAGAACAGAATCCAGCTGAGACGTCAACAGTGCTGAGCAGCATATATCGCCAGAGAAATCCGTATGAATAAATAAAGCATAAAAATTCAGTTCTGAATACGATGCTGTGGGCTCATGTTGATTGTAACTCAGCACCTCTTAATGTTGTCAGCACGATTTTAATTCCAGTTCTGTTCCCGTTGTGCTTTTGAATTTCAAACTTGTAATATCCAGCCTCCTTTCTTCAGTGAATCTGTTCCCTGTGATTCCCCTTGGCATCTCTAACCTGTAGTTTTCTTGCCTGTAGAATCTTTCTTTTTAAAGAGTTATTTAAAAAGAGTGATTTATTTTTATATCCAGTCTGCTGATAGTTACATAAATTCAATGTTCTAAATCTAAGAGTTTGTCTACCCAGTCTTATGTAAATGTTCTGCCTTACTCTTTCATGTATCAGATAAAAGTGAAATAATTAGGGGGTTTCAACTCTATAACTTAAGCAGTGAGTGAAAAAATAAGATATCTGTGAGTAGACCAACAGTACAAAAACTAGCAGTGGAGACCAAAAATATTTCTGCATGAGGAATATAAAAGCTTTCAAGCAACTTGATTTTTTTGCAGGTTAATGGCTTAATTTTTTTTCAGATTAAAATCTAGTTTTAACATGATTTGATTGATTACGGAGTCTCTGAAAAATCTTGCTGCTGTACAACTTTAAATGTCCAGAGTAATTTAGGATCTAAAATAAATGTCCTGTTTCCTTAATTATTTGTGTACTTCCTTTAAAATGCTTTATAGCAGGAAAGAATGATTTTTTTTGCCCTTTGTACAAGTATTTTTTCATAATTCTCAGTGTTGGGTCACAGCGTTCAGTTTTTCTTACTGCTTATATTTCCTTTCACAGAAATGAACATCAGAACATACACCCAGAAAATCAAGAGCTAGTGCGAGCTCTTCGTCAGCAGCTTCAAACTGAGCAGGTGCTGTGCTAAGTGTTGGCATTGTTCAGCTGCCTGGTTTGTGGTAGAGTAGACTTCTGTGAGATTCTGGAAGAAGCTAGTCTTGAAAGCTATGGAAGCTTACTTACTGTACAGAGGCATCCTTGAACTTTATCAAGTAATGAGATAATGTAGGCATTTTAAAATTGATAAGTAATTAAAATTAAATATTTGGGTGGTTCTTTTTTAAAACAATTTTTTGCCACAAGGTGGAGTGTGTTTGTTGTGTGCTTCCTGCAGTGTTCCTGGGAACTTAGTGGTAAAGGAAAGGAAATCTGGAGTACAGCTTGCTGCCACAGGACAGAGGTTAGATGTTTAGACTGATAAACTATGTGTAGTGGAACAATGGCACAACAAGAAGAGCCCAGGCAACAGAGTTGACAGAGGGAAACTTTTTATCCAAGCCTTTAATGGCAGGGCATGGGGCAGTGGTTTTAAACTGAGAGACGTAGGTTTAGGTGTGGCGTAAGGAAGAAGTTTTTTACATGAAGGTGGTGAGACACTAGGCCACGTTGCCCAAAAAAGTTGTGGATGCCCCATCCCTGGAAGTGTTCAGGGTCAGGTTGGGTGGGCCTTTGAAGAAACTGATCTAGTGACAGATGTCCCTGTGTATGATAGGGGAGTTGGACTACATGATCTTTAAAGGTCCTTCCAACCCAAACCATTCTATGGTTCTATGACTGCATCCAGCTCTTACATGTAGAGGAGGGGATGGGAGAGTCTAGGCCACATTACTGGAAATTGCTGACTCCCAACCCTAGACTGAAAAGCCATACTTTTGGAGAGTATTGAGAAGAGTCTTTCATCATAATACTTCCTAAAATAATGACAGATTTTTAACTACAGTGCGTATTCGTGTGCAAAATAAATATGGCAACATGAGAAAAAACAATTTTATGGCAGTGACATACACAAACTGATGTCTATGCTTGCACTTGGGAACTTGAAATACTGCAGCTGGTGAGCAATGCCAGTTACCTGGGTATGGACAAAACTACTTGGAATAACAAAGTACCATTCTTAATCTGAATTACTCATGCTTCAGCATGCATAACGTAACTTAACGTGAAGGACCAAGGAGGTTCTTTCTTTGTGGTCTTTAATTTGATTGAAGCACATACTTATGTAACGGCTGAAGATAAAATAATGTGTTTGTCACAAGAACTTGATTAGTGCACCCAGTTTTGCATTTAAGTATGTTTGATTTTTGAATTTAAATATATTTTGCTTTCATTTCACATAGTTTTGCATTTGAATGTTTGACTTCTACTAAATGAACACTGGTTTTATTGTTTGTTTTAAAACTCGATAGACATGTAAAAATAGTATCTAACACTTTGCATTTTTCCTCTGCTCCAACAGGATGCTTCTGCTGGTGACAGACATCGCTTCTATACAGATATGTCCTGTCCAGTCTGTTTGCAACAGGCTACATTTCCTATAGAAACAAACTGTGGACACCTCTTCTGTGGTAAGCAACAAAAATCCCAAGCTGCAAAGATAGAACAGAAATACAAACTTCTGGCACTAGTACAGTCACCCTAATGCAAAACTTTGTTCAATTTTTAACTGCTTATCTTCTAGTCTGCATTAGAAATAAATTGTTGAGAAAATAAACAGTCACTTCGAGATTGTGCTGCAGTTTTTTCCTATGCTATCAGGACTGGAACTGCGGTTTAATTTGAAAATGTCAAGGACAGAGTATAACTTATTTCCAGATGCATCTGAAAGAAAAATAGTGAAGAGGCTGAAAAACATTTGGAAATGTATAATTTTAAAATAACTGGTTTAGAAAGAGTAAAAAATTCTGCTTGCATTGTCTTTATCTCAGAGATTTGTTTTTCTCTGGAAAGTCCTGAAAAATTAAGACTAAGTTCACAATGCTTAAAGCTTTTGCCTTTTTTTTTTTTTTTAGGCTCAGATATTCAAACTTAAATATAAATGCTCTATGTACCATTTCGCTTCCTCGCCTTCAGGTTCCCAGCAGGATTCTTTAACTGCATTCACCTAGTTCTATGGAGTATATAGTGCATCTGTGCCTGGTTGTTTAAATGAAAGAATCTACAAATTTGGAAAAGTACTCAGACTTTTATATATTTCTTCATCTGTTGAAACTGTGATAATAAAACCAGGTTTTTAGGATAGGTTTTACATCTCTTGACATCTTTGTGACATCTGGATTTTAAACTGGTAAAATTTTTGATTATTTGCTTTTTCAGTTAATGATTAAGAAGGTTTCTGTCTTTTCAGAAGTAATACCTTAAAATTAATGATGCAGTTGAACCTATTCAGGATTCTTCTCATTAATAGCATTGAATTTGAACACATTGGTTCTTGGAATCTTCAGTTAATGCCATGTACAAAATTACACCAGAAAAAAATAGTTTAACCTAACTGTTTATACACTTCTGCTGTTTTCTTTGGTGTGTAAGATGCTATTTCATGCAATGGGTGTTTCAACTCAGAAGCTTAAATGTCTGTAACTTACCTTCATCAGGTTCCTGTATTATTGCCTACTGGAGGTATGGCTCATGGCTTGGTGCCATCCGTTGTCCAATCTGCCGACAAACGGTAATATTTTAAGTAATCATGGACCTGATAGTTTGGCTATCTAATATATCTTACCAATATATCTAATATAACTTACCAAAAAAGCATTTACATGTGAACTGCAGTAGTGAAACTGACAGAATAAGTCTGAGAAACTGAAAGAATATGGGTATGTGAAGTGTAGATGGTGAACATTAAGGGTGGTTTTTAAACTTTTTGCTTTGCCAAATGGCTCAAGAAGTACAGATTGTTTCTACAACTCAAATTTAAGTGAACAGCGCTGGTAACTCAAGTCCTTTTTCTGTAAAGGAGTATATGAAAACAGAAAATCTTAAGATCTCAACTATGCCTCTTTCTGTTTGGGATGTTAAATAATAGCTTTACCAGAACTTGCATCTGAAAGACCTGCCTATTGTGGAGGGCTGCCAGTAGGCAGTATACTGCTGGCTTCTGAGAAGTACCCTCTCCCTTCCTTCTCTCCCTGCCAAAAAAACCTACCCATGTCAATTTCTTATTTTGTCCCTATTTTTAGTTTGTATGTATTATTAATTTGAGCTTTGTAGAGCAAGCATTAACTTCCTACGCAGAGCAACTTACATTGTCAGTTTGAAATATGTCCCTGTAACTCATTAACACTTAGGATCTGAGTCTTACAGTGTGTGTTTTAACAAAAGTACATCTTTATTTTAACAGTGCACAAACTACAGAGCTAGTAACTTCTGATTAATTATATAATGTGCTGCACACCCTTCCCCATACATTATATCCTGCTTTGATTGTGTGCGTCAGCAGGAGAAATGACTGTGACAACACAGAGGAAGGAAAGAAAAATAGATATGACTGAGGAAGAGTCAGCAGGAGAAATGACTGTGACAACACAGAGGAAGGAAAGAAAAATAGATATGACTGAGGAAGAATGAGTATAGGTTTGGAGTGCGGCCAGTGAGGAGGGTGACACAAAACATAAATGTGAGGAAGATGGAAAAGGGGAAAATAAGCGATTGTTGTAGTGTCTGTCCTTAAATAGATATTCTTCTTTGTCTGAGTAACAGGTAAATTGGGTGGCACTGCTTGCATGGTTATGCATTCATTCTCACCTATGAAGTAAGAATAAGGTCTGATTTATAAACGGGGTTTGGAAGTATGTACACGTGAACAACATGAGTCATACAGAAGGTTTGTGGCAGGGCTGGGAGTTGAATGTAGATCTAATCCTGCTGTCATTTCCTAAATGTGACTACTGCACAGGTATACGTTTAGTGGCCAGTACAGAGGGAGCTTTTGGAGATTGTAATAATTTAAAGTGCTATGCATTTTCTGTTTCCTATGATAACCTGAATTTTATATCAGATTCACTTCCAAATTCAAGTCTTAAGTTTTCAGAAACTCATATACAGAAAGATAACGTAAGATATATGTGAATATGACCTTCCATGTTTTTCTGTTTGCATGAAAGTTAATACAAGAACATAGCAGAATTCTCTGTGCTTACAAAAGAGCTGAAGATCTTTTCCTCTTAACTCATTATTCAGTATTATTGTCCTTGGTCTTGGTATGAATATCCATATGCAAAAGTGTGAATTTGCTGCCTGTTTGCTGAAATGCAAGGCCATTCTGAAGTTGGGAAAAAAATTGCCTTATCGATTGCTTTATTTTATATTCAGTTTAAGAAACAAAACGAGAATAATTTGGTAAATTAACTTTATTCTCCAGATCATTCATCCCACTTCCGAAACCATTTTGGTGTTCAGAAAAATTTCCTGTAAGCCTGTCTGAGAAGGAGGGTTCTTTTTCTTATTTTTAATAACATTTTTTCAAAATTAATATACTGTAAAGAATTGTAATCAATGAATTTGTTAAAACTTAGCAGCAGTATCCGTGTTAGTAGTTTTTGTTTTATTTTCCGACCAAATATTCAACTAAAACAGAGTTTGTTCTCTAGTTAACTGGAGATTACCATTTTCATTTATAATTCACAATGCCTCCATTTAAAAGACAGCTGCACATGTAACAAAATCTCCCTGCTGTGCTTAGGTAACACTGTTCTTACCACTCTTTGGTGAAGATCAGCAGGGTGCAACCCAAGTACTTCAAGATGTTAATGATTACAATCGGCGATTCTCAGGACAGCCCAGATCTGTAAGTTTTGGGTAAATTTGGGTGGAAGTCAGTGATTTTGGGGGAGATTAACAGCATTTTTTGTGATCTGCCCTTCCTGCCTTGTCTTTTCACCCCCCCTGGGATATGTATGGATTTTCTCTTTGTGATGCTTAAGGACTACGCACATTTTCCTTGAGAAATTTGTGTTTATATAGTTAGGGCAAACCCATGACCTTGAAAATATTTATTTGTAATTTGCGAAAATGTATGGAAACCTGCGTTTTTATTGTGAGTGAGAACTGGTAATAAGCCTTGAGTTCCCTGTTCACATGTTAAGTTCTTTTTTAATTGTGACTTGTTAATTTGAAAGGATTAATAGTTAGTCAGTAAAAATACTTAATGAAATACATGACCTGCAAGGAAGGATATTGACTTGGTTGATCTTTTTACATTGATTAGAAGAATGTGAAGTTCTACTCCATGCCTGCCTTAGATTTCAAGCTATATGTGGTGTTGATTTTTTTTATTTTCCTCCTACATTTTGTGACAGTCTATTCTACTCTCTGAGTGAAGAAAACAGGATAATTTTTTTTATAAATAGCTAAGAGATGGCTGAAGTGCTATGAACTTTAGAAAGTCAGCCTTGTGAGCCTGTCCTGTATGTGCAAGTTCTGTGATTTGCCAGGTGGAATGTGCACACTTGCATACTAGTAACTTCCCCGCTTCTCTTCATCTGTTCATTCAATTTGGATAAAGTGACAAAATGTTAGCAAGAAAAAGTTACAGTCCAAAGAGACACAAGAGGTGTGAGACTGGAGTTCTTTTTTTGTGTGTTCTAAACTATGAAACAGTTATTCTTTTGATCCAAAATAGACTGAAACTACCTTTCAGGCTCCATCAGACCTCTCTGTGTCGTCCCTGATAATCAGAGGTCACACCAGAAGCCTGCATTAAAGCCCTAATCAGACTGGATAAATTGTCTTTGGTTTATACATGGTGTATTGCCTTAACCACATGCAAAATTCCTTTCTAGGGAACTTTTCAGCATTGGCAATAACTCATTTAATGTCACGGGACTGTGGAGAAAAAGGAACCAGTATAAAAAAAAATGTTAAAGCTCACCCCTCCCTATGCCTCACAACAAAAAACTGAGTATTTTCTGCTTCACTGAGATGACAGACTCATTGTAGAAAAATGGAAAGGAGTCAGGGATGGATTCACTTAAAGGTTCTTTAGCTTACTTTGAAGCTTGATCCATCCTTTGGAAGCTTATGTGAATCCCTGGTTGTTTTTCACTCCAGTTAACCTGTTTGCTGTTTCTCACTTTTTCAGTCAATTGTTTTACTCTAGTAGTCACTGCTTTTCCTTCTTAATAGATGTCAATGTATTTTGTAGTGAGTTACATGTATGTTTTATGGTATAGAATAACATAGTTTGACTGTTTCTTGAAAATTTATATATTCTAAACCTGCTTACCCAGCAAAACTAAATCCAGAAAGTTTTGTCTTATCTTGGTTTAGTTTAATTCTTACAAACTTAACAGATTCCAAAGCTGTAATGTAGTAATAGAAACTTCAGCCTGGAAAAAGACCCATTTAGTGTGAATCTGTTGCTAAAGCAAAATGCTAACTTTAGCTTTCTTTCTTCATAGATTATGGAAAGAATTATGGATCTGCCCACTTTATTGCGGCATGCTTTCAGAGAGATGTTTTCTGTTGGTGGCCTCTTCTGGATGTTTCGCATCAGAATATTCCTCTGCTTGCTTGGAGCCTTGCTCTACCTGGCTTCACCTCTGGATTTTCTTCCTGAAGCCCTCTTTGGAATTCTGGGTTTCTTGGATGATTTCTTTGTTATTTTTCTTCTGCTGATCTATATCTCTATCATGTACCGAGAAGTGGTAACACAGCGGCTGAATAGGTGAAATGAACAAAAATGACCCAAATGCAGAGGCAGTTGTGGAAGGTTTTAGAAAGAGATCTGTAGCATAAGTATGATTTAGCAAGGCACCTGTGTACAGTTTCAGTAGTTACACTTTCATGACTGGTCATCTTACACAAATATGAAGGGTTAGTATGTGGTGATGCTTAACTGGAATCTTTGTCTATTATGTATGTTTCATAAAGATGAGGTTAGTTTAAAGATGTAATAAACTACCTTCATCTACTTCCACCTGATGAACAACTATAAGTAATCAAAGCAGAAGGCACCTCTTTTGGTGTGTGTTTTGTGAAAAAGGAGTCATAGTAAAGGACTTCTAACAAGAAGTCCATTTGGGTAATCTAGACACATATAAGGAAATTCAGAAATTCTTCACAGCACAGTTACCATACTAAATTGTTTAATATCTCCAGGTTGTGGGCTATAGTTTTTGAAAATAAAAGTGGTTTTGTGTGTCTGTGTGGAAGAAGAAACCCAAGGACCACGTTACAGTTATCACCCTGCAGTCTGCTGTTGTCCACAGGATTCACAAAAACAAGGAGAACACCTCAGTATTGCTTGAACTGCACTATGTACAGTTGCATGCAATTTGTACAATTTTATTTTTATATTTGGGAATATGCACACAGTGTCTGATCTAGATAGGGAAAACAGTATCATGCATGCCAGACTGGTTAGTGCTCTAATAGGGGCATGGTTTTTCTTTTCAGGCTTGTTCGTTTGGTAGGTATGTGTGTGTCTTGAAAGCAGAGGTTTTACACTGCTTGGGTCGATGCAATGTGTCTGAACTGAGAGGTTTGCATTCCTTTAGTTGCATTAAAGCATTTAGCCAATGGAGAGAACCCTCAAATCTTGGGTAGTGGTTGAAGGAAAGAACTGAACGTTTACACTACAGAACTTTACCAGAATGTACATCTGCAATACAAATATTAAACAACTTAGATATTGGGGTGTTTAATTTTCAGTTGGGATTTGTTAGTGATGGGTTTTTTTGGTTGATTTGCATGTAGGTAGAGGGAATTCTGAATTATCTTGAAAAAGTTCTGTGATAAGGGACCACAAAAGAATCCTGGAAATGTTTTAAAAAATACCAGGGTATTAATTATCCTTGAAGTTGATATTTTTTTGTGTGTGTGAATGTTAATTTAGGCTATCATAGCTACAGATGTAAGTTGGAAATATCTTCATTTTAAGAAGTGAATGCCACTAGAAACATCAAGGGTATGGTAGATCTATATACTTCTTAGCTACAGGAATGATAATTGCCATTTTATTTTAACTTCCTGAGTACTTGAAGGACAGTGATTAGACAGATGATTCTTTGCGTGTCTGCATGTATGGGATGAGACAAAATAAAAGGGACCTTTTCACAACTGTCTTTTGCCCATGCAAGAGTCTTTCCATGGCTTTTAGCACCTAGGCATGTGCAGGAAGACAATAGAGCTAGCACCTGACATGTCAGTCATTGGGGCTGGAGATTGTCCTTGAGTGTCAGTGCTTTAAGTGACACATAAAAGTACATTCGTTGACTTTTCATTTGAAAATTTGCTTTTGAAAATCCAAAGACATTTTACAAATTAACTGGAAAGCTAAATTTTCCTTGTTGCTGTTTGTTAGAGATGGGCAAAAGGAGAAACAGGAAGTGAAACAAGGGTGGGAGGAGGAAAGCAAGACAGAAACTGGCATTTTTGGAAGAAACTGCTGTTGGTTTTGGCAAACTAGCTGTTCTTGAGCATCTTAGTTGAGCTTTTCCTTTTGTTGACATAGCTAATGTATGGTGATGGTTTAGTGGCTACCTCAGTTAAAAGTCATTAAGGTATTATTGAGTAAGCGTGGGATATTCATAAACTGTTAGGTACGTTTACAAAGCAAGATAGTAGTTTAGGATATTTAGGTAAGACAGGATTTCGCAGGTTTGCTGTAAGCATTGTTTTGGGTTTTTTTCCCCAAGATATCCAGCTGAGTAAATTTAACACCCCCATTCCTCCTGGAGTTTATCTTGTGGGTCTGCTTAGAGAAGAGTGTGAACTGGTGTTGGAGAACTGGAGTGTGTTCATAGAATTTGTTGCTCTAGTACCTCCTTCATATGTTTATTCTATGATTTTGTTTATACTTTTTTTTCCCATGACTCTCTAAATCCAGAGTGGATATAGAGGTACTTCAAGCTGCTTACAGATGTTTTCATTTAGCTCCCCAGTTCTACATGCTACTGTGAAATAATGCAGAAATACCCATTTGAGGGGTCTGCTCCTGAAGAAAAAACCGTGTGTACCTGAAATGATGTACAAACCACATCTGAGTAGCTGTATAAAGTTTACTTCTGTTCTGTTTCTTTCTTTGCTACATTACATGAGAGGCTTCTGCTTACTCTTGAAAATTGAGTAACATTGTATGTTTAAATTCAACACATGAAATGCTTGTGAGAATTAGAACCATCCTTCCTTTTCATCAATGTGCGTGCTTGCTTGTGGAGACTTCTTTTTTTGGTCCTGCAAGCCAGTGATGAACAGTATTATAACTTGCTCAGGCCTTTTTGTGAACAGCTGTAACGTAAAGATGCACCTGTCCTGCAGCGTCTGGCTGCTGCTCCTTTACACAAATCTCAACAAACCGTAAATTAGCTATCTTGGGTACTTAGCTTGAGCTTAACTTAAGTTGTGGAGCTCCCAAGAAGCTGGAGATTAATACATGAGCACATAGTATTTCTGAACTGTGCGCTGCCAAGTTGTTCTGGTAGCAGTGGTAAAGGTAAGTGCTACAGCTGAGCACTGGCTTCTGAATGTGAAGGAAACACATGATGCTGTGTGGAGAGTGAGTGTAAACATCACTGCAGTTTAGTCTTCTGGCATGGGGCAGCTGTGACACTGAGGGGGAAGGAAAAAGGAAAATTTCAGCAGCAAAGAAGAGGTACAGGGGGAAATACTATTCTTGAAAGATTCTTATGGCTTTACCAAAAACTCTGTGAATGATTGTTCCAGCAATATTAACAAAGGGAAAGCTAAAGTTATACTTAATAGCTCTTACAGAATAACTTGTAGCATCTTCATGCCTAATGATCGTCCTTATAACAAGTGCTGTGCAGAACAATCTGTGTTGTTTGTGTCCCACAACACTAATGTCTGTGAGGATGAGGCAGAATGGTGTGATCTGGGGATACAATTTTGCCATAGGTTTCATAGAACTGTAGCAGTGACCTCTGTGTTACAATAGATTTTTAAGACAAAAAAGATTTAAACCTACTTGTTACTTTTAACAATAATAAATTGCTATTAAAGTAAGATTATCTTGATTTATTTTATTGACTTTCTGGGTGTGAAATTACTTTCTCCTCCCTTTTCCCCCTTCCCTGGGCTAAAGTTGGCAGTAACTGTACTACAGTCTTGATCAACTTTTATCTTGGTGTCTGTGAATAGAATGTTCAGAGGTAACTCAGTGGGTTTCATCTTTATATATATCATTGCCGCTATAGGGATTACAACATTTTTTAAGATCTTAGTCCCAAAAATATATTGTGCATTAGCTGTCATTTCCCTCAGCAGTGCCTTCAGATCCACAGATACTGAGCTTTCAGGATGATAAACTGGTACAGATGATTAATCAGCACTTTCACATACCAATCCTCAAGCAAACAAAAGCAAAAAGCAGGTGAATGAGAATCCAGTTAGTGAAGTAAACTGAAAGAAACTGCATATAGTCCCTGTAGGTTTACAGGAATGGTGAAGGTTGGTGTAGGGTAGGGAAGAGCCAGATGTGACTGGCCTGTGCTGCAGACCTGTGCTTTTCCTGATTTGTGCAGTGAAAGGCCCTTGGGCATCGGGAAGATGTGACCCATGCTTGCTAAAAAGTGTCCAACAAGTCTTGGCTGCAAAGTCCAGGGCCAAGTCTTCTGAACTCAGAGGTAAACTTTGTAGCCTGCTTCGATACATGGTTCCCCTGTTTATGGAAAAACATGTAATTATTTGGTAAGACGCTATTAAATCAGGTTGAAAGTTTGATGGGTATGTGCTTGTCCTTTGATCTGATGCCTCTGCTTGCTGTGGGAAGCTCAGCTAAATACTGGAGAGTTCCTCAGCCAAGGCTACCAGAGTAGATGGCTCTCTTAGAGGAGCTGTGGTACAGTTACAGTTGTAGGTAGGTTTTCTGCTTCCAGCTGCCAACCAAACAGTCAACTGCCCATTAGTCACCAATACTGGAACCCTCATTATCCCTGTTCCTTTGAGATGCAACATCCTCCTAGGTTGCCACCTTCCCTCTCGTGAGCACTGGGGTTTTGACCTGGGAAAGAAGCTGCTAAATTTCATCCCATCTATGATTCCCACAGCCCCAGGACCTGCAGAAGTTTAGGGCAGGGATAGGGCTGCAAGTGCTGTTCCCATGTGGGCAGCACACCAATAGACAATGCGGTAATTAAAAGTGCTTTCTGTAAACTGAGGATTTTCTTGATTCAGGGAGTGAGCAGTTGATCCAAGTATTTATATAAATAATACTTTAAAATGAGGCAAGCAGGATGTTAGTTGAGTTTCCTATACTACGACTTGGGCTCAGTCTCTGTATGCCCCTGCTCTGTATCACATTGCCTCATGTAAGGTGTTTGTCACTTCAGCATCCACACACAAGTCTATCACAGATACATTTCACTTGTGCCTCGGTAACCTCAGATCTCAGCACGGGTACTTCTGCTGCAGCTTTCATGACAGGTGTAAGGGCTGCTCGTTGAGTGAATTAAATCAAAGGGAGTGGAGGGGAGCCAACAAAAAAGGTCCTCTTGAAGAAAATTCCTAGTTGTGCAATCTACTCTTACTGGTACTGTATGACCCTGTATAAGAACATTTAAATATCTTTTCCTCTCTTCATGTATGTTAATACTAGGTAAAAGACACAAGAATGATGAAAACTCTAGAACCAGGAGGGAAGGTTGGAAAGACTGTTATTTTGCCTATGAGGTAGACTGAGGAAGACATGAGTCTTTAAATGTATTAAAAGTGGATGCTGTTCTCTGCTCTAGGTATGACTGGAAGAAGTGGCAGTGAGCTTGAATTCCAGCAAATAAGGCTTATATTAGAAGAAACTTGCTGAAGTGAATTGGGAAAGGTTATTATCTGGGGCATTGGTGGAACCTCTGCTGGGAGACTTCTGAAGGCATGCTAATATCCGTTGAGACTGTGCAGGAAGGACAGCTGGTCCTGCTTGGGGAGGGTGCAGATGAATGAAAGGGTAGCTGCTTTCAAGGCAGCTGGAATGGGCCTTGACAGTTGTAGAACCAGAGAAGTCCTGATCTGACCAAGTCTGTCTTGCTGCTGGTGTTCCTGACACATGTCACCTGTGTGCATCATCTGGCAGACCTGACCAGCTTACCTTTCCTTTGCTAAATAGCAGTGCTTAAAATCCCTGGGGTAACGATACAGCTCCACCTTATTTCGGGACACCTTAATGATTATTTACAATAATATTCCATTTTATTACAAAACTCATTCATTGTCCCATATTTCCCAAGAAGAGGATTATTTTTCATGATTAACAGATGCTTAATTGGTGGGAGGGAAGGAGAGGGGAAAAGAGCATAATTGATAATACTGAGTCAGCTGCTCATTGCTGGCAGGTAACTGATGGGGAACCATGGGTTTATCAGGTATTACTAATAGCTTGGCTAGAATATGCACGGAAAACTGTTCAGCTTCACCCTAGCATATGTTGTGCTTCACAGTCGAGAATTGTTTTCTCCCCCCTCACCCTTTCTGCCTTCATTCTGGAAACATATTTCTTCTTTTACCAGGATGGGGAGAAAGCGGAACCTGAAAATAATCCATGCCACACTTTGTACAGGGCACCACCAGCACTACTGAATAAATCACCTTTTTTAGGGAGTGGCTTCCCATCATCCCGTGGGATGCGTCCTTACTCCCCAAAGTGGAAGGCCGTGCTTTGGTCTTTCTTGCTGCCTCCACCACCTGGGTGCCAGGGGCTGGTGTTGCCTGGTGCTGTGGCCTTTGTGGCTGGGCTCTAAGGAGGGTCACAGTATTCAATTTAATTAATTGAAATTAATTGAACTGAAAATAACTTATAATACACCTCATTAGTGAGCTGGTTTATGACAGTTTATGGTTTATGTTTTCATCCTATCTAGCATCTTCAGCATTCGACCAACCAACCCGAAGCTGCTTTAGTCTCCTTTCTCTTTTCCTTGCAGGTTTTTGCAGTTCTGTTCATTCCCCTCCCACTTTCTTGTTGTGGTGCATAGGGACCTTATTAGAGATCACCAAGCAAATTTTGATGAATCACTTGCTCGCATACCGCAACAGTTCACACCTTACCCCTGAATATCCCTTCCAGCCCACCCGTTAACTCCCTTGCATCTCATAGACCATGCATCAGGAAGGGAGGTAGAAATGTGTCTGGTTAAATGGTTGAATTCCTCAGGTCGCAAGCTGAAGAAGACAGTTCAGTATATGTGTGTGGTTCTGTGCACCCTGGGTCTGCTGCCTTTCCCCAAGAAGGATGAGGGACCAGCAACCTTTTGGCTTATGCCTGTAACTTCCCTCAGCAATGCCTCCTGGTTTGGTAACTGCAAGTGGAGAATGAAGACCAGAAGAATCATGGCATCAAAGCAGACCTCCAGTTAGGCAGGGCTGTATTTGTGCCTGGGAGGCTGGAGAAGAGCCCATGTATGGAGGAGCTATTGCATACAGTTTCAGTCGTGTCTGGAGAGACTGGTTTTCTCTGTCACTGAGGTTGTCAGGTGCAAGTCTTTTCTTGATGAAAAACGTGGCACTGCTTTGAAAATCATCTCTGTGGTGTTACCCTTTATTTTCATACAGGTATTTTGAGCCCCTGGGGTTCTTGTTCTCTCTCTTTTTTTTTTTTTTTACAGCTCCCACAAGCAAAGATTGTCTCAATATAAAAAGAAAAAGAGAGAACTCGCTAATCATATTGCAACTGCAAGGGACCTAGAGGGGGAAAAATAACCCCACACCACCATGTAAGACACGTGATTAAAACCACAAGGACTGGCAACGTAGTGTCAGCAAAGCTGCTTCTCTGGAAATCCCTCAACTTCCCGTCCTGGACTGCTAGGCAAACCCTTTCCTGGATTCAGATCTTCGCTGCGGATTCGTTTCACCTTGGTCAGAAGAAACAGGCCATCGATAGCAGTAATCTTAGACATTAGATCAGCAGCAGCAGTCGCCACACTAGCCCACTACACGCTGCTCTGCGGTGGGCTGCTGCCCCCACTGAATGCCTCGCTAACTCAGAATCGCACTGCAGATCCCACAGTAGATCTGGGGCAGAGGGGCACTGGGAACAGCTGAAACATCTCCTCACAAGCGAGGAGACTGGTGGTGTTGCATTGCCAGGAACAGGAACAGAAAGCAGGCAGATCTTCACCCTCTGGAGGAGAGAGGGGAACAGAGGGAGCCAGGGCAGCACCTGCCTGCTGGGAAATGCCTGAAGGAATGGCCCCCAGCGAGGTACACTGCCTTGCAAAGGGCGGTGGGATCAGATCCTGACAGGGGCCTCTGTTGATCCCACGAGGAACGGGAGGCAGCGTCCCAGTGCTGGCTGGCAGCCCGGCGGAGGGGAGCTACAGCAAGGCAAGCCTGCCCCGCCGCACCTCGGTGCTGCAGAGCAGCTTCACCCCACGCCAGAAGGGCAAGGCCATCCCTGGGGCCAGGGCTGAGCTGGAGGTGGCAGCTGGCCCAGCACCCTTGGTAGCCAGTCAGGTTGTTAGGAGGGTGGGTCTTGTCCCACTGGGCCCCTTGTTGTGGCTGCAGGGCCCTCCAGCTTTTTTGAGGGCCACTTGGCTTCTCGGGGTGTCTGTTGCTGCCTTTATTTTGGCAGCTGCAGGCAGAGTGACCTGAGCCCAGCGGGAATTAATTAGTTGCACACTCTTCACAAAGGAGCATAGCAGCAGCTTGCTTCTGTCCTTGCTTTGGCCAGGAGAGTGACTCCTGGGTAGTGTTGTTCCCAGTAAAGATGGTGGCAGGTGAGCAGAGGCTGCATGGCCCAAACTGTCCTGCTGTTATGGGGAGTTTCATGAATAGACCCAGGATGGATGGGCTCCTCAGCATAGTGAGCCTCATCTTGGTGTCTCGTCTGATTCCTCATAGGCATTTGCCATAGTTTCTTTTGCAATCTGCTCTTTCTGTGCATTTTCCTGAAGTATTTATGCTTTCTGGGAGGGACCGTCCCCTATGATCTGCGTTGCCTTTGCTTTTACTATAAACTTGGGATTTGCTCCTATATATAAGCAGTATTGGGGTACTGCCTGAAAGCCAACCACTTGTCCTTATAGCATGTGAAAAATCACAACAGGTAGACTCTAAATGGTTAAATTTTATTAAGTACTGAAATCTAGTGAAAATAACATAATCCGAATGGGAAAGGGGAATCAACTTGGGGATTAGTCATTACTGAGTAGGATTTACAGAGGAGTAAAACTAGCGTAAAAATGTAAACTAGCTTTGCATCCACCCACCATACCATGTTTGCTTGCTAAGAAACACCAAGAACCAGTAGGCACATCATCTGATTTACTGCAGCAAAGGTCTATGGGTCAAAATAACCTAGCAAAAGAACGACATCTCAGACAGCAGATGTACATGCCTGAGCTGGGAAAGACCTGCTTACAAATGCAGCACCCACTGGTCTATCGGGCACTGAGACGTCCTGCAACCTTTGCCCAGAGCTCTCTCTGCAGATCTTGGTATTGCCCATTTCACAGGGACTGTTGCAATCAAAAATATTCTCCACTTTCCACCCAAAGCTGTACTCGGTTCCTTCCTGTTGGCACAAGGCAGATCAGATACTTGCCTATGGACAGTGGCACAGCATTGATGAGGTTTACTTTCTCTCTCATACAGCCCTTTGCAGTAAGGATGCAGATTAAACCCCCTGTGTCACAACAGCATTCTAATGTCCTCTTCTAACAGCTGCCTCCCACCACGCCCCAGCCACCTCCCAACAGATGGCAGCAGCCTTGCACGTTGCCAGTGCACAAGGCTTGACGCTGTGCACAAGTATGACGCTTGCACCTGGCAATTTTGGGGATGTTTTCCATCCCTAGTCATTCAAAGGCCTTTTGTTTCCCAGGCAAATGTAGTCTGATAAAGACATTTCAGTACCTTGGCTGCTCTTGTCCTATCCTGTATCTCTTCCCATGGCCTTAATAACAGCCTCTTCCTTTCTTCTGACAGCATCAGCATTGCTAAGTCAAACCAAGCTGGCAGCTAGCTTACAGCCCCGGCTTTAGGAGCCACACGAGCATGGGAAAGTCCTCATTTACATTAACCCTCCTCCCCACCAAGTCTCATATTTCCTGAGAAAAAATTGATAGCGGAGATCCAGTGCCTACAGCCTTATATACCAAAAGAGGAACAAGAAGAAACCAACTGTTGAACTCATGTTTTGCTAAGTTTTCTATTTCTGAAGCATGCTTATGCTTTTGTAGGACTTGAATCCGATTAGCTTTTGAAGATAGGGTTTGTCAGCACTAACGCTTCTCTTCTTCCTCTCCCCTCCTACTACAGCCCTTAAGTCTGCTTCTTCTCCCTTTTGTCTTCCGTGCTTCAGAGCTGCCTTTTCCTCTCCCCCTTGCATGATTGGGAGAGTTTCTGCTTGTTTACTGCTGTCCTCCCTACCTTCATCTCTAGTGTGACACCTCTTCACAGAAGGCGATGGAAGGGTGAGGGAGGTCATTTTGCCAGAGACCTCAGCATTGGTGCTGTAAAAGTAAAAAACATAGTCTCCAGAATATGTGTGAAGTTTTAGATACATTTTCCCCCTAATTTTAAAAAAAATAATTATGCCAAGCCATCTGTTGCTAATGTAAAAAAAGATGTAAATAGATGATACATAGTGTCACATGAGTGCTCCATCTGCTGTGGGGAAAGTCACCATTCCCCAGCAACAACACTGGTTACTGAAGTGCAAGCCAAGGTTTGGAGCAGCCTTAGGCTTTCCGAAGGCTTAACCAGCTCCAAAGGCCACCCTGAAAGGAAAACAACTCAAACAGGAGTGGATAGGGTAGATCTCTGCATAGCAATCCTTTTTCTCTGTTTTTCTGACAAGTAGTAATAGTGGCTGCGTTGGGACAGGGTAAGTTGTACCTTTATGCTCTTACTTCAGATCCTTTGCAAACTCAGGGAACCTGCTCCCTTACTTATCCTGGCAGCCAGGAGTCTAGCAAGCTGTATCTCTTTACTTAATGGCTGTGCTCAGTAGGGTTAGAAAGGAAATAAAAGGTTGAGAATTATAAGGAAGGGAGTAAAGGTAGTTTATTAATTCTCTGGTGTCTCTATCATGAGCCCTCTGCCCAGTTCTGGTCAACCCATCTTAAGATGGGTGCAGTGACAGGACAGGACAGAGACTCTGAGGAGCTGGAAGTACAGAGCAGCTCTGTGCCAGGACACAGCAAAGTTACTAGGACTCTCAACCTGCAAAACAGAGAAGGTATAGTAGAGGTCTAAGAAACCAGGACTCAGATGGGAAATGTGAATAGGGGAACTACTATTCATTGCTTCTCCTGTCACCAGGTCTAGGTGACACCCCATGGAGTTAGTAGAGAATAACTCCTAAACACAGCAAAAGGACAAACTCCTTCACAAGCTGCACAGTTCTGCTGCCAAGGCTGATGATGCCAGGAATTTTTGCAGTTTCCAAAATCTTCTGAACAAAACTGTGGCACGAGTTCCACGAGAATTGTTAAAGGTAGAGGCCCCAGAGCAACCTCTCCCTCTAAAAGTTCCCAGATGCTCATTGGCAGTAGATGGACAATGATCTTTTATCCCACCTTACTCTTTTCGGAAGTGCCTGCTGCTGTCAGCCAGGGAGCTCACCCTGGTGCCACAGGCTCACCTGCTTTGGACCAGCAGCTTCCCAGAACCCAGTATCATGTTCTCAGCTTGCAACAGATTTGACACAACAAGGGAGTAGAGAGCAACACAGGTAAAAATCCTTTGCATTACTCTGTAGGAAGCAATGCTTGGTTGAGAAAACTGTCTCCTTGCCCACAGCACCAACAGCCCATCCTCCCCCAGGTGCTCGCTGGGAGGTGTGGGGTGGGTGCCTGCAAAGGGCTGGCTTTTCCCCTGGGAGCGGAGCCCCTGGCCTGCATGCAGCCCAGAGGTGGGGAGAAAGGCAACAACAACGCAGGGAGCAGAGCAGGTCACGGTGGCTGGACCTCACATGGGGCTCCGCACGCCATGGTCTCATACACCCAGCAGTTACTGCAGGAAGGAAACATCACCCATTCCAGGGAAGGAGGGTGAGCCATCCCCCAGGAACTCTAGTGAGCTTTCTCTTTCTGTTCAGGTGTTGGCATATGTCATCCAGCCCCTATTTATTTCCAGAAGGGCCAGGAGGCTTCCCAGCAGGGGTACAGCTGTACATCAACAGCTTTTCACCCCTGAGCATGAAGATGGTGTCTAAGTCAATGTGGATTTTCACAGCAAAAGGATGACTGGGAGAAAACTGAGGAGAAACTGAAATCTTTTTGAGAGAGGGGCAGTTTGAAACACAAGGAGCTCCCTGCTTGGCCTGGAGCCAGGGCTCCTTGCTCCAATGGTTCCTAGTGCTGGGGAGGACACAGTCACATCAAGACACCCACTTCTGGGGCCAAGACAGCTGTTACTGCCAATATGAGGCCTGCCCTGTGCTACCAAATCTGTCTGAGGCAGCAGGATACACACGTTTTGTAAAGAGTAAAATCAGGTACAAAAGAAGAAGGTGGTCACCCCCTTCATCCCAACATGAACATTGTTGATCCAGACAGAGCCTGAGTTTTGCTATTGCTCAGAAAAAGGCACCACAAAATACTATTTTCTGCCTTTTTTAATATTATCCCTTGAACATAAAGGGGGTCTGATTCTGCCTATCCCAATGGTTTTTGGGAAGAGGGGGGCAAGCGGGGTTGCAGCAAGGGCTAGTGCAACAAGGGTTTCTGCCCTTGCACCTTATCAGGTAGCAGAAAGGTTCCCAGCTGGGTGGATCATGAAACACACAATGCCACAAACCCAGCAGGACTGAAATGCAGTTGTTTGACCATGCAGTAAGCAAACAGTGAGTCTGGAGGCTCAAGACGGGTTCAGGAGCTGGTGCCAGCTGTGCTGCTCCTGCCCCGTTCTCTCAAGCCAGAGAGAGCAATGGGCAGCTCCTGCTGTAGATGTGAAGAGAGGTGGCACAGGAAAGTCTTTTTGCTCCCTCTCCCTGCCTAGAAAAGCGCTGGTTCTCAGAGGTACAAGCCAGCACATCAGAGGCAGGTGAGCCGCCTCTTGACGTGATGCTCATACTTGCGCTTGGAGGGCATTTAGGCACGTGTAGGCTGGCTGTGACTGGCCCACTCCTGTTTTTCACCTTTTACTGCTGCTTGAGAAGCCTGAATGGCTCTAGGTTTGCATTTATGTCCTTTGCATGGCTGAGCAAACAAGCAGTGCCTTGTCTCCACTGGACTTCTCCACCCTTTGCTGGCTGCCTTTCAGTTATCTGCCAAAGTGCATTGCAGGCAAATATTTGCTCTGTGGTCTCAGACGCTACCTCACTCCTGTTTGCCCAGGTTCTCACTTCAATGGCTTGAACATTGTGCTTACTCCACCCACACCCTGGGGTGTTCAAATAGATACCAAATCACAAAGGCATGGGCTTGGTGCACATTGCTCTTCTGTGTGCTTTCCTTCCCTGGCACTGGCAAACAGGGAGGAAGAAGAAATGACACAGAGACAGAGATGTCCAGGCTGTCAAACTCACCTGGAGTCCTTGCAACAACTGTGTTCTTGCTGGGGAGCATGCCCAGCACAGCAGTAGGAGGGAAAGAGAAAGAGAGCCTGCTTTCCACGGACCTTTCTGTAAATGCTGAGACCCTGATTCTCAGTTTGCTGGGACTCTGGTCTGCTGCAAGCCTAGACGAGTGGAGGCATGGGGTTGCACCTTTTTCACCTACCTGCAGGTCCCTTGTATGCAGAGCTATTGCTTGGGAGAGCTGTATTTAATCATGTGTGTAGTTTTAGTCCATTGGACTGTGCTTCCATGAAGAGATGCAAGCTAGGTGAAATTATTAGCTGTGGACCATGAGGAGTGCTGCACCTGAAACAGTCTGGAAGGTTGTCTGGGTCTCCTCATCTTGGCAAAATTGTCTGATTAATGCAGCTACAGGTCCATCCTTCCCGGGACTGTCTCAGCAAGGTGCACAGTTTGGCTGGGTACCCCGTACTCCTCCTGGAACAGCCCTGGTGTAGTGCTCAAGGAGCAAGAGGAAATTGAAGTTCCCTGTTCTCTCTTTTTTTTTTTTTTTTTTTTTTTTGTTCCCCTCTCCTGACCTCAAAAGGTCAGAAGTGCAGCCAGACCCTTCCCATTACATAACATCAGGACAAAGAACCCCAGACTGCTCTCCTTATGTGCCCTGATGGCAAAGATGGCCCTGATGCACCTGGGGAAGTTTAGGCAGGACTAACACAGATGCTAATGCAGATCCTAAGGACTGTCAGAGTGAAGCAGAAGCTTTGCAGAAGACCCCACATGGTTGTGATTTGGAAGGTACCAGGGAACAACAGCACATCAAAAGGTCAGGCTACAGCTGTTGTAACAGTTTCTGGCCAGATGGACACCGTCTGCTGCTGGATGCCTGCTCTGGGGAGGCAATGTGGCTACTGCAGTGGCATGAAGCAGTAAGAAGCAGTACAAAGGGGTAAATATCATGCACTAGCCCGGCTGCCAGCACGACAGTGCTTAGCTGTAACAGCCATGGATCTGTCCGAGAAGGAGGGACTCACCCTCCCACAGCTTCTTGCAAAGCTGGTGTGTGGTTTTTATAAAGCAACGCCAGCACACAGTTTGACATGTAGCAAATGCTTCTCTTCAAGCAATTTCTTTTTCTAGCCCAGCACATTCTCTTCACCTAAAGGCAACAGAGGACCCTAGAAAGTCTCTCCTGAGTTTGGCTGTCAAAAGGAAGAAGTGATGCTAACTTTGAAAGCAGAAGGGAAAGTAGGCGAGGGCAGGAGGCACCGATCCCAGCTGTGTGGCACAAGGCGGACACTCCCCTGGGCCATGCTTTGCAAATCTGTAATTTCCCAAAAGTGACAATGAGTCACATTTGCCCTGTGTCTCATTTAAAGAAACTGAAAGGATTAACTGGTAAGGCGTTGGGAAAGGCTTGTCATGAGTCATGCTGCCAGAGCCATAGCTACACAGGCACTGGAAAGCCCACACGGCTGTTCCCAAACAGAGGCCCCTGCCTTAAAATCTCCAGAATTGGCATCCGTAGGACTCCGGCACCTCCAGAAAGGCACGGTGTGATCCAAGGGGGATATTGGGGGTTGAAGATGTTCAGAGATTTAATGAGATGGCCAGCCATTTGCACAGCTGAGTTTTGGCTCTGGTCTGTCTTTTACCCACAGTGCGTGCTTTCAGGTGATCTGGTGACAGGCTTCAGAACAGTCCGTACGGAAGCATTTTGTCCACCACTCACTAAAAATAGCCCCACTGTGAAAGAGAAATTATAGGTGAGGACGGAGAGTTGCTAATCTCCTGAAACTGACCCAGCTGGCCAGCACCTGTAGTTAAATCTCCATCTCTCCCCAAAAGATTACAGTGAGGAGAGAAAGCGACTGGGATATATTCCCCCACAGTCAGCTCTACTTAATCTCCATCTGGAGAAGCTGGAGAGCCTTGCCCTGTGGCAAAACAGCAGAGGTAATCTGGCACCTCTGTTGTGCTTTCTTAATTACCTTCAAGCTGCTGATTTTCTAAAGTGTGTTTTGGGGAATAGTTACAAGTCTCCCCATGCTGGTGTTTTTACAAAGTATTTACATTAGTCTCAATTTTGTGTAATTTACCTCTGCCATTTTCCTTCATTTTCTCCTCCATTTAAGCATGCTGAACACAAACGCCAAAGAGAACTGAGATCCAAGAGCTCCTTGGAGCCGAGGGGCAAATCCACAAAGCCCACCCAGTTTTTAGGGCCATGTTCTTGCTGTGGCTTTGCCCGCATCCTGCCCAGCACAGGGCAGCAAGGGCGTGCTGACCCTGTGGGCACACCGCACGTGTCAGGCGCTGCCGGCCGGTTTGCGAGCTCACCGAGCTGAGATTTCCCTCTTCTGTACACCAACAAGTGAAACCGTGGAGGGGCACGCTCCTGCTGGTATGCACCCTCTCTACCCTTCTTTCTTCAGGAGGGTGTACTCAGTGAGCTGCAGAGCAGAGAATTGCCCCCACACACCTGGGCGAGGACGGCAAGGACAGAGGGAGGGGAGCCGGGGAGGCTCCCAGCTGCAGCCGGAGGGAGCAGATGGAGATGCAGCGTTAGGGTTAGGGAAAAGCAGTGAGTGGGAGGCACTGAAGGAGAGCTCAGGCATACAGAAAGGGAGGGAACGGGTTGGAGAGGAAGGCAGAGAGCTTCTCTTTGCACTGTGTATAAGCGTTAGGACTTGCAGAGCATGGGGAGGCCCAGCTGCCTGCTGAGGAAGAGGGTAATGCAGGGGCATGGCTATTCCACCATAAAGCACAGGCCACGGGTTGCTGGAAACCTCCTTCAGGGGCAAGATTTGCTTAAGGCCCCTCCCTGAGGCTGCTAAGCAGATGCAATAGTTGCAGCCAAGGACACATTTCGTATTCTTTTCCTCTGGGCCCACAGCTCAGAGCCATAGACGACGGAATTGTCCTCTGTCCTGCCTGCCAGTCACCAGCAGCAGCAAGCTCCCTAAGGAAACTGCAGAGAGACAGCTCTACCAGGTCCAAAGCAAAAAAAACTTGCTTGATTAAAGGAGAAGAAAAATAACCAACAAGCTGACCAAAGGATGGACATTTAATCCCAGACTTATTTAGCTGAGGTAGTGCAGTGTTCAGAGCTGCTGTGTTGTGGCTTATGAGACTCTGTGGATACAGGTGCACAGGAGCTGCCAGGTCCGAGCAGAACAGGAGTCCATTTAACACAACAGTATGGCTTAGAGGGCATCTGACTTGGGGTGCACCCAAAAATTAGTAAAAGCTGCAAGGGGATGGTCAGAAATTATGTGATCTGGCTGCCCTGCTGGTCTCCTCCTGCACTTCCTGGTCCGGGTTACTTTAGTCCTCAAGAATGAGCTTTGAGATACCCTCCAAAACCTAGTCATTAGGATGCACTACCCAAAGCAGTAAAATCATGGGACATGACACATAGCCAGAGAGCTGTGACTGGCCTTTGCAACTTGGCCTCTCAGAATCAGGCCTCCAGTCCTACCCAACCTGCACACCGAAGGCTGACAGTAGGGAACAGCCTCCATCCATCCAACCACCTCTCTGGACCGATGGGTTCAGTTTCAGAGCTGGCCATCGGTTACAGTCACTGGCTCCCCACCTCCCCTGCAGCAGGGTCTTTCTGGAACTGACATTTGAGAGCTGTAGCAAGAAAGACAAAGGCATGAATTTCAGATTTGACAGGATGGCTCAGATGATGAGACATCTGCCCAAATGTGCTGAAATGTTGTCCTTTACACTTCCTGACCTCATTTACAGTTGGTGGGGGGAAACCCAACGCAACTTGTGTGTCATAATCTTACACGTTGCTATGTCACACCAGAGAAAGGGAAAACTTCTAAAAATTACTTTAGTGCAGCCAGCTGCAGGTGAAACAGAAAGTAACCAGCCCACATCAGAACAAGTGAGAGAGGTTCACAGCTTTTGTATGTGATGTGCTATTTGACTTCTCGCAACTGATGCAATTGCCAGATCCACCTGAAGAGCATATGCCAGAACCTGAGTCACCCAGGCTGAAGGAAAAGAGATGGCAGGCTGCAAAAGCACCGTTGGGCCTTTGTTTCCCTTAGTCTAGAACATGGGCAGTGCCCAGGAATAAGTGATGACCCATTGAATTGTTTACCTTTGGACACCGCTTTTGGAAGCTGTGCAAGGGCCACGCCTGTTCCACTCTTGCAAGGACACCAGAGACGGAGGGGGAGGAGAAAGGGACCATCTCAGAAGCAAAAAAATGAACACAATCCTGCAGGTTATTCAAGAAATGCAAAGCACCCAGCTTTCAATCTACACCCTGTCGATAATAGAGCACAGTCAGTCTAAATTATCTCCTCACTGAGCACTTCTGAAGGCACCAGTATGAGACACTGAAGGCCAGAAGTACTGAATTGTTGAAGAGAGCAAGTACATTGGGGTTCCTACACCATACCTTCAAAGCACTATTCTATAGAACTAGGCTCTGAAGCTCAAATGGACACGCAAAATCACCAACAATACTTTCAAGCATCTGTCAAAGCATCTACCAAGGCTCTCAGCATCTTGTTGTTCTGCCTCCCATCTGTATTTAATTTGGAAAGCATCAAGATTATTGCAAGAGTGCTACAGACTGTCCCAGAAATTAAACTGTATTAGAATGGAGTGGAAATCTCCAAAGAGTGGTCTGGCTAGCATGTGTGAAACAGCCTGCAGCCATGTACAACATGGAAATTAAAAGCATTAAGTAACTCCCAGAGCGCTGAAGGAGGCATGGCTCACATTTAGAAGTCACAGTAATCCCACACCAAACTGATTATGCGGTCATAAACCCCTAAGTGCCAACGTACAACAGCTTGAACTACAGTGTGCTCACAGCTTCCTCGGTTTGCTTCCCCCCCTAGCTTCTGCATGCTTCTGAAATCTTAGTATTCATATATGAAACTAGAAGAAACCAGCCCTTCTACCATTTCTCAGTGTCAGATCTGGAACCCATGCATCTGTAGAGAACAAGCCAGGGTCCAGCCGTGTGCCGGGGTGTGAGCTGGCCCAGCCAATGCCACCGGCGCTGCCGCACTGCTCGGCTCTTTCTTGAACTTGGCATCCTCAGAGCATTCTTGGTGGGGCTTGGCACCCAGTCCTTCCCCTCATCACTTGATTTGGAAGGATGTATCCGGAAGGCAGGGCTGCCTTCCCAGAGCAGGGGAGCTTTCAACTGGGACTTCAGAAGTGTTTTTAGCACATGGCGATGTTTACTGAGTAGCTCTCCTTTGGGAGTATGTCAAGACGTAGCAACAGGCATAAGAACGATCACGGGAAAGAAAAAGAGTTGCCTTATTTAACAGTTTTGCTCCAGATGTGGCTTCAGAACAGTTTAAATGGCAGAAAGTTTTTACCATCCCTTGTTCTGCTGAAACAGAAGAGTCAAGACATGGGCAACTGGAGTCCTGTCCCACAGTGCTGACAACTCCAGCTTTTCTTAGTAATGGCCTGAAATCTGATGTCACCAGAGCTGGACTTGCTCTTCAACTCTTTTCTTTTTAAAAGTTTACTTTTTGAGTTGCATCTGCTTTAGCACATATGGAAATTAATCTGAAGAGCAGCATTTTTACTAGAAGAAATCTTTCCTTCCTTCCACTTCAAAATTTTGATACAACTGAAAGAAGCAGCATATTAAGCGTGATTTTAAAACCTTTTTTTAAGATTCCAGATCAACAAATTTTTCTTGGATTTTCCAACAAAATGACAACTATGCCTTAAGCTGACTTTTAGATTTCTTGCTGAAATAATGAAGAACACACCCAAAAATATGAATATAAAGCAATTTTAATTTTCCTCTAGATATTTATATCAAAGAAATAATACTCATGTCCAAGTACTGTACATACGATATCTTCCTTATAAACTCTTTTGTTTAAAACACATGTACAAAATTGCACATTGCAGTTTGCAAAAAATCATAAATACCTTTTGCATATAAACAATTCCAGCACAAGGATCAATGTTATACATTCCAAAATGTCTGTCTGATCACAAACAAAAACCCCACTGTGATCTCCATAAAGGTCCTAGTGTTACAACTCAATCATTAACAGATTTCTAGCTGATGTACTACACACAGTGATACAAAAATGAGCGCAAGGCAAGTCGCCTTTTAGTTGTAAGTACTTAAGACAGAGGCTTGGAATACAATTCGGCTGCCATTTAAACCCATGGTATCCATCCCACAGTATTTAGTGGTAGCAGCATTGAGCTAATTTTTTCCAAGATTGCCAATCGCAGTATGCCTTACTTCTAACTCTTGAACAAGTTGGCTACCACTGAACAGTAGGAATTGGAAAATTATTGTAAACACAGTTATCACCATTGTATATTCAGTAAGTTACAGTATTCTCCTAAACACATCACTAAATTAAGAAAATGTTTTACAATTAATTTAAGTGCAAGATGCCAACTAGTATCATCCACTTTGTCTCAGAAATAAGTATTTTAAATATAATACTACACAGTTTGTAAAAGTAACGTAAAAAAATTACAATGGACATAATCCTCAGTTGTATATTATTAAGCCCTGTAGCTTCTGTTTACATTTAAAAAAAAATCACCGCATCAGAAAAAAAGCTGTCAGGAGTGTCCTTGATAAACCTCTCCCGACCAAATCCAGCAAATGAGTAGCTACTGAATTTTGTTTCACTATTATTACCTCCATCTGTGTGCAATGTCCTTGCCAGCACACCTGTTGGAAGAGTTCCCCAAAATCATCAGCTTTAAAAAAAAGGGGGAAGTACTTCTGTATCCATACAAATCTGTTTTGTTGTTTCTTTGGGTTTGTTTGTTTGTTTTTTAATCTATTCAAATACTGCAATTTTTTAAAATTCTTCCTGCAGCAGAGATTTTGAAAGGGTTTCTCAGAGGCTTCCTCTGTGCCAGCTAATTTAATAAGGCAGAATAAGAAGGTACACAAAAACCCAACTTACAAGAACCCAGGAAAGGATGTAGGCAGACAACCACCCACCAACTAGTTGCATGTAAACTGCTGGAACAGCAAAGCCAAATCTGAACTGCTCTGTCTCCACCTTTTGTTCTGAACAGCTCTCCTGAATGAGGAAGTTCCAGTGCTATGCCCGAAGGCCTAGGGAGAATCTGTTTGGATTCGAGAGCCGTAGGAAGCAGTAGTTTGCTCACACTTCTGCTTTTGGACAAAAAGAGAGCCTGGGGATGCTGGCAGCTACCCAGCAGGGAGGGGCTGCTTCTCCTTTTCAGGAGATCCCTTTGGTCTGTTGATCAGCACCTGGCACGACTGTAATCCCAATGAGAGCCACAGGACTTTCACGATCCTAGCAGCAACCCCAGCCCATGATAATGCAAGGTATTTCAATGATGGTACTGCAGAGCATGAAGCATTTTCTGCATCATGGAAGTTCAGCAAGAACCAGGCACCAGAAACCACCAAACACTTTCAAAGTCGGGTCCTATTGTCCAAGAGCTCTCTCCTTTTTAGCTGATGGGAGTTAGCTGCTCTACTCAACCGATGAAAAGACGCACTGCTCAAAGAACGATGGATTTAATCTTTCCCAGTCTGCACCTATCCAGAGCTGCTCCCTTCTCGGGAGTCTGTTTTGGGTGATACGACAGTAGCCATCATGAACACCACACAGCAAGGACACATGTGTGGTCTCCTAAACCTCAGAAAGATTTTCAGTCTATGCAAAAACTGCAGGAAGAACAAGCCAGCCTTAGATGAGCCACTCCAAGAAAAAGAAACTACCCTGGAATAATGTCCTACAATTCCACAGGCTGAGAAACATGGAAAGCTGAAAGGCTACTTCACCGACGAGACCTACTCAGGAATACAGTCCCGGCTGCCCTTTCTGTCAGACCCTGCACAGGGAGTTGAGGATTACCTTCGGACATCCTAACTAGAGGCAATCTAGCAGATTGACTTGACTCTTAAGGTTCAGGAGGCTCAGGGCCTTTCACAGCAGAACAGGCCTGATACTGCCCTCTTAAGATCTCTACCCTTCTCTCCTTTTAACCTTAAGAAGCCAGTAGACGCGTTCCTAATTAGGAAGAGTGGGAGTGGTAAAGAACAGTGGCCAAATTTTGGTGGGTGAGAGGCCTATGCAGACTTGCTCATCATTTTCTATTTGCAAGCCAGGAATTGCACAACACTATATTGCAACACTTAACTCCCTTCCCTCCATCCCCTACAAAGCAGCTAAGCACAACCCAAGCAAAATCACCAGTGAAAGTAAATGTTTATATTGATGGTTCACATGTCAGAACTGTGCTAAGTGTCCCTGTAATTAACAAGTGGTGTTTTGCAACAAAGTGAAACAATTCTCCAAGATTTGCTTGTGTTGGGTCCTTTGCTCCAGGTTTGGGGTTGCGTTTGGTTTGGTTTGGGGTTTTTTTTGGGGGGTGGGGGGGGTGGGGAGAGGGAGGAAAAAATTAACAAAGCCTGAGTATCTAATCTGTTACATACGGAGGAATGCTCAAGGGGCTCGCAAGAACTTGTTTTGCTACATGTTGAGCAACACCACCACATGGGAAAGCCTTGAAATCAGAGCAAATGCTTGAAGACAGGGCGTAGCTGCCTCTTGGAGTTCATCCTTCACGGGCTGCATTTTATTAGAGAGCAGACCTTTGCATCATCAGTCAGCAGTCGGACCTGGACTTCACTTAATGACATTTCAGTATGGTGGTTGCCATGGCTTTAAATAAATATGGGTAAGTGTGAAATTACCAGTCATCAGGCCAAACAGGGAGGAGCACAGTTTCCAAAGAAAAGAAGTTTAGTAGACACTTGGGCAATAATAAGAAAACAAAATAAGCTAAAAAGCAATCTGAAGAGCAATCTTAATTCTTTGCCAGTTCATCATACAATAAATACTACCATTAAATACTGTATCTGAGATAAATTTTATTTCTTCCTTGGTTGTTTTTCTTACTGTTGCTGATTCCTCCAACTATAATCTCTAACTATAAGCACAGAGAAAGGAATAAAGAAGTAGGCTTTATTACACACTTTTGGCCTGCTTGGAAAGTGATATCATACCACAAAGATACCACAGACATACCAGTTTGTGCTGTGATTTCAGTTCCAGTATGCCCAGAAACACTTTCAAACATCGCAAGGATGTACACACCATATTAGTAACTTTTACTAATTTAAACACAAAATGGTTTGGACTGATAATGACACTTAGGTAGCATTTTAGGAATCCCTGTTCTGAAGATGTCATCCGTCAGACTGTAAACAGAATAGGTGTCCTAGGTACTTACGGCCATAGCTTATGTGACATATTATATATAAGACTATTTAACTTTGCAGTAGTCAGTATTTTCCCACTATTCCTGTCACTCTTCCACAAAGGATATTAAAAGAGAGAACAGTAAAAGCTGGAAAATACAAGAGCTCAACCTCTAGCTCTATTCTACCAAGAAGCACAAGTTTTATACTGGTATCTTCTACTGGTATCTTTCCCTAGCAGTCACTAGGGAAAAAGGAGGAGGGTATTCTAGATATGCTCTCTGGAGCAGTCCGTTTAGTCTATGCCACCACACTGCTTGTGTCCTGCATTACAAGAAAAAAGTGGAGATGTATGAAACAGAGGTGCAGGGAAGGTTCTCAAGCTCAGCATGTTACCTTTCAAAAGGTTCAGCATGAACCATGAGGCTATCTCCATAAGCCTTTTTTTTTTTTTTTTATAAGACTGTTCATGCTTAAAGGTCAATTTTCCATATCAGGCAGGAAGGCCACACACTCCTCTGGGCAGCGGGAAGCTTTCTGGAAAGGACAAGAAAATGGTCTCAAACACTTCCACAGAGTTCCAGCTACTGGTTATGATTTTTTGAATGTTCAGTCTGTGGTCTAAGAACAGGGATGCAGTGAGAAGCCAGACTTTTAACAGCTTCAGCTTTCTCCATCTATGACAGAAGTAATACCAAAATCTCACCAACTGCGACTAAACAGTTGCAAAAGATGTTTCAAGGTAGTTAGCAGAAAGGTTTTCAGATTTAAATAAATTTCAAGGGTAGGGTAAAATAGGACTTAATCTAGAAAAGTAACAAAACTCACAAGACCAAAACCAAAACCAACAAAGACTGCAACCAAAGATATTTTTTTTTCTGGGATGGGATTCAAGTTCTGTTACTGATCTCCTGTGACACAGCTCTCCAGTCTGTGTGGACCTTATTTAGGTGGCTTACAATTCCACTCACAACTAGTTCTTAACCAATAACTAATAATAGTAGTAAATATTATCAGCAGTGTGCTAAATATCACAATCTAGCATATTAGTGCACAGTGAACTGGTCTTATCTATCATCTCCGTGTGTTAGCAAGGCTTCACAGTCAAGTCAACCATCACTCCAAAGCATTCCTTAAAGAAATCATAACTCTTCCAGAAAAGCCATTTCACCAGCACACATACTCCTTAAAGTATTGCAGTCCTAGAAATTCAGAGCAAAGCTCATTTTACAACTAGCTGCGCTATGGATACAGACCTTTTGATAGCAGAAAAAAAGCAAACAGCAGGTAGATAATTATTTAGGGTGACTCCCTTGCAAACATTACTGATAATAACCTCCCCTTCACAGCAAATCACTACATATGAACTGCATCACTTTAGATTACATTAAGGCTACATGTGATTTTAAAATAAATGGTCTTTTTGCATGAATTTAGCGTTGCAGGATTTAACAGTCCTCCAATTTGACTGGGAATCTAAAAAAAATCACCTTGCAATCACACACAGAACTGCAGCTTAGTTTTCTTCTGTGAGAACTTGACCACAACAAAGAATAAGACGATGCCCCATTGTGTACTGCGGCAGCTAAGAAAATCACAGTTCCTCCATTTGGCCATGCCCTTCTTCATGCATGCTAGTGTCTGTGCACAACACCTTGACATGTCTTTGGGGGTATCTGTGTGCTTCAGAAGGCTAGATTTGCTGGCTTTTCCTGTATCAGTGGCTGGTACGGGTTGAGAGGGTACCACCTCAAGCAGAACTCCAGCCCAAGAAGCAACTGATGTCTCAGAAACATCAGCCCAAGAACTCAGACACTCTGCAGGCACAGGACCAAGACTCGGTGATTTTACATCAGTGACATGCTTTTGTCAAGACAGAAAGTTGCATTTCTTTGCAACATGGCGTTGGTGTGAAGATACAGATCCTAGACTGGTTTCCTTCCTCTCCCCACTACTGTTTCCTCAGCAGGACCCTGTGAAGACAGCTTAAGTGTGGCATTCTGGTTGACCTACACGTACTGGACTGTTTCAACACCCAAGCAGAGATGCGGTTTGTGATTATACTCATGCAGAAAGTAAACCTTCCGGTATGCAACAGCTTAGGAAAACTGCTTCCAGACTAAAGCAAGCAGCAAGGATCAATGCCTGTAGCAAGTCAACAGGATGATGTCTCAGCTGCCCCCTATACATAGATGTACATGTTTCTAAACTTTTAGCAACACATGGACAACAGCAGGTTCTCCACTGTGCAACTCACTGTTGCAATGTCTTTCAGAAACCTACATTTAGTTTGTCACACATGACCACTTTGTGGGGAAGTTGCTTCTGTCCCGACTTTTGAGTTACTACCAGCCATTATGAAGAAAAGTTTCACAACACAAACAGCTAGCTGAAAGCCACTTTACAGGCACATTAAAAAGAGAGAGATCTTTGAAAGACAGGAGAGGAATAAGAGAATTAGCAAGACTTCTTGTCCTCCATAACATACCATAAGGGCCTAAGTCTCCATAAATTCAGATGTAATTCATCACCTTCACAGTGAAGTTTCACCATGTACAAGATTAACAAGTCTGTAAGAATCTTTAGCTTCTGCAATTTGTCACAGCAACATTTATCATAGTGCATCAAGTACAGTAAACCCTGCTGCAGTCCCACAACAAGGGACTGTGGCATTAGAAAAATCAGTCAACATTTGCAGGATTATTATGCACTGTGAAAACTTCCTGTTCAAGGCTTTTTCTGCTGATACAGGTCTTGCCAAATGTTAAAAAATGTGAATCCCTGTCAGATTTTACTGTCCACCTCTGCTGAAAGATGCACGGACACTGCACACAATACTAATCAGATGAAGAGACCAAAGAGTGTCAGAATAGCCTAGGAACTCTTCAAGACTCATTCTTAGTTATGGGAAAATAGCAAACAAAATGCTTGGAAAATGGAAGTGGTTTTGTACAAATCAAGTATGTACACAGATATGTCATACTCCAATTTGCCTACTTACTATACATAGAAACTCAGAGAATCAAGTAAGGGAAGAGCAAAATTATCCAGCAGCAGTTACAGCTGCACATAAGAATAATGAAAATGTAACTCATTGCTTTTCTTTTTTAACTTACACTCCAGAAGAAGAAGGACACATAAAATGCATTGAAGAATGACTTGCGTTACAAGTAGACAGTTGGATGGGGTTTTTTTCTTGCATGTTAATTTCAGCTATAGAGACATTTTCTCTAAGAAGCTACTGGATTCAAATGGCCAAGACTCAAGTAATGGCAGCCAAGTCACTGTTTCCAGCACAACTTGTAATTCAGACATAGCATGCATCTGTACTTCAGACACCACCAAACAACACCATATAGTTGTTCATATAGTTTATATAGATGTTTATATAGATGATGTAAGTATCATCAAGCTATGTAACTGATTAGAAATTAGTTGCCAAATAAAAATTCCACTTTAACAGCTGCAGAATGCCTCAGGACTTAACTTTGGGAGATCACTCCTTTGTCAAAGGTGAACAGACACAGTCAATCAGATACTTACATGAAAAAAAAATGGATGCCTTATGACTCTTCCTTCAGTCATGACATAAACAGGAACCAAGGTAACGAAGAACTGTAGTAGGGCCACCCTTAGATCTCGAACAGTGCGTGATAGTCCACAGTGATTTATGACATGCAGCGAAGAGTCCAAATCCTTTGAGGTATCTACCTCTTGCAAGACCATCAAAGGCTTATAACAAAATGTCACCACCACCATCAGAATCACCCCGCTCAGCAATCAGGACCTATCACCCCCAAACACCTACATTTCTCAAAGTATGCAAAGTAGTTGCATTTTGGGAATTGCTCTCTAAGCCTGCCAAATGGGCTCGACCCGGAGTCACAGTGAAAGTTCTAAGAACCACTCAGCAACCACCTGGTCCTGTCTGGACACCCTGTGATATTGACAAATTTCACTACCCGTTCTGCACTGGGGAGCAAACCAGCCAACTTTTCTAGTAACGACATCATCTGAATCAGTCCTAGCTGAGTACCTTCCCTGACTCACAGCAAGCAGGGGCAGATCTGGTGGGAGCTCCTCCCTCTGCCCAAGGAAGGAGTGAACAAGACCTCCCTCACCACAAACCCTCCTCCTTCTACTCCTTAAGACAGAAAAGATCTGATAAAAATTCAAAGAAATGAAAGTAATTTATGAATCAAACTATTTTGCTGTAGCACCTAAATAGGAAGGCACTTCACATATAGATCAAGACATCAGTTCAAGCACATTCGGAATCCAATGATAAACTGCAAGTGAGATGTGCACAGAAGCAAGCATCCCTCAGCCAAAACAGACAAAGGAAGGGACTGCACAATCTCCAGAACAGAGACTACACCTAGGGCACAGAAACAAAAAGGGATGTTTATTTGTCATGGGTTCACACCTGGAATGCAAAACCAGATCAGAAGGGCATGAGGCTAGCCTGCAAATCAAGTCATGCAGTGAGAATCTTTGTAAGAACTAGCAAACAGTGTGCACAAGTACACCTGGCAAGCATGGCACAGTTTTGAAGGGCAAAGGAAAATTCTATGAAGTGCTGAGTCCACTGAACATAAAATGGTTTTTTATTTCTTTTGAATTTTTTTTTCAATGACACACAGCCAACTTGCCTGCAGTTACTGGAAAGGAGCTACGTTGATGCAAATTACATAAAGAGTCTGGAAAAATTTTACCTAGTGTCTATCTTTTAGCATCTTACAGTAACCAAAGTTCCAATACCTAGAAGAAACAGACATGAAAAATGCTGCAACAAACCGAAGAGGGGGGGTGGGGGTGGGGTGGGGGGAAGGCAGGACAAACCAAAGAAGCCAAGATTTGGGAACACTTCAGGGGTAAAGTCAGAGTACTGATACATGTTAGAAGACAGTAACAATCAAACCTGATGGCTGCTGCAGCAGGCAAGCAGTCCTGAGTCTTGTTATATTAGTTTAAACTATTAGGTGCTTAGGCTATTCACACTTCTTTCCACTGTAGGTGCGGCAACCTCTAGCAGAATCAACAGGTAAAAAAAACCCCAACCATAGACACACACTATTCTCAGATTTGGTCATGTCGGTGTTAGATCCTGTGTCTTAGCCTAAATACCAGATAAAAGAAGGCATTTATGAAGGTAATCTGTCACTCTACAGAAGACATTTCTTTCCGACAACTCTACTACAAGAATAGTAGTGTCTGGCAGAGAGCTGGAGCCGCCAGCCTCACTAGTAACCTCTCATCAGTCATCATGGTAACTGAGCTGGCCTGTCAGCACTTCTACCACGAACAGATGTCCACTAGAACATCAAGCAGAGAGAGGCTGGACACAAGGCTGCTCTTGCAGAAAGTTCAAATGGGAGAGAGGTAACGTGTGGTGGTTTCCAGCTTTAACACCATCATGCTGAAAAGGGCAAGCTTGTTATAACCCTGCTGGGTTATAGCCCATTATAGCCCTGCCCTTAGCTGGGAAGGGGAATTGCAGTGATCTCTTGTGCCTTACAGATCCCCCCCACTTCTCCTTGGACGTTGTTAACTTATTCTAACCAGAAATGGTAAAATAAGTAAAGAACAAGTACTGCATTTATCACTGTCTTGTGTTCTACTGCAAGATCTTTACCTAGCCCTGTACTCATTTGCAAGTACAAGAACTGAAACAGCAGCATTCACGCATACGATTTTTACTAATTTTTCCAAGACACCCCCACCTCACTACACATACAGCAAAGCTAAGCATCTCACATCAACGTATCTACCAGGCAGCATTACCTCTCTCACTAGGGGAAGCAGGGCTGGGGGGGAAGTCTTTAGCAGTTCCTCCAGTCTTGCAGCATCTTTGCAGATAGGTGATGCCTGCCACATAGTAAAAGCCAGCTATTTTTCACCCAGTTATTATGTAACAGGCAGTGCTACAGATTGCATGCAGTCTGGTTCAGAATGCCTTTAAGAAGTCTTTACACCTGTGTTAAGGTCAAAATAATTTTTTATCTGTTCATTAGTATTTCCAACAGCAGAAAGTACTGTTACAGGCAATCATTTTAACCACTGAAAAAGGCTCTGGTGACATGATTAAACAGTTATACAATGATTAATATGGCTTCTACCTAATTTGCATATGCATTAAGAAAAGAAATATCCTCAGACCATCTCAGCTACAATAACATAATTACTACACGTTGTCATGACATTTCACATGTGCCAGGAATGACTATGCACGCTAAAAGAAAAAGCTCACACACTTGACTGCTGCAGCTCAACTTTCTGATTAGATAGCACTCATGTATCCCCAATAAAAGCAAGAAAAACTGTGAGTCTATCCCATTCTCCTTGAATTTCAAAGCATCAAGTGTAGCTTTCAGAAGAAGTACAGGATGTTTAACAGCTCCTGAGCAGCTTTAACAGATCTGAGCAACGGCTTGTACACATAAAGGATGTCTATGCCTCCTTGGCTCCTCGTAGAATCCCCCATTTTCACCAGCTGGCACAGACGCATATCCCCATTTAAGTTTTGCCTCTGAGTTCAAGCAGAGTTTTTAGCACAGTTTCACATAGGGGAGCGGGCCCCCCTCTGCAGCTGGATCTGCTCAGGAGAAGTCCTTCCCTCCCCCAGCGGTGGGCCGCCCGCGGCCTCGCGCCGAGGGGCTTCTGGTGGGGTGAACCTCACACTCTGACAGACCCTTCCCACGGCACCCTGCCACAGGGCTGGACAGCGCTGTGCTAGCGGCTATGCTCAAAACACACAGGTGCAGCAGAAGCAGGTAGGCAGTAGTACCGAGCAAGGGATCTAAAGCTTTCAGAAACTTATTGAGGATTATGTCTATCAGAGGAAATAGTTCCTTTGCTATTCTCTTCTACTAGTAAAAACTTGACAAAGAAATAAACCACACCAATTCTTCCCAACCAGAAAAACATTTCACATTCTAGCGCTGACTCTTTCTGTCTCTAGAGTATTGCAGAAAGCTTCTTCAGAACAAAGTAGACCAAGAAGCAAGATACACAGATTTCTACTGAAAAATAAATCTACTTCTCTGTAATATTTCTGCGATTTATTCAAACAGTATACAATGGAATTACCACTTTGATAGCTAACCCACCCCAAATCTGAGCCCTTTTCTGTATAGCACTGAACTGTTACTATACTACATAAAGAGCAAACACTACTGGAATGTACACAGTGAAGGAAAAAAAAGTAACGCCATTCTTGCCAAAGTAACCATTCCCTACTAACGTGTTATCTAGAAAAATAAGGTCTAAGCAACGTCCAAAAGTGTTCAAGTTTCAATAAATAACTATCAATGCCCCAAGTTTGCACTGGCACAAGAAATATGGAGCATACAGTTTAGAAAAGTATTTTCATATGACTGAGTCAGCAATGCATTTCATCTTGCTTAAGATTTACAACAAAAAACATTTTCCTCCAGGGTTCGATTTTAAAACCGAAACTGTGCAAGTGCAAGAGCACCCCACATAGCAGTCTTAACTCTCAAAGGCAAATTAAAGCTCTAGAGAAAGGACGGTATTTTAAAAAAAGTTCTTTATCAATACCAAGAAAATATACATAGCCATATTATGTTTTAAATATATATATACACGCACATCTTTTCAAAAGGGTACGATTCTGGCTTTTTTTTTCTTTTTTTCTTTTTTTTTTTTTTAAGTGTGAAAAGCTTATCCATTGCTATACAGTTCAGTAAGGTGTATTAGGAAACACACTTTTTATATCCCCCATGAAAATAAAGTTGAATCTTTCTGTAAACAGGAATTTCCTTAATTTCCGAAATCTCTGCAGACCTCAAGTACTTCACTGAAAAAAAAACCAAACCGACCACCTGCCCCGAAACCACCCACAGAGACCCTCACCGTTAACCGCAACGTCGACAGACCTCGGGAAACGCTTAGCAACACCCGGCTCCTGCAACCGCCTTCTCCGGGCGCGAATAAATAATAATAATAATTAATAATAATAACAACAGGCGACCGGCGGCGGGCGAGCACCGCGGCCCGCGGTGGCTCCCGGCGGCGCCGGCGGCGGGCGGGGGGCAGCGGCCGGCTGGCGGCGGGGGTCCCTCCTCAGCAGGCGCTGGTCTCCGGCGCGGCGGCCGCCTCGGGGGGCGCCTCCCGGGGCTGGGCGGCGGCGGCGTTGGGAGGCGGGTGCCCGGCGGCGTTGATGTGGCAGCCGGAGGAGAGGTGGCTGCGGACGCGGCCCTGCAGCTGAGTGACCTGGGCGCGGAGGAGGTTGGCGGTGGCGGCCAGCTCGGCGTTCTGCCCCTTGAGCGCCTTCACCTTCTCCTCCAGCCGGGCGATGCGCTCCAGCTTCCGCCGGCGGCACTTGGAGGCGGCGATGCGGTTCCGCAGCCGCTTGCGCTCCGCCTTCAGCCGCTCCTGGCTCTCTGCGTCCAGAGGCGACAGCGACGGCGGCGTCGGCGCGCTGCTGCCGCCCTCCCCGCCCGCCGACGGCGGCACCTCGGGCACCGTCTGCGGCTCCTCCAGGGACCGCGCCGGCGGCAGCCGACCGCTCCCCAGACCCGCCGCCCCGAAGGCCAGGCCCGGCGGCGGCGGCGGCGGCGGCGGCGGCGGCGGCGGGGCTGAGGCGGCGGGGTAGGCGCTGCCCGAGGGGCTCAGCGGCCCCGCGGGGCTGAAGCCGCTCAAGTTGGTGTAGACGGCCGGCGGCTCGGCGGCGGCGGGGGCTCCCGGCGGCCCCGGGCGGGCGGTGCAGCAGGGTCCCGGCGTGGAGAGCGGCGGCGGCGGCGGCGCCGCCAGGAGCTGGTTTTGCTTGTGCAGGTCGGCCAGGGCCTTAACGAAACCGTCGGCGAAACCCTCCTGCTCCTGCGTCACCGGCTGCCGGTAGAGAAACGGCCCCGCCGCCGCCGCCCCGCCGCTCCCCGCCCCGGGCGCCGCTGGCCCCGGGCTGCCGGCCCCCAGCCCCGCGCCCCCCTGGATCAGCAGCTGCTCCAGATCGGCGGCCGGCGGCAGTTTCAGCAGCGGCAGCTCCGCGGCCGAGCCCAGCGCGGCCTCCGGGCCGCCGCGGGCCGCCGCCGCCGCCCCGCCGCCGCCCGCCGGCTCGGCGGAGCCAGCGGGCGGCGGCGGGGCGGCGGCGGCGGCGGGCGGCGGCGGGGGCAGCAAGCGCAGAGCCGCCGCGCTGCCGCGGGCGCCGGCGGGCGAGCGAAGGGCGAAGGGCCCCGGGAGCGGCGCGGGGGCGGCGGCCGCCAGGTCCCGCTTCTTCCCGGCGCCCAGCAGCAGCTTCTGCCCCGCCGCCGCCGCATCGGCTCCGGGTCCGCCGGCGGTACCGAAACTCGGCAGCGGCACGAAGTCGGGCAGCAGCTCCAGTCCTTCCTCGGGGTAAAACGGCGCCTCCATCTTCACGGCGGATCGCCCGCTACGCCCGCCGCTCATACTGCCGCCCTCGCCGGCCGGCGGCGGCGGCGGCGGCTCCGGCGCGGGGCGGGCCGGGCTGGGCGCCTGCTCCGCGGGGCCGGCCGCCCTCGGCTGGCAGCGGGGACTGAGTCGCCTCCCGGAGCCACCGGCCCCACGCCACGCCCCGGGCCCGCCGACTGCCCGCCCCGCCGCCACCTCCCCGCCGCCGCCGCTGGTCCCCGCGCTCCTTCCCCCGCCCGCCGGGCTTGCGCGAAAGGGCCTCCCGCCGCAGCCCCGGTGCCGCCGCGGTGCAGCGCCCGAGGTGAGCCCCCGCTGCGCTCCCCCGAACGCTCGCCCGGCGGCTGCGGCGCAGGAGAGGCGGCTGCGGCCGGGACGAGGGGTTTCCCGTGGGCATTACCCGGGGATGCTTCGGCCACGGCACGCATCCTGCGAGGGGAGAGGGAGCAGAGCGCACGCGTGGCGGGGGCTCCCGCGTCGGGTCCGTGACGGACGGGTGCAGGGTAGTGGTGCAGGTGTCGAGGGTTAACGCTTCCCGACAGCGAGGGGCTGAGGAGTCTGTCGGGGAGACGCTGGGCCGTCGGGAAGCGTGCCGACTCGTCAAAACAAAAGCCTCTCGCAAGAAGGAGATGGATCTGACGTGGCCTTTCTTCTGGGGGAGAAAAAAAAAAAGTTTAAAGAAGAGTTTGAAACGGCTTAGACGTCTTTTCAACTTTCTTGAAACGTTAAAGTATTCCTTTTCAGTTTGGATGTGTTACTTGTTATCTTTCCCTTGAGGCAATTCCCCCTGGCCCTCTCCAAGTCTCTCAAATTCTTACACAATGAGGAAATTGCTTTCCACCCAGCCTTTTAAAAATCCTTTCTGCTGGGGATACCAACGCGATCTTGACAGAGCTGCTGAAAGCTCTCTTCTAAGTGGACTTGCTGACCCAGGGCCTGGGTGGCTCATCTACAAATACATCTGCTCTCCCCATACGTGGTGGGATCCACCAGCATCCCCTCAGTTAGGTGTCACCCTGCCGCAATCTGCTCATGCTTTCTCCCTGGACATTTCCTCTCTGCACACTGAGACCAAATGCCTCTTCTCCCAAGGTCTGTTGACACTGCTGTGCTCTGCTGTAGTCCCACCATGTACACGACCACGCTGAGCCTCCACTGTGCCTAGGTTTGCTCCAAAACTGGGAGCAGGGGGGGAGGCAGAGAGACCAGTGTCAAGTCAGGAAGGACTTTGCCCCAGACACACCACTTCAGATCCATAGGAGATCCGGAGTCTAAGCACACTAGCTAAGGCCTTGGTGACCTTGACTCACATACCTCGGGGCCCCCAACTACACACCCAGCCCGTGGGACAGGAGCTCTATTTCAACTTGGCCCACAGCCTTCAGTCCCTGCCCAGCTACGTCACAGGTGCTCCTCTCTCCAGCCCCATCTCCTGGGTGGACCTCGGACCTGTGTTTGCAGTTTTGCTCCTGGCACCGTTTCCCACTGCTCCTGCCTGGACTCCCTGGGTGGACTTCGTACCTGGTTCACACCTCGCTTCGTTTGGGTGTGTCAGTGGGTCCAGCCAACACTGCCTGCCCTGCCCACCCGGCTCAGGTGCTGCAGGGCACGCCCAGGCTGGTGAGGGCCACCACCTTGGCTCCAGCTACCCCCAGCTCATCTTCCCCCATGGAAGATGCCCTTCCTGCTGCTCCCGGAGGCTGTGGCAGAATCGGTGCCCAGAAAACTGGTGGCAGCAAGACTCCAGTGAGAAGAAAGCCATCAGGCAAAAGCAGAAACAGAGGCATTTGCATGGATAGGGGAAGACTAAGCACATCTTTCTTGGTGAGGAAGGTGGTGCTAGAAAGAGATTATTTTTATTTCCTTGTCTTTTTGCTGACCTAGCAGCAGAGGGGCAGAGCTAGCAGTGCTCAAGCCAACACAGAGTACTGAAAGCAGCTGATGCGAGTGGCTTTGTGGAAGGGTTGCTGTGGCTGCTGGCTGTGTGGGCTTTTCGTGTCATACTCCTGGGCAAGCAAATGGCAGCGACTGGTACCTTCTCTGCAGCTGGGAAAACAGGGCTGTCAAAGCGGAGGAGCCGTAGCCTCCAAGCTAAAGTTAGTAAAGCTTCTCTTTTTTCTGTTACGAAGCAAGTACAGAGAGGAAAAGTAGACTGCAGAGAAAATGAGGTCCTGGGTGGGGACAGAGAAAAAGCTGAGGAGGTTCACTTGACTTGGGGGTCATTGTCAGTGAAATTCTAGCTATGATGTGATATATGACAGAAACAACACTAAAGCTAGGTCCCTTCATCAGTCTTCTGACAACTTGTCGGTCAGTTATATAGGACCATTTCAGTCGCTGATCTAATGCAGCGCTGGAAGGTGAGCCTACAGAACAGAAAGATGGAGAAGCTGCTTGAAATAAACTTAAATGTAGCAACACATCGATGTACTTAGATTGCTGTCATATACTTGCTGATACACCTGCAAGCCAAGTTTTGGTGGGTGAAATAGAGTTGTTTTACACATCCTTAATGCAACTGTGCGTTACGGCAACGCTGCCTTTCGGCTCTTTTCTGCTTCCCACCCACCCCTCGCTTTTTGTGAAGAGTGTCTGGAAACCCTCCAGGGCTCACAGAACCAGCTTCCTCCCCTGTGACAACGGCGTCGTGCACGCCCGCCCGTCCGCCCGCAGCGCCGCCTGCCGGGTGGGACGAGCATACTCCACCAGAGACCCGGGCACCGCCGGGGCCCAAGAGCCCCCGGACGGGCCTCCCTCCCCGCAGGCAGGGCCGCAGCGCAGGCACGGCTCCCGCCGGCCTCGGTAGGCCTCGGCCCGCGGTGGGCCCCGGCCCCCTCCGCCGCGGCCCGCGGGGGCGCGGGTCTCCGCAGGCCCGTCCGTCCCTCGCCTCAGCCCCGCGGGCGCTCCCCGGCGGACAGCGGAGGCCAGGGCAGGCGGGGGTGGGCGGCGGGGGGGTGCCGCGTCCGCCGCTGCCCAGATGTGCCAGGGACTGGGGGGGCAGGGAGGGGGGGAGAGGGCAGGGCACAGGCGGGGGGCGGAGCGGGTGGAACTTCACCTCGCGCTCGCACGCAGCGGTCTGATTGGAGGGCCTGCTGAGGAAGCTCCGCCCCCTCGCGGAGGCCCGCCAATGGGCGACCGCGGGGTTGCGCTGAAGTTGGCGCCGCCATCTTGGAATTGGGAGAGGCCGCGTAACGTTCCTGTCGCTCTCGGAGGGTCACGGGCGCGGGGGGGGGAGGAGGAGGAGGAGGACGGGCGCCCGGCGGTGAATTAACGGCGGCCGCCAACTCGCCTCCCTGCCGCCGGGCCGCGGCGGGCGCGGGGGAGGAAGGATGGTGCAGTCCTGTTCCGCCTACCGCTGCCGGAACCGATACGACAAAGAGAAGCCCATCTCCTTCCATAAGTGAGTGCGGGCGTGGCCGGGCGGGGCCGGGGCGGGGCCGGGCGGGGGCGTGGCCGGGGCCGCAGCGCGCCCGCCAGGAGCGCAGGGGGCGTGCCGGTGGGGGGCGGGGCGTAGCGGTCGCCTGCGGCCGCCGAGAGGGAGCCCCGCCGGGCCCCCGAGCGCCGCTCCTTCCCAGCCCCGGGGGTCTGCCCGAGGAGAGCCGAGCGGCGGCGCGCTGTGCTGCTCTTCCCAGGGCGATGGGGAGCGCCCCCCGCCCCGTTCTCAGGCAGCGGAGACCCCGTCCCGCCCCGCCTGCGCCGTCCGGGCCGGCAGGAGGGGTTTGGCTCCCGAATGAGCCCGTCGGAGGAAGAAGCGAGCGATCGTGCAGTCAGTTACAGCGGTGCTTGGCAGTAACCCGACCCCGTGTTAAAAAGCTTTCCAGAAAAGCTGAAAGTACTTCTTGCTTACAGGTTTCCTCTTACAAGACCTGATCTTTGCAAGAAATGGGAAGCCGCTGTTAAAAGGAAAAACTTCAAGCCAACCAAGTACAGCAGCATTTGTTCAGAACACTTTACTCCCGATTGCTTTAAAAGGGAATGCAACAACAAGCTTCTGAAAGAAAATGCTGTGCCCACAATATTTTGTTATACTGAACCCAATGAAAAGGTAAAGTCAAAGCACTCGCGGTTTGAGATGGTGGAACGTGTGTGTGTTGCTTGCGTTAGCCTGGCAGGGCTTGGTGTAGCACAGCAGTGGGGAGAAGATGCAGGCTGAAGGATACTGGCTGAGCGTGTACACCTGGAGGCATGTGGAGGGCTGTAGTGGCTGAACTGTGTTGGACAGTTGGTCTCATTTGCTTTGACAAGAGCAGAAATGTAGGCTGTCCGAGGCTCTGGAGCACGTAGAGCGTTGTGCAGATGTGCAGTAGCTCTGATCTGCTCTTGTGTGCATACGCAGAAGCTTTGTGCAGTGAGATGCAGAGGGGCAGAACAGTAGCTGCACCTGCTGCCTGTCTGGGCTGAGAACATCTCTGTCTTGCCTTCACAGTTACCCTCTGCTCGTAAGCCAGACTGGTCCCTAACTGGTCTCTGAACTTATCATGGTAGACCCCTGTGAGGTGCATGGTTCCCTTCACTGTACTGCTAAAAGCAGCTTACCATGAGTTGCAAATCAGTTATGAGTTCTTCCTTCTCAGTGTAGTAACTGCAAGACAAGAATGCGAAGGATTGATTCCTAACTCCTATAAAGAATATAAAATATTAAGTCTCTTGCCACTCTGCTGTAGAGGAAGTGGCAAAGGAGAGAACGGATAGAATAGGTCTGGGGAGTGAAAGGCTCAAATGGGATGAAGTGCACAGAGGAAAACTGGGGCTTTTGTGTTTTGTTTTTTTCTTTATATACAATATTGGTTTTGATGAAGAAATAAAAGGGAAATGTATTTGAAAAATGAAAAGTGGCTAATAACAGAGAAGGGAATATAAGCAGAAGGTTTATAAGACAATTTCCAGGTAAGTACGACTGTGTTTTTTGTTTGACTATGCTTCTCTGCTATCAGTATGACATGTTTTCCTTGTCACGTGTAAAATAGTTGCAAAATTTTTCACAGTCTGATAGTTGAGTGGGTGTATAGGGTAATCTGCAAAAGTGGGATTGGTACAGCAGGATTAGTGGTAAGCCACATTCCCCATTTCATTATCATGCCTAGATCTACAAAACCACAAAATGTGCCTTTTAATTATGGAGAAGGATTTAATGCTATTCTTGTTTATCTCATGGCACATTTAGATGAACTGCCACATATGCTCAAGAAGTAACATAGTAATGAAGAATACTAGTGGTTGTTTTGGAATTGAATCCACACTGATTTTGAAATATAGGTTTTTACCTTTTGTACTATGTAATTTGAAATACTTCCTTTTCTTTACTTATGTCTTAGGAGAACCATTTATTGGCTGTAAGAACTAATTAGAATTCTCTTACGGTGTGTCAGTGATACCAATGATCTGTTCTCCATGATACGTTGTGGCGATGGAAACATATTTATAGAGGTAGCATGTATTGGATAAGCTGCAAATGAAGTCTGCATGAATTCAGCTGTCCAGCAATGATATGGGTTTTGTGTGCTTCCAACAAGGGTGAATTTCTCTGCCAATTACATCTTTGCCTTGTAGATTTTTTTAGTAGAAAGATTGAAAGTGGTAGCTGATAGGGTCAGACTGTTAGCAGCAATTTCTTATAACTGAGAAATAAGACTGGTAGTTGGCTGGTTTTGTACAAGTGGTCAGTAATATTTGGCTGCGCATGGAACTTCCCTTCAACACCAATCACAAAACTGCCTTCTTAGTTACTGTCTGTCAAGTGTTGTAGTTTTTACAAGAGGCATATCTAGACACACCCCCCCCCCCCCCCAGTATTGAGTATTAGGCTGTTTGCATGTTAAGTCAAGGAAGTTAATGATGTGACCTTCAGATCTGATGAGCTTGATGTTCAGATGATGAGTATTGCCAGTTGCTTTTATACTGAGCATTGTCCCTGTCCTTATGCTTTTATGTGTAGTAATAATGGCAACAGGTGGATAGTTAAAAAATTGGTTCAGTACCTCTTTCACTGACAATGTCTTAAGCTTTCTTTTTCACAGGCAATAAGCAAGCTCTTTTGTTTAAACAGTCCTGGTTTTTTTTTATCATCATGTGTAGGGAAGCATTTCTGAGTTACACTGCATTCCTGTGGGACAGAAAGAATCTGATTCTCTGCTCTGGCCTGTACTCAGGTGGTGTGGGATCTGTGTTGTCCTGAACGGTACAAGTGAACCTATTGAGAGCAGTACAGTGAGGACTGCAGTTCCATGTGGAGTTGAGCCAGTTGATGTTCTGCTGCTGCCAAAAGGGAGGATCATGCTTCTCCCTTCTCCGTCCCATCTGCCAGCTGTGCAGTCTTGTTTCTTGCTCCTTCCACACACCAGTGCAGGTGTAGTTCATACCTCCTGCTTCATTGCTTTGACTTTTAATAAAGGACAGGAGTTCTCATCAGTGATGGTTGGAGAGCAAATAGCCTTCTGTCATCTTAGCAACTTGCTATGTTTGAGCAAAGAGTAAATATGAGGGCTGGGAGGGCTGCTCTGCTCTTGAGAAGCTGTTTATTTTGGCTCATCATGTCTCTTGAAACCAAGCCCTTACACTACAGCCCAAAACCAGTGACACGGTCCCTTCCAGTTGTTGAGAGGCAGGTCTTGGTGTGTCTGACTCCTCTGCCAGCTTTATCAGCCCTCTCAGTAGGTGACCCTTACTCTATCTGAGCAGGTGGTTATCTGCTTCTGCTGTGTTTTTGATTTAAGTTAGCTGGTAGGTTCAAAGCAGATAATGGTAAGACGCAGCAGAAAGGAGGAGGGATAAAGAGGAATGGGGTGGCAGTGATGAGTTATCAGGTCAGCTGAACTCAGTTTTGCGGAACTGTAGCCTGTGTTCTTCCTTCTTAGCTAATTGTGGGTATGTATTTGACTTGTCTTCAGGTGAGAGTAATTACTATGTTATTAAGTTTTTTATTTATTTGAGACATCAAGAACTTGAGTTTCAAAGAGCTCTGAAAATGAAGCTGCTTAAAAATGGCTCCATTTTGAGAAGCCAGACAAAACAGACCCGGAACTGTTTGTCAGTTTTGAAAATGAAGGCTTTGAAACTTGTTTTATTAATTTCAGTCATGGTTGTTTATGTTATTCTGGGACTGTAGTAAGGAAGTTGTGTGGTAAACAATGTTAAATGTGAAAATGTACTTTTTTTTTTCTTGCTGTTTCTAGGCTGATGAATTTGCAGAACAGACAGAAGATCCACTACCACCTCCTCCACTGCCATCGCCGCCACCACCACCAGCAGCAACTCCAGTACTGCTGCAGTCTCCATCAACTCCTTTTCATTTGTCTCAAATAGATGCCAGATTTGTAGATCCAAGTATTGGATTATTGATGCCTCCCCTCCAGACCCCTAGCAATCTTGCTGTTTTTTGTGATCACAACTATACTGTGGAGGATACAGTTCATCAGCGGAAAAGAATTCAGCAGCTGGAGGAACAAGTTGAAAAACTGCGGAAGAAGCTCAAGACAGCACAACAGCGATGCCGGCGTCAGGAAAGACAGATTGAAAAACTGAGAGAGATCGTTCAGTTTCAGAAAGAAAAAGACATATTGACAGGAAAAGGCTATGTGATTCTGCCCAATGACTATTTTGAAGTTGTAGAAGTACCTGCCTAGAAGTCATGAACATCAGTTTTCACTTTGCTAGGCCAAAAAATTTAGTTTAAAAATGAAATGCTCCTTACTTCTGTGTATAAGACTCTTCAGAATTCTAAAATAATAAATAAGTCATACAAATGAGATCACGTTTTCTTCGTTGTTGTTTGTTTCATACACTTTTAATATATTGAAAATGCCAGCATCTGAGAATTAGACTATGTGTTTAGTTTACAAAATCTGCTTTGCAGAAGAAAAGGATACAAGGTTGAATACTTTTAAAATCTATTAATTTTTTTTCTTTTTCAATGCAAAGCTTTGTCAAGACATTTAATGTCAGCTTTGGTGATCTGCAGGAAGTGTAGTTTTCACTGATTTCAGATGGAGCAGAATTAGGCCAGCTAAGAACACATGCAAGTGCTGCAGAAACATAAAGATAAGATACATGTTTCCACCTGGGAAAACTTCCAACCTCACTTTGCTATGCCTTCAAAGCCCTGCAAAATGTCTAAATTCCTGGATCTCTTTGGTGAATTATGTAAATTAACTTCTTTCAGATTAACCTTTCACCACATCTGTGTTGTGAGTGAGATGAGGAGAATTCATTAGCATAGCTGATGAGAGCTCTAGAAGAGGCATTTGTTTTGAAGGCACTTAAATGTACTGAAGAGCAGTGCTGCACTGAACAGGTATGTTATTGGACTGTTGGCAGGATCAAGAAGGCAGTGTACTGTTTAGGGTGACTATTTTTCAAAAGTACCCTAATAATATACAGTCCCCAGTATCTTGGAGTGTGACATTTGCATAACACTAACGGGTAGAAGGTTTTCCTCTTCTTTGTTGGTCTTAACTCATATCTCAACCATGTGTAGCTTCAGGAAATGAAGGTGGGTTTTTTTGGTGTTTTTTTTTTTTTTTTTACTTACCCAGAACATCAGCATTTTGACTTTCATTGCAGTATACTGTGATTTTTTTCTTTCTGCCTCTCCCCAGCTCCCCAAAAAAGCATCCACCAAAGGGCAGGTATGGAATTAGACTTTCGAAGTTGCTGGGTGCTAGACTGATATCTCAAATGCTGCTGCCTCTCCTTCAGCCTTACTAAGACTCTTCCTAAAAATTAATTTAGCGTGACAAAGTAGTGCAGCAGTTTGCACTTGCTGTCTGATAATTTGTTTAGTCAATGAGCTAATTTAAAAATCAGAGAAAATAGCATCATGCTAATGCTGTTGTAACTTTCACAGCAGAAATTCCTGGATGTATTAGACAGGAGAAAAATTACTTTTCTTAGTCCGTGTCAAACTTGTGTGTGGTATGAATTCTAGCTCTGATATTAATCGAGCCCTGTTTGTGATGGCTTTAAAAGCTTCCCTTAATATCCTGTTAGCATGACAATTTGAAATGTTTTGAACCTGTCTTGATAGTTCTGCATTTACTTCCTCTACGGTGCATTAGATTTTTACCTACTCTTTCTCCTCTTTTCCCAGGGCTTTGCCAAAACTAGCCTGACATTTTGTATCTTTTGTTCTAAAGTAGTTCCCTGGTTTAGATACTGTGTTTTTCTCACAGTGTTTTTTAGTCTTGTTGCTGTTAATGTTTCATGCTTAAACTTGAAAATGCTCAAATTCAAAAAAATGACAGGGAAAAGACGTTTAAACAACTGTTGCTATGCTGTTGGCATGTGTGACCACTTAGCAGATTGTTTTAGTTTTCTCTGCAAAATACCTTCTCTCCTTACTCTCTGGGAATTTAAAGCGTGGCTTCCCAATGCATGTTGGGTTGCTGCATTACCACGCCCCTGTGGTTGGGGTGCTCCTGCCAATCATCCTCTTTCCCCCGCCACTTGGCTGTGTACTCCCATTACCATCCTCCTTATTTCATGGGTGTTGTCTGGCTTGCAGTGGAGAGGCAGAGGAAGACCAACAATATCAGGTCTGATACCAGGGAAAGGCAAGGCCAGAAGCTGGGAATAGGGAGAAGTAGGTCCTTTCCTCTGGCTGCAATGAGCTGGTGCGTTACATGAGATGCTTCTGAAAATGTAAGGATAACTTAGTGCCCTTAATGTTCAGCACTGTTTCCTTCCACCCTGGCCGAAGATCCCTGTCTCCCCTGACCTTAAACTCTGGCTGCTGTGCTTGTTGGGCCCTTCCTGCTGGTATTTTAGCTTCATAACCCTCCAGAAAACTGCCCAACAAAAGTAAGTCAGCAAGGTAAATTTAAGGCATGCTGATAGATGGCTGTGTGTGGTGTTCTTACGTGTTCAAGATTTTCATGTTGGTGAAGTTGGTGTAATGGCTGATACAAGTAAATGTTCCTTCCATTGAGGGGGGTGGCTTGTCTTAAGGGTTTCAGTAGTACTGGGTTGAAGAGGGGACTGCTGCCCAATTGCTGACACTTCCTTTCCTATTATCAAAGGATTTTTTTTTTAAGAGATGCAGTCCGTTCTGACAACAGGCTTGAATTTCTCCTGCAGCAACTTCCCCTGGCCCCCACCCCCTCTTAAAAAAAAAAAAAGCTTGCTAACCCCTGATGCAGTGATGTTAGGGCTAGGTGTGGACTCTGCTAGGTCCAGGAGGACTGTTAGTATTGTAGAGCTCTGAAGTGGCGAAAAAAGGCTGGCATGGAAACAACAGATAGTTTTTCAGCAGTTGACTTTTCCTGCACTGTGTCATACCCTGCACTGCAGTCTCTCTGATAGCCTTCATCTTCTCTTTCTATATTGTTATCTGCTACTGGTGAGTCTAGGAAAGGAATTCTAGCTTTTCATTTTAAATTAAGCACAATACATTCCCCAAGCCTTTTTTAAAATTTTTGTCTTTTCTTAAAGTGGGATCTGTTACATGCACACAATCAGTTATTAAAAAAAGGCTGCATCACTTACTGTTTGTATTGGCCGCAACTGGTACCAGCACATAGCAGCGATTTTGTAAACATCTATGAAAAGAGTGATTGGGAGTTAAAAAGCGGAGGTAGGACTGCAGAGTGGCATGTGGTTATCCAGTTGTGCATAAAGTAGCTGACATTTGTTTAAATGCATGTAACTGCACTTCACTGAAGCCTATTTTATAAAGCAAACAATTAAAGGAAGTTACAAAGCAGCAAAATTGGCAGAAATGTTCCATCCTTAAAATCTGGACAGAGAGATCTGTTTTGAAATGGGCTGATCCTTCAACAGGCAGAAATTAGAGCTGCTTCTTTAAAGAGAAGTATTCACTTACTTGTCCCTGTTGTCCCAATTTCCCTTTTGCTGTGGTAGGGTATCAGATCCGTGTTTACTTTTTTCTCCTTGCATCTCTGCAGAGTATTTGATTTGCCTTTCTGACTAGGACAGTTGAAACCCAGAGGTATGTTTCCCAGAGGGGAAAAATGAATAGCTAAATAGCTAGATTACTGATTGTCACACTAAGGGAGTCCATCACTGCCCTTCTTTCTCCTCTGCTTCCAGTTGCCATCTTGTCTATATTGTTACTAGTGTGGTCTTAATAACGCAACAAATTAGTGCAACAAATTTCCAAGAGATCTCCTGTCTTGCTGAGATTTCATTTTCCTTCAGCTCTACATAGGGTTTAGGGTGTGGGTCCTCTGTGTGAATTTTGAAGGAGTTCTTGCAGCTGAAGAAAGTGCAAAGCAAATCCCAATTTGAATGTAGGAAGGAGGCAAGAAGAAATTTGCTTGGGTAAACTGGAACCACAACAGTTTCTAAGTCTGTTTCAAAAGACTTCTATTACATGCTTCTCTGGCACCAGGCAGTTATACCTAGTTGCCCTTTTGCTTTTTTTCTCTCTTGAGAACTACTTTAGGTTTTAGTCTATAGGCTTATCTGTTTCCTGTCAGCTTACACCTTCATCAGGTGGCTTTGGCAGGGTGGAAGGTGGTATTTTGAGCTATTGTGTAATTGTAACAACCAAAACACAATCTGCCAAAGTGCATTGATGCTTGTGGTCTGTCATGACTGCAAGTTGAGGTCTGTAACTCCTGCTGTTTTAGACACAGCAGGTTATCTGCCATACTTTAGCCATGATAATGATTTATTAATAAATGAGAGCAAAACAGGATACCTGATCCAAAAATATGATAATGACAGTAATTGTGATTACAGGTTTCTCTTTGTGCCTGTTCAATGATTTAAATGGAACACTTATCTTCTTACAGAGATCTTTTGATGGAACTGCAGCATTTAATTGTGCAAATGGGGCAGAAGGCCTTACAGTGTTTTACAGACTGAAGGAGTTTAAAAGTATGCAAAAAAATGTGTTGCAAAGTTGTTGTGTAATCCACTATGAATAACTTGAAACAGTTCCCAAAGGAAGGTAATCTTAAATAAGTCAAAGAAAACATTTAAATCAGTTACTTGGAAGGAAATTCTTAAGAACCTCTCTTGAGAACAGATACATTACATTGTCATAATTAAATCACTGCAATAATTAAATATCTTCACCGTCCTGCCACTGTTAGTTCATGTAGCATTGAGTGTCAAGCCTTTGATTGCCTGTTGTGCAAAATGGTACAGGGATACACCTGTAGCTGCTTTCTCCCATTGTACAGGGAAAATAGATTGTAAGGCCTGAGCACACACATTCCTGGAACCCCTGAAAAAGTGATTCTCCTTCGCATCTTAATTGGGTTCTAATGGGCTATTAAAAGGTCTTTTAGTTAGGGAGGAGTATGGAGAATACTGTGAGGCTAGTAATTTGGTTTGGTTTCATTTGGTTTTAAACACAGGGAAGACATGAACAAATTAGGCAGGCTTCTCATCTCCTTTCAGGTATTGCTGGGTGTGACTATTAAAGGTTCGGGGTCTGTGGCTATACTAGTCATCTGTTGATGAACCAACTCTTTAGTATTTGAGTCTCTGAAAGAAGTGTGATTTCTCACTGGGAGATCTTCAATTCAGTGACCTGGGACAGGTAATCCAGAAAAAGGAGGAGGTCTTGCCTTCATAATGATTTCGTCTGTTGTCTTGGGCTCATTAATCAGCCCCCAGCCAGAGATCAATACACTTTGATCAGGTTCTCGTGGATGTACCCAGGACTTTGATTTAGCAGAGCAATACAGCAATATACCGAAATTGCAGCACAAGCATGGTAGAGCGATTGCAATATACAGCAGAATCACAATACATATGTACTGTACAAATTCCCATTACTGGTCTCTAAATGTTCACTGTCATGACACTGTGTGTCCCCAGTTGCCAGGAAGAAATACATGGTGTAAACCCACCTAGCTCACACCAGTTGCTCTCTTTCAAGCTCATTTTGTGAGTTGTTCAGTTTTTATACTTTATATTGGGCTGAGTCACATACAGACACCTCTCCCACGCTGGCCTGGCTAGCTCAGGAAAACATTACTCTCAACTAATTATTTCAGGGAAGGCTGTTTATGCAGTCCGATGACTGATACAGCTGTGAACGTAAAACAAAGGTTAGCACTCAGTCCCCCTTGTGCTAAGACAATTTCAGCTTTCTTTATGACAATTTGTCATTATTCCTTCCATTCTTCCGCCAGCTCTTCATTCTTGCCCATCTCCTCTGGGTCTTCTTCCATTGCAGGGCTTAGTCACACATCCCCATCTCTTTTTCAGGTTTGTCCTCACAACTCTCTTGCAGGAGGAAGTGAACTTTTCTGGCTTCAGGTACTTTGTAGTCTGGACCCATGGCTGAGAAAGGAAGAAATTTTCAGGAGTAGTACTTTTTTTTATGTTAAGAGGAAAAGATCTTGTTCTGGGCTTAAGAAATCCCAAGACTTCCACTTGCACTTTTAGGTTTAGGATAATAACCACATTAGCTGGCATGTAGAGAAGGAAGATTCAGGGTACCTGCTTTCACAGCTCAGTCCAAAGTTCTTGCTCTTTTTTTATGCTGCTGTTTTGTGGGGGTTTTTGCTTTTCTTCTTCTTTTCTGGTATTGCTATGATCAAACCTTTATTCATCAGTTCACTGATGTCAACATCAGTTGGTGCTGTCGGGTCCAAAGAAGTAGTACCTGCATGCAAAGAAAATCTCAATGAAGAGAGACTTGTTCCCAAGCTGGCTGTGAGACACAAAGGTGGAGTCCTCAGCTCTTGCTAGAGCACATGCCATGTGAGCTCAGGCCACAGGGGCTGGCCTTACTGATAAGTGTTTCCATTTCTAGTATGTTAAGCTTGATCTACACTTGCAGGCTTGTCTCGTAGGTGTCCTGAGCTGATATGTTTTTTTTATCAAGTGATTTTGTGGTAGCAGTTCATGTGAGGGACTGCAGGAGTCACTGCCAGATAAATGAATATTTGTGGTGTTATGTCCAAGGACTGAAAAAATGTATTTATCAATAACCTCATATTCTATAGCCTGTATGTACGTTCATTTCTTATCTTCAGATCTCTCTGAGTCCAGGCATGAAAATATTTTTATTAGTTTTCTTTCACTGTCAAGGGACTGAAATTGCTCAGAGTTTATGTGTCCAGTGCCGTGAGGAAGGTTTGCACTAAGGTACTACACCATGGAAATCTGGTCATGGATAATAGAAAGCACATCTGTCCCCCTAAGTGAATGTGCATGTGGCTATTTCAGCTTGAAGAACTCTAGTTATTTGGAAGTAATCTCTTTAAAATATACACACACACAAACCACAGTTATAGTATCAGTGGAGTTTTCTTTGATACTGCTATCAGCTGACGAAATCAGATTTCCTTTCGTAACTTTCCATAAAACTAATATATATATATATAAAAAATAACTTTTACACTTAAATATTCAAGCAAGCTTATGATGACATTATAATTAACAGTATCACTCTGTTGATAACTGTTCTTCCATCAATATTGACATTTACTTCTTGGCCTGTCTACTAAGGTTGTTATGACTTACCTTTTTTGCTTCATGGTATATCAGCTTAGTAGCTGCCAGGTAATTGACATGTCTATAACTTCAGTGATAAGATGTAATTAAATTAAACTAATATCTGCAAGTGGTGCTTTTTAGCGTTGTTCCCAATGCTGCCTGACAGACTTGATTCCTATACCAAATCAAAAATCAGCCTCCTTCAACACCTCTTACTCCTTCAGTCACAGAAGTAGTCATAAACTTACACATGCCCTTACATGTAAGTTGTCCCTGCTCATGGCAGGAGGGTTGGAAGTAAAGGGATCTTCAACATCCCTTCCAACACAAACCATTCTATGCGATACATGACATTGGCTTGCTTGTTTTTCACAGTATGATCATCACAAAGTCTTGTGAGTATGGTGTCTACTGAACCTCTCATCTCTGTGATGAGATTTGACTGTAGAAGACTTCTGTCTACTAGAATTTTTTTCTGATCTTGAACGTTATCTCATGTTCTCCAACTTTTTCTTGTGTGCTTTGCCTTGCTTCTCTACAGCATCGCTCTTCCCTCTTACCAAAGATTAATTTGAGCTTTTCTATTAATACTTGCAGAATTTGAACATCTATGTTTCTTACCACTTTTGCCTTTTCTAATCTTCTATATGCAGGAATGAGACACTGACCTGCTCAGTTGTCAGCATTGAGCACTGCGGTATTTGGAACGTGGGGCAGCAAGCTTTTATTATGGACTGGTAGCATTTTACCGTTTCATACCATAAAATGTGCCACAGAGATGAAAATGCGGAACACTGCTGGAAATAGCATTGGAATGAAAAGCATGTCTCAGCTGAAGACTGCTTCTGGTTAATGGATGAGTTCAGCCTGAGGAAAGGGGAGGCTTGCTTATTGTTTCAATGGGTTTCACTCTGTGCTTTCAAGATGAGTTTTTCCTTTTATTCTACTTGCCTCTTGATTCCTATATATAAGACAATCTATTTAAGAGGTATAAAAATGAGCTCAGCAGTTCTCAGGGGAGATGAGAGCTTTCTGAGCAGTGTCTTCACCACTGGTGTAACTTTCCTCCCACAGAAATCAGCAGTAAAAGTCCTGCCTGTGCTGAAATGCTGAAAGCCTAACTGAACATTTTGGGCAAAGCCTTGCTGAGTCCCAAGGGGCTTTATATTGCTGGAAATGTTATTGTTGTATCCTTGGGAAGTCCATCATGTTTTTTTATCATCAGCCTTGTGGAAAAGAGGGGACACTGGGGCAGTGTCCTTCTCTCAGACAAGACTAAGCAGCATTTTTCTTTGGCAACATGATGTCACAATGGGAGATGGGCTCCGCAGCAGTCTGCTGTGCTGCTGTGAGATTGTGGTAAGGTAAAATCCAGCTGCAATGATAAATGGTTATTTACCTGACTGAATAAAGGTGTCTGGTAGTATTCCTAGCCAAATGGTCATTCCCCCTTACCCATAGAGGAATTAAACTCTGAAGTGTTCCTGTGGTCTTTTATTTTCTTTTCCTTTTTTTTTTTTCTCTCTCTCCTTCTGATTATGCTTGATTATCTGATGCATCTGGAGTTAATGCGTCATGCTCTCTGGGCTTGCTGAGAGCCTCAAAACATTGCAAACCTTATGAAACCAGTCTGTTGGCTGACTGAAACATTGTTTGAGGCAGGCACATTGCACTGGAAGTGAATGTGAAGAGTTGCCCCAGTGCGAACAAATAAATCCGAAGAAGGGTGACAGTAGCCCAGTTTGTTTTACTAGGGCCTGAGGCTGCTAAAAGGTATTTTTGGGCCTTTGTGGCATTTAGCGAGGATGGCATTTGTTCTGCAAGCTCTGCAGGAGCCATGGCAAGTTGTCTCCTGGCACTCTTCCCCATCATCTGTTGACCTGCTAGGGCCTGGCCCTGTGCCTATCAGCCTTCCTACGGAGAGATGGACTTCTTCCCAGCCCCAGGTTCCCTGTGCCACAGGAGAAATTTGCAGAGTATTTTTGCTGTGCCTTTGGCTGTAACGGCCTCCTCATACCAATACAAACTGTTGGACTGTGCTCCCAGTTCAGGGAGTTACTTCAACCCAGCCTTTTTTTGCTATTGGATGAAGTTACCTAAATAACTTTAATTAGGTTGATTCTTCTGATTAGACAGAGACAGACCATTAAAACTAGTCATAGGAAATAGGATATTCTGGCATGGCGCAAAAGGGAAATCTAGTTTTTACGTATTTTTGTAAGTAACATAAATTATGCTTTTTAGTGAGATGAAGCTGCAAACATCTGGGTTTTGTACTCAACTTCTCTGGCTTGTCAGAAGTGAGACAAATGACAGATATCAAAGATGTCATCCAGTAGAGGTAGCTTTTTGGGTGTCAAAACCTCTCAGTTTGCTGTTTTAAAACTAAATTATTCAATGAACTTACAGTTTTAAGACATATCCATTGATTACATATGCCGCCAAATAATTACAGGATGTACTAAGCTAACATTACCTTCACATTCCTTCTGTTATGATCATACGTTTCCCAAAATTTGATTTTTGTTCGTTACATATAAAATATACTTCACTCAGAAACCATGAAGGCATCCAATATGTGGCGCTTTGTTTACACTCATGTTTACCATCAAGTGTTCCCATAGTCCCAGGCTAATTGGTATTACTTGGCACCATTCATGTCCAAGGCCTTTATTTCTTCTGTACTCAGTCCTCTTAGACATCTGGTGTGAAAACTGAAGAACCACAAAAACATCACCTAATATCCATAGTTTCATTTGTGCTACTTAGAAGTCCAAGTGGGTTTTGTTTGTACATATTCATGAGCACAACTGTGAAAAACTTTAATGTAACAAGCAAATACCTGGAGGTGGGTATTCAGGAGACTGAATTTTAAGCACACAGGTAGACATTTAAGGGACTGTAATGGCTTCATAAAATAAGTTATGGTTAGGAAATTCCAGAAGTTATTGCATATGAAAGCTGGTTTCTGGGTCTACATTTAAGTGTACTCTCTGTTCATAAGCCAGTGAAAATGGAAGTCCAAATTATGCCACAGACTTTCAAAAGGATGGTCCTACATATGTGCTTTAGTTCCTACCTTTGTACATTTCTATCTAATCTTAACAAACCTCCAGAAGGAATAAATCTTATTCTTTATAAATTATTTTTCATTAACCCGAACAACACAGACTCAGCATGGTGAGTGGGCATCTCTGGCTAGAAGGCTCATATCCCAGCTCAAACCATCAGTAGGTAGTGTTCAGAACACCAGCGGGGCTGGCCTGAGCCCTGTGTGGTATGACTAGAGGAGGGCAGAAGCGAGTTAGTGGGAAGTATTACATGAAGAACCTCCTGCAAACCCCCCCCACATTGTTTTCCCATGGAGAAGTTGGCTTTGTGATGCTGGTTAGGGTGACCACTGTGACAGAGGTGGGCTATAATCTGCTGACTGGCTGCTGCCAGAGCAGTTTCTGCTTTTTAACCAGGGATGATCCAAAGTAAAATGCATGAACTTCATGGGAGCTGCCCTCTTCAGCTGAGTGTCCTGACTGCTGTGTTGAAATTCCCACATTGTACAATTCTTGGCTGTAATGTAGCTGAGTCAGTGGACTTTGCTTTTCACATGCCACAGGCTCTAAAATAGGAGTCTAGGCTGGGTCCAGCCCAGGGCCCAAACCTTCTTCTTCCTGGTCAAGACTTGCAGTCCTTTGTCATCATGAAAAAAGATGGATGCATGTCAAACATCAGCGGTCTTGTTCACAGGAGGACTAAACAGCCTGGATCCTGGGTTGCTGAAGATGCTTGGCATTGCCAGTGGTTCCTAACTTAAGTGAACCCAGCAACCATTTGGAGAGGGACCATTTCTAAGCAGAGCAGGCTCAGTTTCCCTTTGCAGCACTTCAGCATCTTCTCATGTAAGACCTCAGCAAAGCAGTGCCTGAATGGGGTGGCCATAATCTGTCAGCCAGACAGGGAGCCTTTTAACATTTCTGGCTCTGATTTTTAGAGGGAGGGCATGTAAGGGGTGACAAGACGTGATGCTGATGAACAGTTGGCAGGGGAGTTTCTGAAGAGCTCTCAAGATGAAGAGAAATGGTCAGAACAAGTTTGAATCAGCTGGAGAGTGGCCCCCTTGGCGCCCAAACAAGGATTTAACACTTGTTTGGGGTTTTTTTCCCCCTCCTGTCCTCTTCCAATCTATATCTGAAAGCTAAAGATGAGGACACAGGCTTCTGTCCTGTAGCCCATGGTGAGGAGCTGTTTCTCAGCCCCTGAGTTTTGTGAGGCTGAATGTGGCTGAGGCAATTGGTGCTGCTGCTGCATTTTCTGTAAAAATAGTAGCTTAAAAAAAAGTATGTAGAACAACTCACAAGGTACAAAAATTTGAGTACGAGGGTTATGTTCATGAAACACAACCTGGTAAGGCTATTGTGTACTTACAGATTTGTGTGTGTAATATATAGACATAATACATAACATATACAATAATATATAACATTTTCCCACAGAAACGCAACTCCTAATACACAGGCTGAATGTGCACATGATGTGGAACTTATTAACTGTGGAAATAATTGCTTTTCTATAATCCAAGCAGGTAGCAAGAGACATAGAGCAGCAGAAGAAAATGCACAAGAGCAATTGCTTTTCTTTTTATTGAAATATCGTGAAAAAAGCCACAAGCACCACATCCAGTAGCATGATGATGAAGGATACAACAGAATATGGGCCTCCAAGCATTCCCAGAAAATATATTTTCATCTTTTGGGCAGTAGAGAATAATCTGTGCCATATTTCTAAAGCTGCAAAGAAATCTCCTTGTGAATTGTGTGTGGATGATGTGGACCTACAAAACAACCACCTCTGCTAACTCAGGCAAAGATTATAAAGAGAAAATGCCCTCAGACACAGGCAGGAACAGAGCTTGTAGACCTCATCCAATTTCTGAGAAAGCATTTCATTTTGCTGCGGTATCTCCAAGGCAGTCCCCCACCCTCCCATGCTAGGTACAGTGGCTCCTAAAAGGAAGTCTGTCAGCTACCACCATTCAGGCTATATGGCGGAGCTATTGCATCTGAGGAGAAGTGGATGAAATGAACAAAGCTGCCACCAGGATTCAGGCAGCTTATCGAGGCCATAGGATGGGGCAGGAATTGTCCTTTGAGTTATACGATTACCTTGAGGATAAAAAGCCTGTGTTAATGCAGAAAGAGAAAGCAGAAAATAGGACAATGGCACTCCCTCTTGTCATGGGGTGCTGTGTGTTGGGATAAAGGCTCCCAGGCACCTGGTGTTACCACTGAAATGAGAGGCTGAGAAGTTGATGCAGAGATAGAGGTGAACCAGGCATTTCTGTCACTGCCAGAGCACCTGTCTTCAAAACAGTGTTTTCTCTCACACCCTGCAAAGTCTTGACCCTCGCTAACAGTTTGCCTGCCCCTGCAGCCTGCCAAGCCTTGACATCTGAACAGCAAGTCCATGATGCTGCAGATAAAATCTGGTCTGCCAGGAGCATTTACCAAAGCAGAGATGAGCTTGACAAAATGGAAGGACAAGCTGAGAAAACAGCAGAGCCAAGCCATGTCTTTGTTTACAGTTACCAATTCAGACAAGCAGTTGTGAAAATTACCATATTTCAGAGCTAGCTAGTGTCCCCAAAATGCAGGAACTGACCACAGAGCCCCAGGACCTGGTGCCACACCCTGAACAAGACCACACTATAAAGTTAGAACTGAAGAAGGAAAACAAAAAGTCTAAAGGCAGAGGGCAATGCACTATCTGTCAGAAATGCTAATGTGCATACAGTGGTTAAGAGCCTGTGTGCCTCCAAAAGGCCCATCTCCCCATGTGCCTCCAGTCCCAATGGAGCAGTGGAAGGTTCTTACAGGGAAATGGGCAGTGGGCAACTGCATGGACTGTACGCTGCCAGAAGGCACAGGGACTCAAAGCCGTCTCAAGTCTGCATTCATGTAAATGTGGTGGAAATGGGAAGAAGGGCTGGAGTTTGTCGTGGTAGGAAGGCGCCAAGGAAACCCAGAGCTGGAACAGCTCTTGTTCTGCAAAACCTTGTCGCTGTAGTTGCACAGCCTGGTCACCACTGAAACAACTGTCCGAAAGCAGCTTGAAAGTGTGTGCAGTTCTGGCAGCCTCTTTCAAGGGTTCCTGTCAGCCCTTTCCCAGCTTGCTGTGCTAAGTGGCTGTTCATTCCCTAGCTGACGCAAAGACCTTTTTTTTCCTTGCCTACTGTGTGAAAGAGGTTAAAACTCTTGAGCCAAGCTGTAACTGCTGCCACGAACAGGTCCATGCACAAGGGCAAAATTCTTACGTATTTTTAGAGCTTGCCATCTAGCTCGAATTAACATTATGCAGAGCTCCAGCTACAAATGCATCATTCAAACCGTGAGTGTCCAAACCTGCGCACGTTACGGTGGGCTCCCAAATAAAGCTCACACAGCGTGTAATCGGCGCTGTAGCCCAAACAAGTCCGACGGACTGAAGACATCCACAGAACTTCAGCGAGCAGGGCCCTGGCTGCTCCCGCGAAAGCGCTGCCTGCCCTGCGCGGGCGCTGCCTGCCCTGCGCGGGCGCTGCCTGCACTGCGCGGGCGCTGCCTGCCCTGCGCGGGCGCTGCCTGCACTGCGCGGGCGCTGCCAGGGAGCGGTGCTGGAACAGCGCGGGAGAGGCGGCGGGGGCGCCGGCAGCAGCTGCTGGGAAGGGAAAAGGCCAGGAAAAGGGGAAAGTACCTTCCCTCGGCGGGAGGGAAGGAGATCAAGGAGGAGGAGGAAAGTGGCGGCAGTCCAGCTTTCTCCTGCTCTGGTCCCCAACCAGCTCTGCCACCTCTCACTGGAAAATGCGTTTTCCACACTCTAGCTGTGGGATGCCTTTGGGTAGCATGGCCTGGCACCCTCCAGCATAACCTCAGGTTTTCAGTTGCTCCTGGTAATAACCATGTGGGCTCATACTAATGGATATTTCCCCCTAGATGGATTTATCTTTTTTTTTTCCCCGGGAGTCTGAGCTGCCTAGAGAGGGAGGCCCAGTTTCAGCATTGCTTGTGCTCAGGCAGCTTGTACTTGGCCCTTTACAGCCTGAAATTGCAGCCTCACGTCAGTTACAAATCCCATGAAACCAGTGGAAAAGCAAAGGCAGGTTTCAAGATTCAAGTTTTACCCAGGAATTCATTTGCTATCTCAGCATGGATGATCCCCATGCTTCATGGCTCAGCTGGTAAAATGGAGTATTCATGCATACCTCTTTTCCCAAAATGCTGGAGAGCATGGCTGAATAAAGACTTGTAAACAGAAGGCATCATCATCAAGCAAGCAGAATTTACCTTTCCAGTACCCTCCTCTTGTTGCCTGATAACTCTGGAAGCCAAAGACCAGGCAAGCTAGGTCCTTACCTCTTGTCACAACCTAGGCAGTGAGCGGAGGCAACGGTAAAATGAGCATACATCGTATCTCCCTTCAAGCAAGTACCACGTAGCAAAAAACCTGCTGTTATAGGCAGCTAATAGATTAACCTCATTACCTCAAGGCAGCAGGTTAAAGCCTTATGAAAACAAGTTTCTCTCCAGTCTGTGATACAGCATTGTCTAACAGGCAATGCCTGGATGCAGCCTCAGGCAGCGGTTACAATCAGGTGTCAATGGGCAGGGGCTGGGGCTTGCAGTCATGAAGGTCTGGTTCAGCAAAAGTGATGGATGATGGCTGAAGGTGCTGAGCCCTGTCCAGGGCCAGAAACATGCTGGAAAGTGTGGGGTAGTCTGCACGGAGCATTTTTAAGGGGTAGCTTTGTTGCAGAAAAATGTGCATCAGGCAGGATAATTGTGTTTAATCCATGCTCAACTTTATGGCACGTTGTGGCGGTGCCTGTCTGTACCACTCCAGCCAAACAACCATTCTTCTCTTGATACCAACACGAAAAAAGGACCCTTACTGTGTACCTCGATGGGTCGTGTGCTTGTGCCTGGTCTGGGTCTAACAGATAAACTGAGCAGTCTGGTAGTGACAGAGCAGCTGCTCATAACAAGGCACTTCATTCAAGGCAGTCTCTTGGTAACACTGTTGGTTTTGAGTTCCTTTCTGCAGCTGGGATGAGGAAAGGTGCAGAGGAAACCAGTTACTCCTCCAGTCCCACCAGGCAAGCACTGGCAGAGCCGAGGAGCCAGCGAGGGCCCTATCCAGTTTCCCATGTGTAGCACAGTAGTGGGAAAGGCAAACCACTGAGTCAGCGGCCTGCCCGAGAGCTGTGGATGAGGCAAGCTGCAAGCCCACAGTGGCATGAGTAAGGTGGTAGAATGCTACAAGGAGGCTACTTGTAGCAGCAACGTGACTTCAAACCATGCTGAAATTAGATCTTTTTCATTACAGGAAGCTGAATAATCTGACAAGGTTACAGCTGCCAGTTGTCAGTCCTCTGTGAGGACCTGAGATAAGGCAAATCTCAATCACATTGCTTATGACTGTACCAAAATCTGGGTCACTGCAAGAAATGCTGTTGATTAAAAAAACAGGCTTCCTATATAAAAGTCAGCATGCAATTAATTAGCCAGAAAGAATAAATTAATGCAAGAAGACTTTTAGGTCTGGGTTCAAAACTAAAAGAATTTTGCAACACTTTTCCTTGAACTTGAAAAGTTCAGGGTGAAAGCTCCTCTTTGGAGAGAGGTGGCAAAGTGACTTTCATTTGGGAAGAAAACGGAGAAGATCCTGAGATCCCTTGGCAGAGGAGTCACAGGAAGACAGGAAAAGAGGAACCTGTGTCCCTTTTGATATCAGCAATTTCTAGCAGCTTCTGAAAGGAGCCCTGTCCAAGTGTCCGAGTGACACCTACAGAGGAACTGGCTAAATAATCAAGGGCCCCATCATTCTCTTTCCTTGACACAAGGCCCCTGGAGCAACATACTCTGTTAAACAGTGTCAATAGATAGTACTGTACAAGTATTTCTGTGCTGTCGTCTGTGATGTTTTGTGTGAAACAGAGTCTTAAAAAGATTAGTCAGGATGAGTTTGGTGCAAATCTCTGGGTGATGGTCTGTGTTGAGAAAGGAATGTACTCTGAATAATAAGAAAAGGTTCCACTGAGGACATTAAAGTAAAGGAATGTACCACTGATGATGTTAAAAGAATGTACTCTGAATAATTAGAAAAGATAAAGTGGGCATCTGAAGCAGATAAGGAGACCATGAGTCAGGAAATCGTTGAACAAAGAAAGTTGAAAGTTTACTCCACCTAGATCCCACCTATTATGAATAGAATGATTAGGTGTCAAAATCAAATGAATATGTATGGAAAGATGTTGTAACCTCTTATGAAAACTGTATGAATTATCTGACTTTTCACTGAAAACTTGGGAGCTAGTTTGTCTGGTGGGAATCAGCTAGCTCCCCAGTGTTGCATGAAATAAATACCTTTGCTGCTTAAAGACAAAATTCATCTCTGAGCAGTTACTCTATGCCATTTTGGCATCATATGCATGAGTGATGAGATATAAATTTAGAAATGAGCCCTGTTTTCCCAACTATATTTTACTGGTTTTTTTCCTCCCCAAATCCATTTTATAGCTATAAAACAGCAAGTGTCGTATGAAAAATGAATAAGCTAAGTTAGGTCTGTAGGGAGGCTGCCTCTTTCATTAGACCAACTGATACAGCTGGAGCAAACAGACAACCTTTCAGGTATGTGATCTATCTTTGGGTCTGATCTGCAGCTTGTTTTTTTCCCTAGCTGTTAACTGGCAGCATAATAAAATACCTTTCTCCTCATTAAAAACCTTGCTTAGCTTCTACTCCTAGACCACAGTGGATATAGCCACGCAAATACCACCGCAAACAAATCAGTCAGAGTTTAGGACCCAGAGCCCTGTTTTAGGCTTACGGGATGTGACAGCTGACTGAAAATCAATGAACTGTGATTTACAGAGTGGAGCATCATAATGAGGCAAGATAAGGCTCAAAGGTGCTGTCTTGCCTTGCAGACTCAATCGTCTGCCTTGATTTTTAAATAGATCGGTTTAGTACCCTTCTAAGATGAGACAAAAGATCAGATTTAAAGAAAAAGCAACCGTGGTGCCCATGCTTTGCCTAGTGCTTTTTGTGCTGTGTCTGAGCCACTCAGGTAAGTGCAATTTCTTTTTCTTCCATGCCAAGCTGCAGATGTTCAAGATTTCTTTTCTGCTGGCCAGTTAGCTGCTGCTTGCAGAGACAGGGGAGATACCAGCCTCCCTCAGTCCTCTTAACACCGTCTGACTAGGAAAAGAGGGTTGTATCAGCTGCTGCCTTTGTATTGCAACAACGAGCAGTTTGGCAACAAGGTTTTATTAACTGGGGTGGTGGGGTGGTCACCGGGTAGAAGTTAATGAAAACCCCTAAACTCAATCTTCACTGCTAAAGGAAGTTGTGGGAGAATCTCCATCACCAGGAGGAAAACTGAAATGCCTCAGGTGAGCTGATGAAAGGCTGAATGTCCGGTTTATTTCTCGGGGTGTTTTACACATTTGTTTAGCAGACTCCTTGCCCTGCACTCCTGCCCCTGTGCCGGGGGAGGAACTGCTGGCGGCATGGACTGCAGCGAGAAGCAGGAACCCGGAGGAGAGGGGAGATGGCAAGTAGTGCTCAGTTACTGGCAGACACAGTAACCTGCGAGGGAGCTGGAGCTCTCCAACTTTTGTCTTCTCTGTGCACCATATGGTAAATTCAGGGTTGCATCTGTCCTACAGCTGCTTCTCTATTTTGCTCAGTATTTTCTTCATGACTTTATCTAACTTAGTCATCAGATGGGGCTTGATCAAAGGAGCTGTTTAGGCTATTTTCTCCTCTTGATATGTCTTCCTTCTCACTAAAAAACTTCTGCTTTTAAACTGTCCTAAGGCTGTCTTACAAGGGCACTGATCTTGTTCCTTCTGGCTTTCTTCTTTGTGAGACTTCTCAAGTCTTTCCCACTCTTTTCTGTGGCTTCCCTGGCAGCTGAGAATCAACACATCCAGCCCCCAAACCAGCTTTACCACCTCTCTGCTATATCCTCTTGGAGTATTAGGGCCCTGGAGTTCATGTGAAGTATGGGCTGTGAAAAGGCGCCGTTTTCCTAGCAGGAGCTCCATACACAGCCACGGACACCGTGCCCATGGGGTGTGTGGCTGAGTGTGTGTGTGATGCTATACTCAAATAAACCCAGTGCAATGTATTCCAGCATTAAGACAAAGATGGGTTTGATCCTGCAAGTTTTCGGGCTGTGGATTTTTCCTATTCAATGGCTTTCCCATTAAATTTCCTGTGTTTAACAACACCACACCCCTGTGAACCTCCTAAAGGGAAATCAAAAGGGCTGGGAGCCAGGGTCTCTGCAGAGAGTCATGGGACTGGACTGCTGAGGTTGTGGGTAGTGAGTGGGGAAAATATGCTCTTTTTCTTCCTTTTGTTGCAGATGCAATGCTGGTCCAGCATGTTTGGGCAGGCAATCCATTTTCCTAGGACAGACCCCAGACTCTGTCCTCCATTTGCTGTGGTAGAGCTAGGCTATCTTTGGCATGAGAAATAAACCCTGAAGCAAGCAGAAGGGGCATTTATGGTTTCCTGGTTGGTAACAGCAGACTTCAAAGGCTTATGACAAAGCAGCAAGACAAAGGGTGGCCACAGAAGCTGCACAGCAGGTGGAAAGGAGTGCTGAAAGCTCCCTCTGACCAGCGGGCTTCCACCTCCCCAGGGTTTGGTAATGCCACCACCAGTGCACATCCACAACAGAGGATGAGCACAGCCTGTGCTATAACACCTGACAGTAAAATCATTGTTACCCTGTGAGTAGGAATTGCTAGGCTTCAGAGTTTACAGATTCTCCAAGAAAAGCGGGCATTTGCTATGGCTGGAAGTGGGGGGTGACAGTGCTGCTTGAAGCCTGTGCTTTCCTGAGAAAATCTAGACTAAGTCAGGGCAGGATTTTGTCCAACAGAAAGCTCTGGTGTGGGAGCAGGTTTTTGCTTCAGGCAGTCCTTCAGCTGTGCCGCTTCCTGCTGGGTCACTCCCTGCCCACAGCCTCACACAGACTGACGGGGGAGAGGAGGCTGCACCGGGGAGAGGAGGCTGCGCGGGGGAGAGGAGGCTGCACCGGGGAGAGGAGGCTGCACCGGGGAGAGGAGGCTGCACGGGGGAGAGGAGGCTGCACCGGGGAGAGGAGGCTGCGCGGGGGAGAGGAGGCTGCGCGGGGGAGAGGAGGCTGCACCGGGGAGAGGAGGCTGCACGGGGGAGAGGAGGCTGCACCGGGGAGAGGAGGCTGCACGGGGGAGAGGAGGCTGGACCGGGGAGAGGAGGCTGCACGGGGGAGAGGAGGCTGCACGGGGGAGGGGAGGCTGCACCGCGGAGAGGAGGCTGCACCGGGGAGAGGAGGCTGCACGGGGGAGAGGAGGCTGCACGGGGGAGAGGAGGCTGCACGGGGGAGGGGAGGCTGCGCGGGGGAGGGGAGGCTGCGCGGCCTCTCTCTCCCAGGAGAAGGGCAGCAGCTGCCGGGGGAAGAAGGCATGGACAGGGACGGTGGTCTGTGGTCATGCCCTCTCCTCCGTGCATGTGGCAGAGCGTTACCCTCTGCCTCTGGTTTTCTCTCTGGAGGGGCTGCTGGGCTCAGATGCCCTTTTGTCTCTCTCCGTGGCAGAGGGACCCTGCTGGGGGCCCCCTTGCCTCTGATGTGTGCTGCCCCTGAGCTGTGCCCCCCTGCCCAGGCTTTCCCATCACCCACCTCACACCGTCGTGTCTCTCAGCCATGACCCTCTGCCTGCAGGCACCTCCTGCACCTCATGGCTGGCAGTTTAGGCACAGGTGTCCTGCTCACACTGGGGCTGGCAGGGCACGGGGGGTGAGGGGACAAGGTGGGCCCCGGGCATCACCCTGTGGGGTCCCCTTTGACTGCTGGCACGGCAATATTGACTGTTACCCCCATGGCGCAGGGCTGATCAGCACAAGCTCCTTTTCCCTGCATGGTGCCTTTGGCGAGAGGTGAGATCCTTCTCAAGGTGGAGTCCTTCTCATCCTTGGGTGCTCTGTGTGTGTGCACAAGGGAAGAGGTGGATGTCACGTCAGGACCTCAGCATTACAGAGAGTGGGGCTGGCACTTGGGAAAGGATGGAGGGTCTGAACTGCCCTTCCCCTTTCGTGGTAGCAGGGGCAAGGGGGAATGTGGTGGCAGGGACTGGGGGAGTCCCAAGTCTTGCAGGTGTAGACCTGCATCGTCCTGTACTGAGGACCTACCAGCTGCATTATCCAGCTCCTCCTGCTGATGGATGACCTCCTTTTGCTTTTCGCTCTGCTAGTGCAACAGCCCACCAAACACAGTCTCCCCACCTGAAAGAATTCAGCTTTCTCAATGATTTCCTGCTACCCCCTGCTTAGCCCCAGAAGGAGGATTAATTTCCTCTGTTATGAGGCTCCCTCAGATCTGACTTATAGGCCCTGCAGCTTCCACCACCCTGAATCCTTGTGCAGGGCAGCCTCCTGTCTCAGAGAGGCCATAGAACCCAACCAAGTGCAAGTGAAATCCCGGGGCCCTGAAATGCCCACCGTGTGTTGCTGCTGTTCCTAGCTGCAAGCCAGCTAGCCAGGGTTTACCCCACAGGTTTGCCCCTCAGTGACCAGATCTACCCTGTGGCCCCAGCTCTCTGTGGTACACCACAGGTTTCTGAGAAAACAGAACTCTTCCTCAGGGTGGCATTTACCAGGCTGGATATGAGCACCTGGTACTCAAAGCCTGCAGATCTCCCAAAGAATAATAAACAAGAAAGACTGAAGACCAAGAGGCCACAGAAAACAGAAACCTAGTACAAAGTCAGCACTGCTGTGGTCTGACGGTCGTTTTGTGTGTGTCAGTTGGTCTTGGGGTGCCTTGCCTTCCCCTCCCCTTGCCCTGGCTCTGCTGAAAGTCTGTGCATCTGAATTCCTGCAGATTTTATTGTACCAGACAAGAGCTGCCTAGAGGTAAATTAGTCTCACATCATTGCTCTGCCTCACTTCTTCAGCTTGTGCTGCTCTCCACGTCTGCTTTCCAGCATGCCCCCACTCTCTTTCAGATGTGGCTGCCTTCAGTTCAATTGCTGAAAATGAGGACGCACTCCTCAAGCACTTATTTCAAGGCTATCAGAAATGGGTCCGCCCTGTGGAAAACTCCAATGACACCATTAAAGTCCTTTTTGGATTAAAGATATCACAACTTGTGGATGTGGTAAGTGTCGTGCTGGGCTTGGTAAAACATCCCTTCTTTTGTAGACAGTTGTGCATCCACCTGGAAGGGTTGGTGATGCTGTTGGCTTTTGTCTCCTGACATGTGAAATGCAAAGTGATGATCAGGCAACAAAACGCCGAGTGTGATGTGGTGCTGGCGATACGACCTCCTGCCTGACATGCTGTACAGGCTGTAAGACTTGTTTGTTTTGCAGCAAACCTGAAGGTCCTTTTTTCCCTGCTCTTCTCAGGGAATAAGGCCTCATTGCATCAGGTGTTAATCAAATAGTCCATACCACTGTCCCTGATGACTAAATTTGCAATTTAATGACAAGGCAGCTACAGGACAGGGGTGAAGAAGGCTAGAGATGGTTGGACATTGTTCATTCTAAGCAAGCTTGTATCCAGGCCAAAGGCAGCTTGTATCTTGATCCAGCTGGCCACTCAGAAAAGACACTAGAGGCATAACAGACAATTCCATGTTCTTGCCCACTTGGAATGTTTCTTTTCCCTTTCCTCTCCATCACTGCAACACACAGTGAAATTTGCACAGGGACCAGAGGTACCCACACAACAGTGTTCTTCCATTCCCTGGCCCCTGGCAGCATCCCTTGTGCCATGGAAGGCAGACTAATTTTGTGCTTTACATATTCAGGACAATATTTCAGATTGTATCTTCCCAAAGTGACTCCAGGCTGAGCAGTGTGGGGAGACCAGCTATTCTGGGACCCCACAGACATGTCTGTCCTGACCCCACCTGCTGGCTAAGCCCTGCTGCCTCCCTGCTCTTTGGCATCTGGCTCCTTTGGGCTGCTGTGAAATGCCTGGCCTCGGTTTTCCAGCCTCAGGAGCTCCCAGCGAGAGCAGGGACTGGATTTAGAAAGTCAGTTCACTTCTCCCAATAGTGAAAGAGCCCAGGCCTGTGGGTAAACAGGATGATAGTGATCTCCTCTGCTCAGTGCAGGCTTAGACTTAGCAGGCACAGGGTCCATTTCTGCTGGCTGTTTTGAAATTGCAATCCTCTCTACCTTGTGTCACCCTAGGATGAGAAGAATCAGCTGATGACAACCAATGTGTGGCTGAAGCAGGTAAGTTAGACCAAATCAGACCTCCCCTTCCAGTGTGGGGTTGCTGAGCTGAGTGGCCTGCCCAGCCTGCTGCCCACTACGTCATCCATCCCCTTTCGTGATCTCGAGTGGCCAGACAAAAGCAGCACCAGGTCACCTCACCTGAAGTTTTTACTTTACTCCTCTCACTTTTGCAAATGCATAAAGGGGCAGAAAGGCAGGCAGAAAGGCCTCTTCTCCTGGCTTGCACTCCAGCAGTGTACTCAAGCCAGCTACTTCAGAGAAGAAACATCTCCTGATACTGCAAGGGCTGTCCCTGGGATGCTGTGTGTGCCCTGAGGGACTGTCCTGTCCCAGACCTGGAGTTCAAGCAAATACTGTCTCTCTTGCCCGAGCTAAGGGTGGTGTTTCAGATGGATTTCTTCTTCAGCATAACTAAAGAGAAGGATAAGACCAGCATGTTACAACCCCCGCACCCTCCCACCCACCCTCAATTAAAATCTGTGGCAATTAAAATCTGAGACCTCTCTAACATAACTGCTTCTGGAAGTGATGATAATTTATACAAATGGGGGAAAGGTGCAAGTCAGACTGTTAAGTCTCCTTTCTTGTTCACTCCTGAAGAACACTGCATTTGGTATAGATTACATTGCACCAGTTTAGTGACCTTGTGGCAATTATTTTAAGTCTCTCAGCCACGTGAGTATAAACATGTCAGCTGATCTTACGCAGAGGACATAAAACCCAAACTGTACTTGAAATGATGCTATGGGAAATGGTTCCCAGGGGTCACTGGGCTGGTGGAGGAGAAATGCAGCTCAGTTTTTGTTCTCAGTGTGGTACCTGTAGCGCTGCAGTGAGTGTGAGCTTCTGGGTGGAGCAGGACCGTATGGACATTATATGTAAAGACAGTCTCTCCCTTGAAGAAGAAGCTCAGACTTCCCTTGGCTGCAGGGAGGACAGGAATTTCCCCTTTTGCTGGAGAAATTTGCTGCTGATCCAAATCCAGCTGCTAAGACCCTACCCTGAAAATCTGCAGCATTACATTTTTCTCACCTTCAGCTGCAATTGCAGAGCCCCTCAGGTGCACGGGGCCAGATCTTGACTTCCTTACTTTGAGTAGCCACTTGGCCAGACAGAGGTTACAAAGGTAACCCCTCACATCCCATCTGTCCTCTCCCAATTCCCACCCTCTCTCCTTGCAGGCTGCTGCACCCACCTGCCCCTGCACACCCAAGCCCTGCCATCTGCAGGTATGAAATCCACCCACTCACCCTCCTCATCTCCCTTTTCCTGCAAGTATCCCCAGAAAGATTTTATAGCCTTTTGCAGCCTTTGACAGAATATTTCAGCCTGATCATTTCCTTCTTAGGGAAGGGTTGGCTGCTTGCTTCATCCAGGACAGCAAAGTTTCCTATGTCCTGGGGCTGCCTTCATCCCTCTGGCTGGGTGACATCTTCACTCAGGTTACAGTGACTGCAGAAGAGAAGGACCTGAAGTATTGACTCACATTAACAGACCAAATCCAAGTCCAGGCTGCCCAAGGGCATCAGGGCTGAGACACTAATGCAGACAGACACCTACCCATCCTCTCCATTGCTGCATGAACCTGTGTGGGGACGTTTCAGGTTAGCCCATCCAGGATGACCACCCTGTTTGTACTGCAGCACTGACCTCCCCAGAGGTATAGCCTGGAGCCTGTTTCACCACTCTTGCTGTGGGAAATCAGGTTCTGCTGCAGGGTACTCCAAACATGCTGCAGGAGGTAGGGATACGCCACCATCTGCTCATTGCCTCTTGGGTGTCAGGGAGGATGAAGATAAGGTGGAAACCACTTTATCTGATCCTCATGCTGTGACTACCCAGGAGTTTGCACTGTAGACATGCTGAGTTCTCTGGAGGCCTTCGGAGACTGTGCCCTACCCAGGGCAGTTCCCCAGGATAACTCAGCACTGTGATTTTCAGAATTGCTGAGCAGGGCTGTGGCTAGTTGCTGCCATTTCTAATACTCCTTCTCCGTCCGAGGGACTGGGAACATCAAGGCCCAAATGAAATGCAAAGGGAGCAGAATATAAGTGAGAGACAGGTTCTGATTGTCACACATGCAGATTCTCCTAGGAAGTCAGGATGAGCACTACATATCTGTGGCCTCACCTAGGTGTCCTGCTTTGGGAATCATGCATTCACTTGGGCTTGGTGTGAACTGGTCTCATGTGCAATCCAGTCCTTGGGGGATTATTAGAGTGTATAAGCGCAACAGCTAGGAAAAGGTCCATAAAACTAAGTACAACTAAAATATTTTTTTTTCTTTTGGGTAGGGAAAAGTAAAAAACACTAAAGCAAACCACAACTCTCTAATGACACAGACCCTGACCTTCTGCAGGACCTGGGAAGGTCAGGGAAGTCTGATTTTCACACTGAGTGCGTGAGGTTGAGAAGGAATCACAGTCATCATCTCTCTACATGACTCTGGCTTTTCTTAGGTGAGCATAGCTTAAATCCAAGGGGTTTCTTTTTTACCTTAGACATCCAGGTGCTCAAGATGGTGGGACTTGATGATGTGCATGCAGGCAGACACACAAGTTGCAAAGGAGCTTTTAGTGGTTGCTAAGAAAGTATCTGGGTTCAGGAAAGCTATGGAGTATACTAGCAAGGGTTGAGAATCTGGGTCCAGTGTTTCTTGGTCCACTTGGTGTGGGTTAAGCACTGATGTGACATCCCAGAGATGGGAATTTGGCAGACCTGGAGGAAGGGGAGAGCAATGGGAGGGTCTGGAGCAGCTTGGAAGAAAGGGATAAGAGAGGAAAGGGCCCTTTGAATCCACTGCTATGGTTTGTGCCAGCATAGCCCATAGGGAGATTCCCATTTTAAACTGCTCTTCAAATTCCGCATACAATCTATTTTCTGCTCTAGTAAGATGGCACGCAACAATTTGCCTTGCAGACATGAAAGAGCACTTTAGCTGGGAGAGAAATCAATGCAGGGCAGGGGGGGTGGAGGAGTATTGCAGATGCCAAGGGGCTGCTCCAATTCAGGTCCAGAGGGATGACTGTATCTCTAGGTGGCTGACTGGGTATTTGCTTCTGTTGTGTTAGTGCAGGCTGTGAGGTGACTCTATTGGCTGCTGCTGTCAGCTCTGACTATCCCCTTGCATAACAGGTCTGTTTCCAGCCTAAGCCCCCTTGGACCTCTTGCAGGAGATGTCCAGGATACATACTTGGGAGTCTGTGCCCACCTAACAGCCCAGGCTGCTGGAAACATCTGGTAGATGCCCATTCACAGAGAACAGTTCACACTAGAAGTTGTGTGCTCTGTCGCTGAGGCTAAATCAGCAATGACCCCTCTTCTCTTTCCACATGTGAACAGCTGCCACCTCTCCTTCAGCAGCAGCAGGAGTCAGGGGTGGAGGGCTGTGCCTGGCAGCTGATGCCAGCCCTATGAACAGTTTGGAGAGTGGGTCCATGTCTCTTCTGGCACAGGTAGTGGGGCCATTAATCCTGCCATGGTGCCATCCTGGGCAGCTGCCTCCTTTGCTTGTGCTTTCGGCAAGGTTTTAGGACAGGTCTACCAGCCACCTGCCCAGGACCTTGGCCCCATCCCTTCCCTGCACCTGGGAGGAGGAAGACTCTTGTTCTCACTGTCTGTGTTTAGGTCTCTATGGAGGGTCTGGGTTGCTGTCACACTGTAAAGGACTGCAATAACAAGTTTCTGTAGGTATAGCTGTGAAACACATGTGGAATTGAAGAAGAGGGGAACAATATAGTTGGAGAAGAAGCAGAGAATTTCACTTTTGGCTCATCCTTAAATCATGGAGGAAATTGCCCAGAGAAGGCTGAGGCCCCCACATCCCTGGGGACCTCTCAGTGTTGGAGCTTAATGGAAAGTCGTTCATCTTGTGCTTCTTGATATTGACCACAGTCTACAGCTCTTGCCTCCTCTCACTGCTGCTCTTGTGGGCAAGTGAAAACCCCCATCAACAATGAACGGGGATCAAAAAGCTGCTTTTCCACTGCACCTCTGTGGAAATCTCCAGGTTGTGAGAGCCACTTTGCTAGGATCTCCCCATCTGAAAAACAAAAGAGGAGAGAAAAACTATTCTGGAGTTCAGCATGATGAAAATGGCCAGGAATCCCTCTGCTTTTGCCTTGTTAGTGTTATCTCTTCAGGAATGTGTACCAAATGCTTTATCATAATGTCATATTATTTTTCCCACAATATTGTGCAGGTCTTTCTGATGAGAGAACAATGATTTGGTTTGCAAGGACAGTGTACAGGTATCAGGTGTTGTATTCCACTCACTGAAAACAGCCAGGTCTCCACTGAAAAGTAATTAAAGGCCACCTCTCTGTCACTTGGGTAGTAGGTGCCATGCCAGCTGGCTTTTCTATGGGGTCATCAAGAGCCAAAACCACCATGGGCTGGCTGTCAGAGGGAAGAAGATGTACCACACCCAAGGGAAGTGTCTCCTCCTTCTGGACTACCCTCAGGTGGGCTGGGCAGGGTGGTGAATGTCAAGTGTTCCCCAGAAGTGCCTGCCTTGAGGTTGCCTGCAAAAGGGTGAGTTACTAAGACCCACCTGTGGCTGGAGGGGCAATGCTTATAGGGATTAACATCTCCCAGCCATGCCTGCCTAGCATCCTCCCTGCAGCTGAGCAGTCTTTCACCAAGCTCTGCCCATTGTGCTGTGCGACGCAGTCCCTCTGAGGTGAGTGGTGGGAGAAGGAATGAGGTTGTTGTGTATGACTGGGCAGAGGACTCTGCTGGCTTGTTACAGGAATGGATCGACCACAAGCTTTCCTGGAATCCCGAGGAATATGGTGGGATCACCGCCATCCGTGTTCCTTCTGAGTCCCTGTGGCTTCCCGACATTGTTTTATTTGAAAAGTGAGTAGCATGGGTCCTTGCTCCCGACTTAGACCAGAGCTTGGACAAGGCATGTCAGCCACTGCGAAGCTTGCATGTGCTGTCAGAAGGCTGCTTCTTTAGGTAGTATGAATGTTGGCTTCCCTTGTCCTCCAGGTGATGGGTAGGAAGCAGAGCTGTGAGGGGGTAGGACTGGGGCAAACATAATCCTGAACTTGGTACTGTTTCTTCCTGTCCAACTCCCAGTGCTGATGGACGTTTTGAAGGATCCCTGATGACCAAAGTCATAGTGAAGTACAATGGAGTGGTAACCTGGACACCACCAGCCAGTTATAAGAGCTCCTGCACAATGGATGTGACCTTCTTCCCCTTCGACAGGCAGAACTGCTCCATGAAGTTTGGGTCATGGACATATGATGGCAGTATGGTGGACTTAATTTTAGTGGATGAAAATGTAGACAGGAAAGATTTCTTTGATAATGGAGAGTGGGAGATCTTAAATGCCAAGGGTATGAAAGGCAACAGGAAGGATGGGCTGTACTCTTACCCATTTGTCACTTACTCCTTTGTGTTGAGACGCCTTCCACTGTTTTACACTCTTTTCTTAATAATCCCTTGCCTGGGACTGTCTTTTCTAACTGTCCTGGTGTTTTACCTACCATCAGATGAAGGAGAAAAGCTTTCACTGTCTACATCAGTTCTAGTCTCCCTCACTGTTTTCCTTTTAGTGATTGAGGAAATAATCCCTTCTTCTTCCAAAGTCATCCCTCTGATTGGTGAGTACCTGCTGTTCATCATGATTTTTGTGACCCTCTCTATCATCGTGACTGTGTTTGTTATCAACGTCCACCACCGCTCCTCAGCAACCTACCATCCCATGGCTCCCTGGGTCAAAAGACTCTTCCTCCAGAAGTTGCCTCGGCTGCTGTGCATGAAGGGCCATGTGGATCGTTACTCCTTCTCAGACACTGAAGAAAAGGAAACCACCTTGAAATCAAAGTTTCTGGGGAAGCAGAAACACAAGCAAGCAAAAGATGGAGAGAAAATTGTTATTGCCTTTCTGGAAAAGGCCGCTGACTCCATTCGATACATTTCCAGGCATGTTAAAAAGGAACATTTCATCAGACAGGTAAGGAGGGCAAGGGCGGATCACAGTTTCCTTGGCTGCGATGACTTCCAAGCTCTTACCCTTTCTGCATGCCTTTCCCTCTGCCTCTTCCTCCTGCTCTCATCTCAAACATGTCCTGGGAGCTTCCCCTGCTTGATAAATAATATGATTTTGGGGGAAACACATTGCTTCAAGGAGAACTGTATTGTGCTGTGAGAGTCCCTGTTCTTCACACATGCAAGAGGCCACAACAGCCTCTCCTGGAGGAATTCCTGCTTTTGGATTATTTGAATAACCTTGTCCTGCTTAAGCTGGGGATAGAATGAATCTGGAAAACCTCTGAACCGTCACACACTCTGAAAGTGTATCTTTCACGAAACTTACAGGCACGGTCCATGGCAGTTGCTAGGTCTCATTCCCTGCCTCCCAGTGACTATACACAGTGTGGCTGCCCTGTTTTGAGTGGAGGTCTTCTAGATTTTCACCAACACCAGTTCAGATTAGCCCCTAACCACCATTTTTCTCCCCTTTCTGAAAATCCATCTATTAAAATGGCAAATTACTGTGTGCATAAACTATGCATCTCATGAGAGGGTAGGACAGCAGAGCAATGCACCTAGCAGCATACGGAAAGAGAAAAACTTCTGTTAGCACCCTCCTAGTAGCAAAACCAGGGCTTAGTTCATAATGTGTTGAGAGGACTTCAGCAGAAAGATGAACAGTAAATTTATGTTTAAAAGTAAACCCTGTAGTATGTCAACATAGAATCTCCATGAATGAAGCCCTCTGAAGCTGAAACAATTTTTAATTAAAAAAGTCCTTCGAATCACTTTTATAAGTAGCTTTTTTGTGTGTGCTGGGTTGTGCCAGTACTCACAATGCAAAATCGCCGCCCTGAAGGTGCACAATCCGAGCCAACAGAACACTTAATCAAACACGAGCCCATGGGACCACCTACACTGGAATCAATGCCTGTGTCAAAGTGCTGCGCTAGGGCCAAGTCCTGGCACTTTAAGGGAAATGCAGTTCTGTGAAAAGAAACCCAGTTCATCATAAAGCCATCTTCAAGCTTGAGACTGTAAATTTTCACATACGCACTCATCTAAAAACTTTTGCACATGCTGAAAAAGGTCTGATTGCCATGTGCTTAAAATGAAGGAATTGTTTGGGGGTTTTGAGCAGCTCATGGTTATGAGTGCTAAAAAGTTGATCTATGTCCGTTCTAGGATAAAGCATACCACAAACTTCTAATTTTAAAAACAGATTTTTGGAGCTGAAATATATGTAGCAATATCAACAAAGTACCAGGCTCATTACAGTTTCTGTTTGCTCTCCTTTTCTCCTTCCTAGGTTGTCCAAGACTGGAAATTTGTAGCTCAAGTCCTGGATCGGATCTTCCTGTGGTTATTTCTGGTGGTGTCAGTGATGGGTTCAGTTCTTATCTTTACCCCTGCATTACAGATGTGGCTGAACAGCACTTTGTAGAAAATGCTCCCACAGTAGCATACAAGTACAATGCCAAGGGATGGTGGTGCCTTCGAGCTTGGTCTCTGGTATAAAGGATGGGAAGCAACAGCAAGTATGAGGGAAGGTGCTGGTAACGGCAGGCTTTGAATAGTGCTTTCTGTCTTCATACAACTCTACCAGTTACAGATTTGGCTGAGATCAGGGAAGGGCTTGGTGTGCAGCTGAGTCCTGAAGTGAATTGGGGCTGCACAATTAGGTTATACGTATTGTACTAGTAGCTTGGTTTCATTACAATAAAAGCCAAGATTATTAGTTGAAATTGGAAATAGTACTTCCAGCACAATGATTATACTTAAAAGGCAGATCTGTCAGTTGAAATGCTACTTTATAAAACAAGTTATAATAGGAACACAAATCAGTACTTAATTTATTTGCATTTCCAAGTAAAAACCACAAAGTCTATACAGATCGCTTTGTGCATGTGTCAGAACTGGCAGTTGCACAGCATGTGCATCAAGAAAAGCACAAATACCTTTTAGATGGGTTGATTGAAATTTTGACTCTGTGGCCTCACCTTGCTGCAGGATTAGCTCAACAGTGGCTGAACTTACCACTCTGCCCACCTGCTGCCACCCTTTACGGCATGCACACCTCATCTTTCTTCTTGCCCATCAGGAAGCGACAAGGTGTTACCCACTTTTCAGTATTATTTGCAATTCTGCCTGCTACTCTGTAATGTACCAAAAAGGCTGAACAAGTAGGGATTTTCCCTGTGCTCTTCATTTAGAAACTATGATTCCTGCACCTGCTAGCTGACAAGTGGAAGTGGAAGATCACCTGAAGTGTATTGCATTGAAAAGGGTGGCTATGCTACTCCATAAGGCAACAGTGATCTTCCTAAACAGTTCAGTTGGAGGGAAGCTGCAGACATTGTTTTCAGCAAGTTCTGGTTGGTGCCGAAGTGGAGTTTCTCCTGGGAGCTGTGGGGTGGGCTGGCTGCTGGGAAGGTATAACTTTGGGTGTTGGCTTGTTCATGTTTCCTAGGTAATTCATAATTTCATTCCTTTTATTCATTTAAATGGAATCCTTCTGCATGATTAGAAACACAACTTAAAAGTGTAAATGAGATCTGACAGAAAATGCACAGGTGAAGCTCTCATCACTTTTGCTGGGACAGTGTTTCATTGCACGGAGTGCTAGAAAATCCCATTCAGAACTTGCAGATGTTTTCAAGGCTAGCAAGGGGCTTGGAGATCCAATTTTTAACAATCTAAATGTGAATCTGGTGTTAAAGCTTTAGCTAGCCTTGAAATTTCTCTGTAGGTATAGAAGTTAGAAGGTGGTAAAAATAGATAGAGGTATTCTTGCACTTGGATTATGAGTGCGCACCAGACCTCTGTGAGTTAATACCATCCCATCTTGTTGCGTCACTGCAGAAAGTCCTGCTCACTTGTGCAATCATTATTAATAAAGACATATTTAGTAAATGATTCCTGGGGTGCAAGTGCTCATATTCTGGTCTTTGCTGTTGTTTTGTTGTCAATAAAGTTTAGATTGTAGCCCATTTTAAAAGCCTTGTCTCAAATCTATTCACAGGGGCTGTCTCGTTCTTGGAAAGTCCTTGAAACTTTTTAGCTCTGTGTGTGCGTTTGAGGAGGGAGCGTTCAGATATTGGAGGAACTTAGAACAGACCTGTTTAGTTTAGCATATACTGATACATGTCTTAACATAAGACACTGGTACAAAACTTACACATTGACTTTACTGCTAGCTGTTCCTCTCTTACATTGTCGAAGTCGGTTTGTTTCTCTGGCCAGTACTGTGAAATATCCATAGGAAAACAGCCAGGAAGCTCTTCTTTCCAGCATTTACAGACTCTTGAAATGAATAAGAGAGAGGTTTTCCCTCGGAGCACCACTGCCAGAGGGCTGCCTGTTAGCCATGACAGATGATGGATGACAAAATCCTCTCCTGGGCAAGTGCTTCAGCTGTTCAGCTGGCAGATGGTTCTGTCCTCACCTTGTGACATTTTTGGTTGCCCACAGCAGTCAATGCATGGCTGTGTCTCATGTGGCTGTGTCTGGTATCAAGCTGCTTTTTCTGGCTTGTTCTGGTTCCTGGCTTATCCTTTGGAGTGGGAGATGTATGACCACTGCACAGGTATGGCTTTTGGCCTCTGCTTTTCTGAGCATTTCATCTGGGACTGCTACATCTGTAGTCTCACTATTCATCCTTTCCTTGTATAACTGTTTTTTGAGCTTCCCTGAATCTTTTTCCCACTGGCCCACAAATGCATTCAGCATGTCCCATGGCCTGGCCTGTCACTATAAAACACAACTAGGGAGGACATTTGGGCAGACAGTCCTCTGATGGGCTCCTTCCCTCTGCTCCACGTGCTCTGCCCATGGATGAGATCACTGCAAACTGCAAATCTCAAAAAAATCCCAGCAACCCTCTGCCTTAGTACTGCTGCAACATGTGCTACCTTGATTTCTGGGCACGGGTTTGCAAGGGCCTTGGCACTGCTTGGCAGGACCATATGCATCATCCATTCACCAAAAGACAAATATGACATAATGCTCTGGATCTTTTAGGGGGGGTAAAGTGGAAAGATGGTCTCCCTTGGGAATAGAATGTAATGAGCTGGTTGAGCTTTCAAATTGCTTCTGTGCTTTTAAAAGTAATTCATAGATGCCATCACTCTCAAGGAAAAGAGTTTTCTTGCTGCCAGTGCTCCACTTACCACCGGGACATATAATAAGGGGTATTGCTGATGTAGCTTTGGAGCTGATGGGGCAAATATAGACAGACCACTCCATGTGCCCTGCAATGAACATGGGTACTTTTCCTGTGGCTGTTGTGTGGTGTGCCACCCAACTCAGCCAACCCAGTGCCTTGAAATGCCAGATTTTCTTGCTATTTCAGTTAGAACATTTGCCAACAAGAGCTGGGGCAAGAGAAAATGTCACCGTGGTTTAAATTCTTTCTGCAGCTTTCTCTAAGGTGAGATGCTTATCGTGTCCTGTCCCCCTACACCCTATCTAATCAGCCGACTACTTTCATAATGCTGACAGGAGTATGCCAGGATCCCAGTCTTGAATGTGCTAAACACAGCTGAAAATGGCAAAACAAGGATCCAGAAGTTATTGGGTGGGAGAAAGGAAGGGGAAATACTACACTTGGAAAGAGACAGAACATGACTTTGTAAATCTTACTTTCTTAGGATACCAGGCTGATGAGCTAAACTGTCCAGACCCTATTTTTGAGGTCCAGAGGCAAGACAGAGAGATGTGTGTTACTGTAAATGACAGCTGTACAATTGTGAATGTTTTGACAAAAAGTCAGGGATTTTGCCAAAGTCAGCTTACTGGCTGTGGGGTAGTAGCTGTCATGCCTAAACCACCAATGCAGTACATCTTCAGCTGCACTATTTTCATTGTGTGGTCACGAACTGAAAACAGCAAATGCTGGCAATCAGATGTCTTTCCTGTAGAAATGAAACTTTTGAGTTCAGAATGCAGCTCTCCTCTTCAAATTCCCCTTCTTTCCCTGCCCCTCCTTCCTGATTAAAGAGCCAGCATAGCAAATGTCATTCCGTAGCACCTCTGAACACATTTGTACAGCAGGGAGTTTTTAACAAAATACAAATCCTTTGAGGAGGTATATCCCAGAAGTGATATTTAATTGACAGGCTGACAAAACAAACCATGCTTGTTCATACATCTGTCTGTCAGTTGCTGCATAATTATGCAACATTCATGCGGACTACAGAAAATACAGTTTTTTTCTAGAAAATCATGACTTTACATATTTCAGCTACTGGATTAAGACAGTTATATTCTTGTCATTCCATCTTTATCTCTGACATACACATTTATTCAGTTCTATTTTCTTTATTATGGAGCATCAAAAAAGAGCAAAAGGCCAGTCAGGGACTTCAGAAACAGGGACTCATATTTTCCAGGGATTGGTGATGTTCAAAGCAGACACTGAAAACACTGCACTGACACTGTACAGTTAAATTTAGAGCCTCCGGTGAGAGAAAAGAAGTTTTTACTCTTGAAACCATTGGCTTTAATTGAAATGGTGCCTTTTAGGGAAGAATCCTTCACCACAAAACCAGCAGGAATCTAAACAGACAAGGGACCATAGGGTAAACTGTCCACGTCGTATAGAAACCACATCAGGTACACATCTACAGAGTGTTTCAGGACTAAGTGCACTAGGACTGGGCACTGATTATATAGCAGCAGCCTCAGCCCTGAAGGAAGTGTCCCTACAGGTACAGGTCTGCACACACAGCCCTGATCTATGAGGAGCCAGCAAACAGAAACCACTGCAGAGCTGTTCAGACCAAGGTGCCCAGCTTTGCATGGGATTCATGATAGCCAGCCTTCTTCTGCTGCTCTTGGGTTTTAAAAACATGGGAAAACTCAGATCAATCAAATGTTGTCAAGCCAATTCTGTCTGTGATGAGTACCTACTCAGGGACAAAACCTTCCCCGCTGGGCTTATGTCTCAGCCCGAGAAAGCAAGAGTTTTAACAGGGACCGCTGTTAACCTGACAAAAGACACGCAACTTGGAAATTCTACTGGAGCTCACCAAACTCTTCATACTCAGTATCAGGAAGTAAAGAGGACTTTAGTCACATGCAAAGTTAAATGGCAGATGAACTAGTTTTTAAAGGTCTTAGAAGCATGGTAGGTTTCAAATGTGGATGCCTTGCATGGTAACCAAAAATACTTCAGGTCTTTTTCATAGTGCATCCAGGTTATTCCTCTCTGGTGACTCTAGGATGCTTCAAATACTGTCAGCAAGGCTACATGCAGTGCAAAATATTGCCAGTTTGTCTTCAGCTATGATTAAGTGCTTAAGACCTGTCTGACTTCAAACATAAATGTAAATGCTTTGTTGATCTGGGACCCTCATTTGTGTACATATATTGCAGAAGATGGGGACCCCTTATTTTAGATTGTATTGAAAATGTCACAGGTCAAGGGATTGGTTTAATTGTACTTTTATTTTGATTATTGGCTGTCCTGATACAAAAACACAATGAAGAGCGTTGATTCAGTCAGTAGGACTGTGGTATCTCATCTAAGCACCATACCAAACGCTAACTGTTGTACAAGGAGAGAAATAGAGGAAATGTAAATTAATTCAAAGCTGAGGAAAAGTTATGATCAGGAAAGAAAGATGAAGCCAGGTAGAGTCCTCTTTGGGCAATGCACTCAAAAGTGCCTGAACTGTCCTAGTATCTCCCTGTACTGAAACCAAGGGAAAAGCTCAATAACTTCAATCTGCTCCTATGATCCTCAGTGTGATTGTTATTGCAGATCTCACTGAGTAAAGACAGACAGGCACTCTAAAAATCCCAGGCATTCTGCTGTAGAAAGACCACACACTCATTTCCCATTTTCAGTCCTCTTCTCATTCTGTTTTGGGTCGTTTGCTTTCCCAGAGGACCTTTCCCTCTCTTTTCCCTTTCCTCTGTGGTTGGGTGCTGAGGAGGTGATGAGCAGAGAGGTTATGCAAGCAGAGGGAAACATAGGGGACAGCTCCGAACCAAAACCGAAACAACAGAAGTGGATAAAAAGCCGTGGATCAAGTTATGTATCTGCTATTAGCGGCTGGATAAAGAGCCCTGCAGTCCCAAATGCACAAAGAATTATAAATACCCATAGAAATACTCTGTCTATTACCATAGCTACGTATTTCCAATCATCTTCCACCTGCAAGAGAAAAAAAAAAGGAAAAGGATAAACTATATGTGATGTAACATGAAATTGCAAGTTGACATTATGCAGCAGAAATGTCCCTTATGCTTTTGAGTGTGAGGAGAAACATACAGTCAGGAATGCTGCTTGTCATGCTTATACCGGTTGCAGTTTTCAAGCGTTTTTAAAGGGGCCTGATTTTCTACCACTTTTGGCTGAGAACATTTAACACTGTCTTAGTCTGCTGAATTTTTCTAAATATTCAAGTCTGTTGGCAAGCTATGGCTGTGATGCTGACATTAACAAATAGGACCTGATTACGACGTGGGTGCAGAGTGGGGTGGTTTAACAGGAGGTAGAATTGCCATAGCTGCACATCCCTAGACGTTGTCTAAGGATTTGGCCTGACAGCCCACACAAGAGGCAGTTTTCTGTTCTGGCCTGGCTTGTCACACTGTCACTCCAGTCAAGCCCCACTTATTCAGCAAACTGGAGAGCTGGACACATGGACTATAGCAAAGCGAGGGTCCTGACTGAGCAAACCACAGCGCTATGTGCTAAGCAGGCCAGAACGGATTTTGTACGTCTGAGAGATATACCTTAGAATCACATGCAGTGAAGTTGCTGTCCTTTAAACTGTACCTACATACAGGGACCACCGCATCAGAAGAACATTCACTCATATAAAACTAGTGACTGGTTAAGAGCTCTCTATTGTGGGATCTTCTACTTGTTTTCACAGTTTATTGATGTTTCCCTGCAAGAGGCTGCTGTTGCGCTTCTTGTGGAACAAAACACAGCAAGAACTCCAGCTGTTGTAAATGTAGCCACAGTTTTTAAGGGACTTTTATTTATACAGAACTAGTACATGATATCACCCATATAGTTTTTCAAGTCTGGCTGAAGCAGAAGCAGCCTGCAGAATCAGTTTCTCAGTGCTTGCCTGAGAACAACTCCCTTTTTTTCCCCAAAGAGAGGGTTTTTCTCAAATGAAAAATCCTGCTTCCTAGTATGTTTTGAAAGGTAAGGTACAGAGCTGCTGATGCACTCACCAGACTAAGAATACAATTTCATGCGGCAGGAGAGATTTGAAAAATGCAAATCAGCAAAACTGGCAATGGAAGACTTATCATGAGCTGTATAATCAAAGTGGCATGTTATTCAGATTGCTTCACACAAAGCCTCTTCCTTTTTGGAGTACATCAGAGAAATCAGCTAATACAGTACATGGATATGTTTTATGCACCTGGTGTGGCACTAAGAGCAGGGCTAAGATGTTGGGGTCAACCAAAACATTAAAGCTATAGGTACTAAGCAAGGCTTAACTCAATTGCCATCCTACTCTCTGCTGATAGACTTCTGTCCTTTGCTTTGGGCTGGCATGTATTACCCACACAGCCTATAAATTCAATCACCAGGCCTTAACTGTAGCCTTTTATTCAGAACATTATGGACTTTGTTTTCAGACGAAATTTCTTCTGCGGGACATAAAAAAGGGGCAAAAAAGTAATTTTGGGGTTGCACAGAAGATGCATGAATTTGTGCTGATTTCAACAAAATATTCTGATATAAAGAATACCTCTCAACATTTCCCTCACAAGATACTGTGTTTTTCAATATAAACACAGCAGCAGTATTTAATTTTGAAATGGATTTTGCCATCATAAAGCATCTAAAAAACTTCAAAACCAAAAGCCAACATTTCAAAACAGATCAAAAATAAATGTTTCATTAGGTTCTAAACACTTTTTAAAAACATCTCGAGATGTCAGAGAATTCCTATTCCTTGTGAGTCCTGGGTGTGTGGGATGTCAGATAATCTTTCTTGGAGCTGCTTTTAGTTGCTTGTGTTTACATCTGAGAAAGTGGTCCCAGAACTCTCTAAATTCCAACATGCATTATTTTCTATGACAGTAATCCCAGCTAGGATGAAAGATTCATAACCTCACACAAGAAAATCCATTAATTCAAATGCCAAGTCTCATTTTTAAACCTCTCTCTTGCCTTTTTTAAAAGTCTTTATTAATATCTGTTGTCTATTTTTATTCAGCTGTCTTCCCCAAAACAACTTTTATTTCCACTTATGTTTTTTTTTATGGCTGAAAATACTGTATTGCTAAAGTCACAGTTAGTCAAATCACTGTAAAAATATCAAAAAGCCAGACTGAAACTAAGTACAGACAACAGCATTCTGAAAGGAGTATCTTTACCAGATTTATCACTGGCTGAGAATAGCTCTTTTCCAGATCAAGTAGTGTGCTGCTAGACAAGCCCTGCTCTTTAAAAAGCAGTTCCCAGATTGGCTTGTTCCATTACTAACCCAGAAAAGCACCCTGCCTGGCAAACAGCATGCTCAGTATTGAGATGTCACGGCTTACCAGGGCGGAGAATTTGGTGAGCAGTGGAAGAGGGTTCCTTCTGAGGATCTACAGAATTTGGGTTGGAAGAGACCTTGAAAGGTCCCATCTACTCTATTCCCTGCCCTATGGCAGGATCAGCTCTGCCTGATCAAAGTTCACTCCTCATGGCTGCAACAGGCTGATACTTTTCCTTTGAAGGGTGAGCCTCATGTCTAATCCAGAACTCTCTTGCTGCTTAAATCATCCAGTGGGGATAGAGGAAGAACAGGTGAGATCACTTTTCCTGTTCCATCCCCAATGGATGATTTACCTCCTCCCTTTCTGTAGGAAACCTGGATGTATTCATAGGTCTCAAAATTCTCTTCTCTAGACCCAACAACTCGGCTTCCTCTGGGCTGCCCTCCCAGATCATGTTTTCTCTTGCTGGAAGTGTGACCCCATGCCCAGCTGGGTAGTTACCTCTCTTACCTCTTTGGTTTCGTTTTGAGACCTCATGTTTTCTGCGATGAACTGAACGCTGCTAATCACGTCCTTCACTTCTGGGGAGTACTCCATGTGCTCTGCCACCCATTTCAGTGACTGATGGCTCAGTCGTTTTCTTTTGGCAGTAGTGAGTTCAGTTGCCTTGTCACAGTGACTGCATTGCTGCTCCTTGTGTATTTTGGCATCTTTGTGTTTGCTCTGCTTTGACTTGCCTGATGTATTAGCTGATCCTTTCTTGTTTTTCCTGGAGATGTTTTTTTTCTGCTGTTCTAGTGGTCTCTGCATCAACAGGACTTTAGGAAGTAGGCTAAGAAAGATGGTTTTAACCCATTTGGGCATTGTGTGTGTGGTTGGAGTCCTGTAATGTATATTCAGGACAAACACCGTGATGACAATTGACAGAGTCACGAATATCATAGTGAAAAGTAAATATTCACCTACAAGAGGAATTACTAAGGAGGTGGATGGGATTGTTTCTGTGATCACCAGTAAAAATACAGTCAAAGAAAGGAGCACAGAGATGCAAAGGGTCACTTTCTCACCACAGTCAGATGGCAGGTAAAAAACTAACACGGTCAGGAATGAGATGAAGAGACAAGGAATGATCAGGTTTATGGTGTAAAACATGGGCAGCCTTCGAATATAAAAGGAATATGTTATGTCAGTGTAAATCTCTTCACAGCAGTTATATTTGATGTCATGTTTGTAGCCAGAAGCATCAACTATTTCCCATTCACTGTTTTCCCAAAAGTCATTCATATCTACTTTGGATCCAATGATCAGAAGGTCAATTTTGGCTTTGTCATAGGTCCATGAGCCAAATTTCAGTGAACAGTTCTGATGATCAAATGGAAAAAAGGTAATATCCATAGGACAGGAGCTTTTAAAAATAGCTGGTGGTGTCCAGGTAATCATTCCATCATAGCGAAGGTGGGCTTTGGTCTTGCCTTCAACTTGAAAATCTCCCACAGCACTAGAAAGACAAATGAGGCAAAGAAAAGAAAATTACCATGAAAGTAAAATGTCTTTCATGGACACTGCAAGAGGATGCTTTTGAGAGAAGGGGTAAAATGGAAAAGTGTTCATCATACTTATTATACAAGACAATATCTGGTTTCCAAATTTTGTCTGCTGGTACCCGAACAAATTCAATGCCATCGTATTCTCTGGGATCCCATTGCAATTTGTAGTCATTCCAGATCTGAAAGAAGAATGGACAAGGATTTTAAAACCTTGTATTATCAGCAAATACCTGCTTTTCTGATCTTCCTAGGAGTAAAATGACAGGCTATGATAAAGGCTGAAAGTTTAGCACATGCAGAAGGGTACAACGGTGCAAAAGACAACAAGGCCATGTCCTGGAGAAACACTGGACTATATGAATGTTGCTCACGTTGATTTGCTACTCCCTCCTCTGTGAGAGGATTGGATGCCAATTGTTATCCACTGCTGACATGCTGAGATGTCTCCTCTGTCTTGCTACATCAGTATAGAGCCTTACTTGTGCCAGCTTACCTCCCCACTGCAGAGAGGACATACAGGCCTTGCTGCTGCTGTCATGTGCATCCTGCAGGTTAAAGAAGGCCAGCACCACAGCAGACCAGCACCGTAATGAGAGAGCACACTAACAAGCAGTTGCTGCCAGGGGACATTATTGGTTCCACAGGGACAGCAAATTTCCAAGTCAGGGGCAGTGAGGGATGCCGAGCAGCTCTCTTGTGTTGCTGTCCAGTGTCCTATCGTGGGACCATGCTCCATGCCCTCACAGCCTACCCCAAAGCTCCTGGTCATACGTACAGTGTCTTTTACAGAAAACTTTGTGGGATGGCAATCAATGCCTGAACAAAACTGGTTTTGGTGGAAACTGGCGTGTTTTCTCATCAGCTTAGGTTCTCTAAGGATCTTTGCCTATGTATAAATGCTAAAACCTTAAGGAAAAATGGAAGCATGTTCCTTTTGCTAATAAATGTTGGCATCTTCAATATGGAGATGACCTAGGACTGCATATTTTGTCACACTTAATGGGTACATCCAGCTAGGTTTACCAGATAAACAAATGATCATGAAATTGAGGGAGAATATACCAAACAGGAAAGATGGGAGATGTAACCTCATGGAGATCAGAATAAAGAAATTACTTTTTCAAATGGGGCTTTGGTTAATGGAGCTTCTCCTTTTTCACACCTTTAAAATCCTTGTTACAAAACAAGCCTTATTATATAGATGTAGTTTACAAGGTAAGACACATTTCATCTTATCAACGAGAAATGCATGGGAAATGCACTGCAGTCACTTACGTGTCTTAGCCACAAATTTGTTTCCATAATCTGATTGACTTCATCCTAGAAAGAAACACAGGCATGCACATCTTCACTCCATACATCAGTTACAGCATCCTAAGATGGCCACAAGCTTACTTGATAAAACTGGAAACTAGAATTCCACATTAACTGATACCAGATTTTTCCTGGCTATTTTCAGAGGGCTTACGTATTGTGCAGTGTCACATGCAGCTCGACTGAAACATTTTTAAAGCTCTACTGAAAAATTATGCCCCACAAATACCAGACATACAAAGAGCTGCACTGTTTTGCTGGGGGCCTGCCTGCGGACCTGGAGAGCACAAAACTTATAATTGCTCTGACAAGTACCAGAGGGATAAGGTTCTGCTGGTTGTTCTGTGTTTTGTTGGGTTCAGTGTTTAAAAAACTCTGTTTACACAGTACTGCAGTGGTTAAGATTCAAGGAAAAAGGCATCTGTACCACAGTGCTCCTGCATCTCTATGCAAACCTTTAGAGCAGATGCACTCAACCAGCACCAGATTAGCTCAGTGTTGTCCTTCTTTCTAGAGTCAAATTATTGCTATTGCAACTCAGCGATGAATCAGGAAGGTGCTGCAAGAGACACAAAAATAAAATATTGAATCTTGTTCTAATGAGCCTTCAGCCTAAAAGTATTCAGAATGACTCATATTACATGTATTTATGAATGCAGGCTGGCATTCACAATGAAAACATCTGCAAGATTATTGCTTTGGGTAGTTCTTAGTTTTTAAGCATGTGGACTCAAAAAATCTAAGATATTTACAAGCCAAAGGTAGAAAATGCTGATGGATCTTCAACATTGCATACTGAAGATTAAGCACAAAGATAATTTTAAAAGCCTGCAGGGTTCCTGTCTCTGGGGTAAACTAAGTTCTTGTAAAAATCATGACTATTTTATAAGAAAATCCAACTGATTTACTTACAACGTTCCCTTTTTCCTCCAGAGACAGCACTAGGAGCCAGGGGCTACAATGTGAGACAGAACTGCTGAAACCTGCCAAGCTATGTGCAACATGGAAAGAAAATATTTTGACAAAGGAACTCTTCTAACGGGTGACATCTACCTTCACCAGGAGGAAAGAAAACACTTTGTCAAAGGAAACTCAGCAGGTGACACCTGCCTTCACCTTGAGGACTTCCAATGCCTTCACTTATACTCTCAGGTAACTCAGTTCCCTGGTTGCTGTTGAATGTCGCTCTTCACTGTCTGCCGTATCTCAGAATCAAAACTCTGTCTCTGGTCTGTGGATGATTTGCTTCACAGAGCAGACTTCAGCAAGGATTAAGGTCAGGTTTTACTTCTTCCACAGTCCCTCTCCCCTGCCCTGCCTGTCTACCAGTTCAGACACGCTCACCCTTGTATACAGCGCATCCCAGAACACACAACATCCATCCCCAGCTCCATGCTTTAAAACATCACATTTTATTTTGAAACAGACTGAAAAACCATGCATCTCTCAGGACCACTGGGAAATGACACTGGCCCCACAAAAGAACTAGGCCATGTGCCACACGATGTGGGCACAGCCAGGTGTCTCTGGAATGGGCTAGCCCTATGGAGAGTGGACATTTGGTACTGCTGCTCTGGGTGCCAGAGGCTGCTGCCTGGAGCAAAGGTGTTTGGCACTGCAGAGTAAGCAAATGAATCTGTGTAGCTCGAACCACTCATTTGAGTACTTGGAGCAACTCGGCTGACAGAATGAACAGCAAAGGTATCGGCACGTACACGTATGCACACATGACAATGTCAGCGATGAGGTTTGCAGGTGCAACCATCACAATTACATCTGCTGCATTAGCAATTTGCATGTGTTTGTAGCCATCCCCAAATCTCAGCAGTATTCTGTAACGAGTCTTACCACATTTGTAAGCTGAGTAATGGCCACTTCAAAATACACTGTGACAGGATCAGACACATTTTCCACTGGCCTGATGAACTGGTTGTACTGGGAGAAGAGTTTGTGAAATAACCGTTCCTCTGATTCGCAAGCTGTGGTACCTGTGTTGGTAAAGACAAAGAACTGCTATGTCAGAGGTAAGGAAAAGGGAAAAAGGGTGCTGGATAACATACTAGTCCATGCTGTATTTCTGGATCCTGTTCTTGTGACCATGTATCAAGACACAGGAGCACAGGGAGAAGAGGGCTACCAGTAGGCTGTCTGTTGAAGGCATTTTCCTTCAACATGAACAATTCCTTCAAATGAAGGACATTGCCCACTGCTCCCTGTATCCTCAAAGTGTAAGGTGAATGGCCTGAATGGAAACGTGTCCTAGGCTGGATCCAGCCTATGGGCCTCCATTTGGCCCACCCTGATATCAGACCCAGGCAGAGTAGGTGGTGTGAAGCAGAAACCAAAGAAATGTGGTGGATTTAATCTTTGGGAGTTTTTATAGTAAAACTGAGAGCTCATGAAAAGCATAGCTACTTAGAAATTAAGAGCTTGAGGCTGCAACTACTGGATCAAAATCTGTCAGGGACTCTGATTAGGTGATTATAATGACTCCTCCTAGCCTTAAAAACTATGACTACATTTTATCCTCATGCTTTCTATTTCAGCTCTTTAGATGGCACAATTTTTGTTCTAAAGGAAGTTCATTTATTAAGTTCTATGAGAAAAAAAATGTGAAAATACTAAAATAGCTTATAAAATAGCATGCATCTTCGTAATACAGAGCCGCTCTTTGGGAAAAAGGAGATCATAGCTGTAATCCCCAGTCAGTGCAGGACAGAGTGTATGGCTTAGTGAGAATAAGGTATACAACAGGCACTGAGCTGCCTCACTGCAAAGTCAAGAAGAATGCTTTTAATCTTTTACATACAGACAAAATTTGAAATAGTTATTTTCACTGTGCTAAGGGCTACAGCCTTAGATTTCAAAACAAAAGATTAAATTGTGTAGACTGACAACATCAGCTCAGAAAAACAATTTTCTTTAATAACTTTGCTATTTCAATGCACTACTATAATTCAGCACTTAAATTTAAAATACTTCATATAGCAGAGATTTAGAATATGCTCCTTGTATTGAGCACAGCTGCATTATCAAAGCTACATGATGACACCAAAGATATTACTGATACAAATGAGGAAAAATAGTTTTTCAGATACATGATCAGAAGTCCCAGACTGTGCTAGAACACGTCAGGAAAGCAATCATAGGAAGCATTTATGACTGCAAATGTTAAACGTAGAAGGGGTTTGTGTCAGGCAGGGTGGTCTATGGCACAGCACAGGATATAAATTTGCAATTTACAATTCCTTCAGTGAAAACAAGGGTCTGTGGTTGCACAGATGTCCTACAGGGAGATGCTTAGTCTCAGCATACTGCACTGTTTTCATGCTTACGTTTTCGTTCCCCTGCATTTGAAAAAAAATGACACCTCTGTCTCTAAGATGATACAAAGCATGCTCATATTCAGAGGATTATCACAATTAAAAACTGAAATGGTTGCTGGTGACTTACATGTATGGAAAGAAAATTCCAGTAAAACTTCCATGACCTGGTGTTTTGTTTCATCCTTTTAGCACCATCCAGAGAAGACACATGAATGTCTGTAAAGTTTGGATGTTTCCATATCATGTATTTTGCCATTAAAAAAGGAAATTGTAATTTCATTTTTGGATTTTCCTCATCATTATCCATCACACTGTGACTAGAAGTACCCTACTATGGGAACATGAGTTTCTTACCAAAGTCTCATGACTGAAGCTGGTGAGTCTAAAATCATGTTTAATTTGAAAATTTCCTACTGGCTTCTTAAGAGATATATGCTTTAAAATAAAGTAACAGAAACAGACAAGTATTTAGGCCTTTCATTTTTATATCTCGGTTACAGATACTCAGCCCATTGGTGCTGATTTCAGACAATGCCTTATGCCTTACTAACACAAGCAGTATGTGTCATAAATGTCTTGGTCCTCAGCAGAAGTGAGACTAAAAAAAGATGTAGTGTCTTAAAAGCAAAAATTCTGCTGAACCTCAGTGAGACTTGTGGATGGAAATCACTTCAGCATATTTAACCATAGATCACAAACAACAGTGAACAAATATCAAGTTCTCACTTTTGAAGGTGTGAGTACGGAACATGCATATCTTCAGCCTGCATTATTTAAGCTATTGCAAAATTCAAGCACAAATGAAATTACTAGAACTCCTATGTAATTTTCATTCTTTGCTAGAAACAGTTTCTGTTATCAAACAAAAATGAAGAGTTTTATGTGTGCAAACTAGTATTGCTTTAGCTCTCTTAAAATACTGTTCAAATGTTACAGATTTCAGGTTAGAAATAGCTGGTAGAAGCTTTACATTGAATTCACTCCAGGAAAACAGAAGCAGAAACAATGACTAGAGAATATTTTAGAGACTAGTATCAAAGAAAGCCTACCTTTAATCAAGGATGTGAACACGAATACCCATACACAGAAAGCAGGGTAACACCAACATTGCCACCCCTCAGGATGCATTGCTAGCAGCAGAATAGAGCTTCCTTTTGACAAGAGAGGTTTGGGGAAAGAAACAGAAGGCAAGAAGACATACAAGCCTCCTGGATGGTAAGTAGGCGGTACAAAGGTGGATTTCAGTTTTGCATTTGCAGCAAACTCTGGAGTCTGCTGAGCAGAGCACAGCCTTGCAGATTTGATTCCACTATCACCAGGCGAGGATTGCTCATGCTGTGCGGAGAGAAGGGAGTTGGGCAGCATCCTAGTTGGGCAGCATCTTGCCTCTGGGGGAATGTATGAGTGCAGGAGAGAGAAGGGAGGCAAGACACACAGGGTGGCCAGCATGGCGTAGAGCTGGGGGAGGAATTCCCTCCGCCCTCCACCCACTGATTAAATAACACACATACAAAAGCAGCTGCATTAGCTATTGCCTGATGCTCACCTGAGTGAGTCTGTCAGAATGTGCAGAGATGAAACAACTTCAGTTTCTAGGCTAAAGACTAATTCTGCAGCAGGAGAAATGGATGCTGTATAGTTTTAACACTTCTACCAGAAACCATCCAGACCCTGAAATAAGCGCAGCATCATGTGATAGACATGCTTGACAGTATTCTGAGTGAATAAAACTAAGGCAAGTATATTTATTATTGCCATCTGACAGGAACAGCTAAGCATGCTAAGTTCTTCCCTGACAGGCAAGTCAGCCCACAACATCAATTTTTCTATCTTTTTTTTTTTTTTTTTTTTTTTTGGGGTGTGTGTGTGCAGTGATTCCTGTGTCAGTATCCTGCTAGGGTGGAAATGGAGCAGTTGAATAAGGGAAAAACATCAGGTGCTGTTACAGAAGTACCTAATAGGCTGAGTTCACTGGGACAGAATGTTACTCTTAATCACAGAAGTTAAAAAAACAGAGATCATGATCCTGTAGAGACTAATATGTGTTCACTACTCAAGCATTCAGTAAGCATGTCCTTGCAATAGGAATGCCTGAAAAGAATCTGTAGGCAAAGGGTCTGAAAAACTCAGGACTTTGTTTAACTGCAGAAGGGAGGAAGGCACCACAGGTTACGTGGTGCAGTCCAGTCTCATGGAAAGCAGCTTGGACAGGGCATCTCCTTTATGTGTGCTTAATCCAGCATGAACCAGTCTGAGTGACTGGATGAATGACTTGACCAAAACGGAAATGCTGCTGATTTCCAGGCAGTTTCATTGTTGTGTGAGTGTGGAGAAAAAAGAAAAGCCATAAACAGGAAAAGGATGCCCTTAATACTGCAGAGCACAGAGGCAATGCTGCAGCTCAGCATAAGAAAATGATTTTTTTTCTACAGAAGTTGTTAAAATACGGATAGAAGGAAAGAGGTCTGCCTGGAAGAAAGAGACTTAGGAATGGTTTGCCTGCATAGAGAAGATACCCGAAGTGGACAAAGTTGCCCATAGCAAATTTTGGTGGGTGAAAAGGCAGTCTTGGAGGATTACTAACAGCAACCCTACTCCAGAGCTCCCTGGTTTCAGGGAGCCTTGAGCAAAGAGATGAGAAACAAAAAAAATCAAACCACAAGGGTGTCTGGGGGGCTGGGAGTAATCTTGTACTTTCGAAAGCAACAGCAAACTAAACATGGTTGTAAGTAGAGACCACAAGGCATGGCTATGAGACTATGAGGCATAACTATGAGCTGAAGTTATAAATTCTCCTTTCAAATTATTTGAAGATGAAAATGTGGGTTTCAGCATAATGATTTTTCTTGTAAATTTCCATTTTCCCAACATTTTTCAAGGAAAAAAAGTAAAAACCAAAAAACATTTTGCCTTGTGTCTGGTTTTCGCAAGTCGCAATGTTTATTAGAATGATGTTAACAGTTCAGGTCCATAACCTTCCAGTTCCCTCACTTTATCCAATGAAGCTCATACTTCCTTCTTGGATTTATGCTGCTCATGGTGCACTGTGGCTAATAGAATTATGCAGCTGTGCAGTATCACAGGATGCCTGTGGCTGGCTGTAGTCATGGCATATGCACTCTTGTTAAAGTCCAGTGCTTGTAGAAAGATGACATATGGTAACATAGTCAGATGCAATTTGAAAACAAACTGACCCTAAATTAAAATGTTTTGACATTTCCAAACTCTTTGTCCTTCCAAAAGACTGACAGGCCAGGGAACTGGGTGTGAGAAGTTAACATACCTGCGAATGCATACCTGGGTTAAACTGAAGGGTCTTCAGAGGTGAGGGTAATGAGTGTATTTTCCCTCTGGAGAGAAAGATCAATGGCAGGCCAGCTGGCAAGGTGATCCCTACTGCTACACGAGGTAAAGAGCTGCTCTTTTATGGGGAGGAAGAGACTGGGGAAGCAGGCCGAGTTAGGAGGCAATACCAATCACTCAGTGAGCAGATGGCAGGAGGGATTGTGCCACACTTGCCCTGCTGTTAGGACCCTGCTGGAGTGGGTGCTGCCTTTGGGAAAGGTTGAAGAAGAAGGCAGAGTTCAAACTGGGCTATGACAAGCAGCTACTGAGGCATCCAGATGGAGAGTCCAGAGAGAAAAGCTGAGGTACTGCCTCAGCGACAAGGAAGCCAGCTGGAAGTGGAGCAAAAAGTTTGTGCATCATTGCCTAATTGAATCTAACATGAACTGGCCAAGGGAGGTGTCAACATGCCAGGCTCAAACAGCAAGCACATACTGACAGGCTTTCACTCTTACTTTGCCCTCCATGTGTAAAAGAGGCTGATTTAGTCTCTTCACATGTGCTTTTACTCTCTAAGAACATACTGACTCAGAGAAAAATCTCTGGCCTCCTTTCTTCAGGTGGGGTGCCTCAGGCACAAGAGGGAAAGCAGCTTGCAGGGATGCACAAAATCTGCCCAGTATAAAGGTTTCCAGCACATGGATGCACTTCACCACTGGAGCTTGACTTTGTAAAAGTTGCATGTTGCTAACTGTGAAAAAACATCAGGCCCTATTTGGAAGGTTGTCTGTGTGCCCTGCAGCTCTGGCTGAAGGCACACACCTCAGTGCTATTGGCAAGCCTAATAACAGATTCTGATTTTTGGAGTTAGGTCCAGGTTTGAATGGCTGATTTTTCCCTCTAGACCAAGTAGTTCACTGCTGGACAGCAATATCTGAATTGTTTGTAGGCTTTGACAATGCAATGGATTCATCTGCAGTGGGGCTGTGACACCTTTTCCATGGTGACTCACTCATGCCCTGCCCACCCGCTGACAAGTCACCGAACCCAGTGTAGAAGTTCACTTCCCAGCTCTTCCAGCTGCTAACTACCACTAGGCAAGTGAGTTTGCACCTAGGGCCACCTGTTCCCCTTTCCATTGCTGGTCTAAAAGCACTGTGGGGGGATGAGCTGCTTCTCATTGTTTTCTTGCTTAGGGCTACCTGTACATTTGCTTGTTGTGGCTGTGCTGAAATAGCTGTGAAGATGCCTGGGATCTCAGCAGCACTGCATTGTTATGTCTACTTTCCCACTTACTGCTTTTGCAAACAGACAGCTGTTCAGGAAGCAACCAACTCGGCCACAGCTCACTCCTACCTGAGTATTCACACACATCAATTCTCTGTGCACGGGACACCTGCTGCTAATAAAAATGATGCTAAAGGAAGGAAACTGTAATGGGATAGTGAAAGTATCAGACAAATCCAATCATCTTACTGGCAATTCTTTAGTCAGCCTTGGATAGCTTGTGCATTAGCTAAGTTAAGGTAAAGAGGGGACCTTGGTAAAGCTCACAGACAGAGGGGAAATTTCTGAGAGTGAGAGACACTTCAATCAAGCAGGCAAATGGAGGACAAGCTCGCAGGCTGGGATCTGAAGCTGCAGCGCAGGCTATGAGTGATAAAAGAATAGTTTAGCTTGCAGAGGTTGTTGGCACCAGAGCTTTTTCTGTGCCTATGGACATGGAAAATATCCTGCATGGACAGCTCAGCTGCTTGTGAACAGTAATATTTCACCTTAAAATGCTCTGCTCTGATCCATGGCAGTTGGAGACCAACACCTTCCAGGTCTTTCAAGCTAAGCTGCCATCCCTTGTCAGTCATAACTCCAGTTCACAGCAGAAATAAAGCAGGCTTTTTGACCATTGTTGTGGCTTAACCCTAGCTGGCAATCAAGCCCCACACAGCCGCTTGCTCACTCCCCCTCACCGAGAGGGGTGGGGAGGAGAATTGGAAAGAAATGTAAAACTCGAGGTCTGAGATAACAACAATTTAATAGGTAAAACAAAAGCTGCACATGCAAGCAAAGCGAAATAGGGCATTCATTCACTACTTCCCATGGGCAGGCAGGTCCTCAGCCATCCCCAGGAAAGCAGGGCTCCAGCACACGTAACTGTTACTCGGGAAGACAAATGCCATAATGCCAGATGTCTCCCCCTTCCTTCCTCTTCCCCCAGTTTATATACTCAGCATGACATTCTATGGTATGGAATATCCCTTTGGCTAGTTCAGGTCACCTGTCCTGGCTGTGTCCCCTCCCAGTCTCTTGTGCCCTCCAGCCCTCTCGCTGGCATGGCCCAAGAACCCGAGAAGTCCTTGTCTTAGTATAAACATCACCTAGCAACAACTAAAAATGTCAGTGTGCTGCCAGTGTTGTTCTCACAGCAAATCCAAAACCCAACACTGCACCAGCTACTAGAAGAAAAAACCAACTGTATCCCAGCTGAAACCAGGGCAATCAATTGAGACACGGCAGATGTTAGGCAGGGAGACAGAGGCCAGCTCTGGGACAGCCCTCTGAGAGAAGTGATCTGATCCAGTGAGCACTGGGCTGAAAGTGGAAATCACCAAGAGGCATTTTTTGCCCAAGTAGTTGGGCGAAATGGTCACAAAGATTTACACTTTCTGGAAGCAAAACTTCAGAATCTACTAATTGTGTTGTCAGAGTTACCCTTTGCTGACAGGTGATCATCTGTTACTATGGCAGAGCAAATCATTGCTCCCTACATTCTCCTTTCCGACATTATCCAGGAGGTGTTTTGTCTCAGCTGTTTTTCTTGGTTACTCCTGCTCTTTGTTTCTGACCTGCGTTCCTCCATCTGCCCATGTTGAAAACACTCCAATTACCACAAATCCTTCCACTCCCAACCTACTACTCTCCTCCAGACATGTTTCCTTACATCTTTTTTCTCTGCGCTCTACCCTCCCTGCTGCACCCCACCCCCCACCCCCCACCCCCCCTATTCTTCTCTATCTGCCCATCTTCCTGCCTTTTTTCCTCTTGTGGACAAAGCACCAGAGGATCAAGAGGGGATGAGAAAGACAGGGGACAGAGAGAAAAGTGGTAAATTTTCTCTTGCTTCTTCTACTCCTTTTTGTTTCTGTTACTTATTCTTTTTCCTCTCTTTATGCCTGCTACAACCTCCATCTTTCTAGTCCTTTTTTCTTTTCCTCTTTACCCCAGTATCTGAGATCACTTTGTCTCTTCTTCTCTCTGTGCTCCTATAGTGGGTTTGCATGGCAAGGTTTTGGTATCGGGGTGCTACAGGAACGGCTTCTGTGAGAAGATGCCAGAAGCTTCCCTCATGTCCAGTGGAGCCAATGCCAGCTGGCCCCAAGATGAACCCACCGCTGGCCAAGGCTGAGCCCATCAGCGGTGGAAGTAGCACCTCTGTGATAGTAATATTAAGAAGGAAAAAAGAAAAAAAACCCACGGAGCCAGCAAGAGAAAGGAGTGAGACAATGTGAGACTCTGCAGACACCCAGGTCAGTGCAGAAGGAGAGGCAGGAGGTGCTCCAGGCATCAGGGCAGAGATTCCCCTGCAGCCTGTGGTGAAGCCCACGGTGAGGCAGGCTGTGCCCCTGCAGCCCATGGAGGTCCACAGTGGAGCAGATATCAATATGCAGCCCATGGAGGAACCCACACTGTACCAGGTGGGTGCCTGAAGGAGGCTGTGACCCATGGGAAGCCTCTGCTGAAGCAGGTTTGCTGGCAGGACCTGTGGACCCATGGAGAGAGAAGCCCACGCTGACACAGGTTTGCTGGCAGGACTTGTGACCCTGTGGGAGACCCACACTGGAGCAGTCTGCTCGTGAAGGGCTGCACCCCGTGGGAGGGACCCACAATGGAGCAGTATGTGAAGAACTGGAGCCCCGGGGAAGGACTCATGTTGGAGAAGTTCATGGAGAACTGTCTTCTGTGGGAGGGACCCCGTGCTGCAGCAGGGGAAGAGTGTGAGGAGAAAGAAGTGTTAGAAACAACCTGTGATGAACTGACTGTAACCGCCACTCCCTGTTCCCCTGTGCTGCTCATGGGGAGGAAGTGGAGAAATCAGAATTATATTAAGCCCAGGAAGAAGGAGGCGGGGGGGGGGGGGGGGGGGGGAAGGTGTTTTTCTGATTTGAATGGTAATAAACTAATTTTCCACAAGTAGAATCTGTTTTGCCTGGACAGTAATTTCTGAGTGATCTCCCTGCCCTTATCTCAACCCATGAGCCTTTTGTTACATTTTGTCTCCTGTGTCCAGTTGGGTGGGGGAGTGATAGAGCACTTTTAGTGGGCACCTGGCATCCAGCACAACAGCACAACTCCCCTTTCTCTTCCTTCTCTGCCTGCCACAGCTTAGTGTTCCGACAACAAAATGCACAGCACAAAGCACAAACGTGTATCCGCCTCCACAGGTGCTGAAGCAGCACCTCTCACACTGAATCTTGTGCACAAACACCCTCACTCTCAGACAGCTCTGAAGATATTATGTTGTCCTCTCTCCTGTATGAACATACACCTGCAGAACCTGTGTGAAATGTGGCATATCTTCTCCAGAGACACTCAACATGGAAATCCATCTGGTCGACACCAGCCTGCCAAACCCTAAATTCTTTAGAGCCCCAGTATCATTTCCTACAGCTCCACAGAAGCAATATCAACAGTGGCATGTCTGCATTTCTTTTTTTATTCTTCTTCTGTGGAGTGAGGGCCATAGGGAAGCAGAGGAACACAGTTCTTCCAAGGGCACTGAAGAACAGAGGATTGCGTTGCTGTTTGCTCTGACTTTTCACACACTGTACCTGCCTTGTCTGTGCTGATTACAGTCTCACCAGGGCAGAAGGTTTCTATTCACTTGTGTTTGTGCTGATTGCGTTGGGATCCCTTGTTTTGTTTGACTCCTGGATATCACTACAACAAACCATGCTAATAAAGCATTTACCAGACGAATACTAGGAATCTGGTTTTCACTGCCTCATTGGCAGACATTCAACTATCACAGAAGCACTTCTAGGTCATTACCCTTTGCTTAAGTGTTAGTACAGTCCAGCTTCTCAAGTCTCACACCCTGAGCAGTGCACTTACACAGCTGGTTCAAGTCCTGCACCCCCTGCAGCAAGGCCTGGATCTCACCCACGGTAAGCCCTGGGCTTTGGACTCTCTCCTGCTCTGGGAACCTTATGTGCCAACAGCATTTGCTCTTTGATCAGTGCACTGATCAGTGGCTGCTGGTGTGCAGGAGGTAAAAACGTATGAGTGAGCATGGAACTTCAACAGCTACTGCGTGCAAATGTGCATAGTAATGTGCTCATGCTTCAGGATTATTTATATTAAAGCATTTTTTTGTTAGTCAGATTTTAAATGATGAGTGGGAAGAGGCCTTGTACCTTGCATTGATTAGGGCATTTCCATATATTGAGGACAGAATTTCTTCAGCTCAGTAGCTTCCTCTGTGATACAGTCCTTTCTTCCTTTTTCTTTTGTTTTAAAGAGATTGAACCATAATACCTCTGTCAGACTCCCCTGCTGCCCCACCTATAAAGTCTGGTAAGTCAGGCAATCATTACCCATTGAGTAGCCAAGTAAATTAATGGGGATGCCTATTTCTGTGATGCTGTGTGCTAAGCAGCTGGAGTACCCGGAGTACAATACAAAGATCCATCTTTTATAAGCTAAAGCATTACCGATGGCAACACCCTCAAAGCACCTTCCATTGTACATATACGGTCAAATAGCATTGCTTTTGTTAGTTACAATGACCTCCAGCTTGCACCAACATGATGGAGACTTGTATAGGTTGATAAAACCTGGTTTGTTTCAAGGAACTAAACCCCAACTCAGTCATCTGTTTGGCTTTCTAACTAAAGGAAGAAGTCTTGGGAGTATGTTTTCAACACTACTTACATGTTTACACACTTCACTAATGTGAAGTGCACTTTCCTTTGGTGCATGCATATTTTTACACTGTAAGGAGGGGTCGATTGGATATTTCTGTAACTTTTTTTGACCTCTTTGCCATAGATATTGTTTGTCCTTGATCCTAAAATGAAAATCAAGACATATTTTGAAGCAACTATAAAGGGATATGACGGAGACAGACCAGCAGACAACATCTTAGTCTATGCACATAGTTGTGATAACATAAATAATTAAAGACCACGCAAGCTTGAGCAGGATCTCTTGGAAGCCACCTAATTCTACACTGACATCTGCAGTGCCTCAAGGGATACTAGTACAGCCAACATTTTACTTCTAAGAAATTTAGAACCTCGTAAGTATGGAAAAAAACAAATCAAGCAGAAGTGTAAATGGAAATGTTAAAAGGGATGCTATAACATAATATCCTGAAATGGTAGATTGTTGGATTAAGTGAGTGCAGGGGACTCTCCTAATGTCCTCTTCCTGTATTGAGGATAATGGGTGTAGTAGCAATATAGTTAAGGAAAATAAGACAGCAATGACTATGATGACTGGAAAGGGTGGCCGTCTGGGAATGAAGGGTACAGGGTCAGATTGAGCAAGAGGGTGATAGGAATGTGACTGCAGTAAGGAGTCCCAGGCTGAAGGTCTGAAATTTCCTAGCCTAAAAGGGATGTAGGAAAAAAAGAATATTAGAGGGTTTAGCACAACAGGGAATGTTGCTTGGAAATGAGGAGGAGTATGATGGCCTTTGAAAAGAATTATTAAGGGATAATTTGGCTTTATCATGTGCATAGGCATCAAGCCAGATTTCCTCTTCATCCACATTTCTTTCTTGGAAGAATGAACTGAAGTTTAGTCTGCTCAAAATGACAATGCAAATGCCCAGTTTTAGCCCTTAGGAGTCCATTAAATACTAGATCATTGCAAAGAGCAATGGTAACTCAAGCATGATGTGAACACAGCCATGCAGGTGAAGCACACCAAGCAGTGCTCTTGCTGATCTGACAATCCATGAATACACTCATATGCTGGCTGAATAACTTCTCTGAGGACATAGTCTAGTGGACTGAGATTTCAAACTTAAGTTTTTTGGCAAATTCATGGGTGTGTTCCAAAGAAACAATAAAATCCATGGGAAGCTTTGTGGCTGGGAACTGAAAAATAAATTAAAAATAAAAAAAAAGTCTAAACCATTCAGTGTGGAAAAAATACTAAAAATTGAAACCAGTAATCATAGTTATTATAAGGGAAATGGGCTCGTCAGTGAGCTGGAAGACTAATGAAACCTTTTCTTGTGCATGCATCTTTTGTCTCTAAATTTCCCCATACCTCAACAGCTTTAACCATTCCTCCTGCTCTGTTTTAGATCCCTAATGGGTACAAAGCAGCAGTGTAGAAGCTAGGCAGGAGCTATGTGTACGTTGATTAGCAGATTAATGTATATGTGCTGACTATCCATGTGTCTGCTTCCGTATGGGATATATAATCTGTCTGTTCCTCCTTCAGATAGGACAAGGTGGAAATCTCATTTGGATTCTTCCCTTTGTGCAGTTTTTGATTCACATGAAATTTACAGAAATTTAATTATCTTTAAAATTCATTATAAATTGGCCTTTGGAGGGATCAGTGAGTAGACAGAGAGAAATATGTGGCGATATAAATATTGTTCCAACAGGATGCTGGGCTGACAGTTTTTCTATTCTTGCTTTAACCATTAGCAACATACATAGGAAATAAACCCCTCAGACAGGAAATAAGTAAAATACAGTAGCTCTCACAGTTTTTATCCCAAAATTTGGAGCAGGAAGAACACTTGGACAAGCAGAAGAGAGAGATGTAGGATAAATCTTCTCAGAACAGGTGTACCTCCTGGAAGCTTCCTGCACAAGTGCAGCAGAGGTAACAAATGCTTGACTATATGGCAATAAACACTGTACCCATTCATGCCTTATCAAATGTCACATGATTCCACCTGGGATAGAAACCTCAGAAATGCATCATATCTAGACCAGGCTGCTTGACATTCCTCTGTCACTAATTTTCTGTCAGAGGACAGAAAGTGAGGATAAGCTAAGTGAGGAAAAAGTTTTCATCAGGTTAGACACCTGAGTAAACCCTTGTACCTAGCTGATGTTGGAGGAAAGCCTTAACAATGTACTGGGTACTCTGAAAGTCTAGCTGCTAGCTGGCACCCCAGCTGGTATCAAAAATAGTGCTACTTGAGAGAACATGTAAACACGTGCGGTAAAAAATCTGTGTCAGCAGGAATTCTGACATTCAGCTCTCAGATTTTTTGTGTAATAAACCTAAACTAATGCTCTTTAAAAATACCTATGGTACCTGTGCCTGAAATTTGAAACACTTTCCCAGGTGATGAAAATGTTGAAGGACACAGCTTCTCCAGGGATCATAAAGAGGACATAAACTCTATTTGAAAGTTGTTTAGACTTCAGTTGTTATTCCTTATTCTGGAATGCTGGAATGATTTACAAGTATTTATCTTAAAAAAATCTTCATTTCTAGCCCCCCAACATCTCTGAGGGCATTACAACATTTTTATGGACACTGCAAGGGTGTTTGCACCTGGCAAAGGGGAGTCTTGAAGACAGAGAGGGATAGCATTCTGGAAGCACGGTAGGTGCTGCACTGTTTTCTAAGGGCTCATTTAAGACATACCTCTAAAACTTTGTGTGGGAATTTGCCATACTCAGTGTAAATGAATGGAAAACAGCTGAGCAAAAATACAAAAAAATTATGAACTCCACTCTCCCATCTTTGTTAAAACAAGCCAGGGAACTGTGAAGGTTAAGTAATCCTGTTAATTTCAGAGTCTGTGAGATGCTCTCACCCTCAGTGTCCTGTGGCTTTTGAAGAAACTATCTTGCTTGGCATTATCTGTGCTCAGTTTTGTAAGTAGTTTTGATCCCTTCTGATTAGTGAGAATTAATGTTATTTTTTTAACCTGGCTTATTCCCTTTCTGCTCCTAAAGACCATATCCTCACTCTGGAATAACAAAACAAACAATAGAAACGTTTCGATCTGAAAGAACCCAATATTTCTCTCTCCAGCTATTTTCCCAACCCACCACTAAAGATTTCTGGAGTTTCTCAAAGCCAGTGGGCAGTGAAAGTGTGGTTCTGTAATGTGGGGGCAGCCAAATATTCCAGTGTCAAAAAGATCAACTTTGCGTGAGCTCTGCACTAACACAGAGAGACACTCATCTTCAAAGGAGTCAATATCTAAACTGGGATAGGGAACAAGTCATGGAGGAAAAAAACCTCAGTGGTCACATGAACACTGGAACAGCCAAAGCACTGAGCAATCATGGGAGTCAACAAAAATTGGCCAGGAAAATGTGGGCTTCAGGGCACTAGCCACAAGGGGACACTTCCTGGACAATCAGGCATACTCACAATCATAATTTCACCTGAACCTAAGCCCCTATTTTGGTTTTTCATCAGATTTCACTGGAAATTGGTCAGCAGGAGCCCTTCTGGCAAAAAACGACACAAAATCTTGAGACATTTTGGAGCAAAATGAATAATGGAAACAGGCAAGAATTTAGTCAGTCGGACCTCAGGAGTCCTGTTAAAATTCTACGTGGAACTAAGAAATTGTGTACATGTTTTTCTTTTGACTCCATGAAAACCTATCAAACTATACAGGTTTAGAGCAGCACTGATGTCATACGCTGCTCTGTAGAGTATGTTTTATATATATATATATATATATATATATATGCATATATATGCTCTGTAGAGTATGTAGTTAGACATACACTAAAGCACAATAAGTGTGCTTGGATTTCCCATCACCCAAGAACTTTTGTCAGAATTCTTCTCAGGGCACCGGTTTCTTCTCCAGAAGGAACCGGTGCAAGTCTCTGTTTTGTCCTCTTTGAAAGACAAAATTGTTATCTCAGTGCTAAAACTGAGTCTGCACTGTGCCACAGAACATGTATTCACATCATGCCAACATGTCTTAGCATTGCTGTTTTAAATAGCCTGGAGCGATTTTTTTGAGCCATTTCTACAATTGGTCAGAAAATCATACACATTTTCACAGGACATTTTAATTTCCTTTTAGGTAAAAAATGAAAAATGAGGAAAAGAAGTACTTGACCAAACCTCAACTCCCTGACAGAGCTCCTGGCAAGAAGAGGCACATGCTCTGACTGTAGTGACATGAGCGGCCTCAGAAGAGCAAGCAGCCAAGTGACATCTCCCATGAAATCTCTCCATGACACACCTCCTATGTGAAATATTTCAATTTTCAGTTGATTTATATGAAGGACAGGGAAAGGACTGTTTTACCCTTAAAAAATGGTGCTATCCTCCTGCAAAAAATTAGCCAAAAATTGATGTTTCAGCTGAAAATATTTTTAATCCACTTTATTTATTACTTAATTGCTGGCCCTCAAACAAAGTGTACTGAGAATGACAGCTGTGGGACTGACAGAATTTTAATCAATCACCATCTGCAAAGGCACAAAGGACAAAGACTACTGTATAAGTGACCAAAGCTCCAGTGGTCCTGAAACATGCTACTTTGGGATCTCTGAGTTTTGATTTTTTAACATTTTGGGGCTGACCTAAGTTTGCATCTGGAAGAGGAGCACTTCAAGGCTGCCAAAGGAGACTAGCTGCCCATTCCCATTTAAATGGATGGCAAATTAAGACTCAAATCTTCTGGTAATTCAGAAAGAAAGAAAGAAAGAAAGAAAAAATCTATCCTTTGCTATGTGAGGAGCAATCCTCCTAAGAAAACAGTAACTCTGTAACTGAAAGCACAAATGGGTGCATTCAGGTTAACAAGAGCCAAGTGGCAGGATCTTGCTTTTGGTAGGTTGGTGGACTTGTCCATCTCTCCTATGGACATCTTCATATTGGTGAGGGAGGCATGGAGGCCATCAGCAAAGTTGAATGACTTTCTTCTTTATGTAGCAATGCTTTATTTTTGTTAAATGACTGACAGTTACAGAGATCTGTACACTTCATTTAATGCATGGTTTTGTGAACCTTATGAGTTCAGACATTTCTAGGACAGGCTGAGCCATCAATACCTCTTGTGCCTCTGGCCAAAAAGTGTAAGGAGAAAGCCTGATGTCATTATGGTCAGAAACCATCTTTTTGCATTTGGAAGGAAGAAAGGAGAATAACAGCAACCTCACAATGAGCATTGTGACTGAGAGAGGGAGGAAGTGGAAAAGTTAAAAACATCATTTGCTTTACCTACATAAGTGTTGCCACTGACTTAACTATGGGCAAGGCAATGTCTGAAGGGGACTGGCTCCAGGTTTTGTGCATAGGCTTGGGGTTAGGCAGAAGTGTTTGGTGATCAGTTGACATGCCACAGTCTTTGTGATGAGGTTTTAGGTTTAGGAAGAGCTGAGATATTCCTACCTTTGCTTAAGGCAAGAATAGATAATCTGCTTAATGAGGAATTAATTCCATCAAAGTCTAGCTGTCCAGAAATGAGGTGTCCATTTCAACACTTCTTCTGCTATCAGTGGAAGATTTGCTGCTGCAGAGCTTGACTTAAAACAGGGACATCTCTGAGCCTGTTCTGCAGTGATTAGCTAATCCTGCTTCCTGGGTAGCTTAGGTTAGGTCAGACAGATCCCATCCTTTTTCCTCCTCTTGTTCCATCTGGCTGTTGTGGTTTAACACCAACTGCCAACTAAGTACCACAGAGCCGTTCACTCATCCCCTGCCTCTGCTCCCAGCAGAATGGGGAGGAGAATCAGGAAAAAGGTAAAACTCATGGGCTGAGATAAGAACAGTTTAATAATTGAAATTAATAATAACAACAGTTGTAACGAAGAGGTGAGACAAGGAGAGAGGAATAATAACCAAAAGGAAAAAAACAAGTGACCACAACACATCTGCTCACCCACCACCTGCTGACTGATGCCCAGCCAGTCCCTGAGCAGTGACTGGCAGGCCCCAGCCCGCTCCTCCCAGACTATATACTCAGCATGACATTCTGTGGTATGGAATATCCCTTTGCCTAGTTTGGGTCAGCTGTCCTGGCTGTGCTCCCTCCTGTCTTCTTGTGTCTGGCTTCTTGTGCACCTCCTCATTGGCAGAACATGGGAAACTTGAAAAGTCCTCAATTTACAGTAAGCACTACTGAGCAACAATTAAACATCAGTGTATTAACAACATTATTCTCATGCTAACTCCAAATCGCAGCACTGTACCAGCTACTAAGAGTCACAGAATCATACAATCATACAATGGTTTGGGTTGGAAGGGACCTTAAAGATCATCTAGTTCCACCCCCTTGTAATGGGCAGGGACACCTTCCACTGGACCAGGTTGCTCAAAGCTCCATCCAGCCTGGCCTCAAACACTTCCAGGGATGGGGCATCCGTAACTTCTTTGGGCAACTTTGCCCAGTGTCTCACCACCCTCACAGTAAAGAATTTATTCCTAATATCTAATCTAAATTTACCTCTTTTAGTTTAAAACCATTACCCCTTGTCCTATTGCTACAGGCCCTACTAAAAAGTCTGTCCCCATCTTTCTTATAAGCCCCCTTTAAGTATTGAAAGGCCACGCTAAGGTCTCCCCAGAGCCTTTCCTTCTTCAGGTTGACCAACCCCAACTTTCTCAGGGTGTCTTAATATAAGAGGTGTTCCAGCCCTCTGATCATCTTTGTGGTCCTTCTCTGGACTCATTCCAACATTTCCAGGTCCTTGTTAAGTTGGGGGCTTCAGAGCTGAATGCAGTGCTCCAGGTGGGGTCTATGCATGCATACTTTTCAGAACTTGTTTCTCTCATTCTGTATCAGGCTAAACATGAACAAAAGTCTGAGGTGCAAATCCCAAGCTTTTCACATGAGCGTACTCTGTGTTTTAGCAGGCTCCTCCTGCCATTACTAAAAGCCTCTACAGACCACTGCATAAAATGTTGGAACAGCTAGCAAGAGGCTGTTGCCCTGGGACTGGTCATTGCTCTTTCAGAAGAAGGATGGGCTTCAGGATGGGCTTCCCAGGGAAGCTGTATGAAATGCTGGCATGTATAACCCACACTATCATTTGGAATGGCAATGAAATGGGAATTTTACCACAAACTGTTACCATTTATTTATGGCTTGTGTACAAACCACTGTGACCACAGGTAAATCTGTCAAGAAGCAAGTTCTGTTATGAGTCTAAGCCAGATAGTGCAGGGGAGGGGATATGCCTAAGAATTGTATGTAAGTACCTGAAGAGACCTTTGGGCAGCATAGAGGAGAGGCACAGCCATTTCACAGACAACTAGAGACTGTCCAGCCCTGGAGGGGTAAGGGCACAGACCTGCCCTTCTTTAGCAAGGCAATGTACCTGCAGAGCTGCCCAACAGCTGAAGCTGTTGACACATCTTCCCTTCTCACCTGCTGTTGCCCTACCAGATGATGCCCTAACACCTGAAGAATGCAAAAAGGCTTTTACCAGCCTTCCACAGTTCACTGTCAAGTCAACACTAAGACAGCACAGGTGTGTGTCATCCCCTACCTAGTTTCAGAGAAGTGGCAGTTAGTGCTGCTACTTGATGGAAAGAACTGTGTAAACCCATAACGCAAAAATATTGCCAACCCTGCACTGCTGAGGAGGTATCTCCAAAGCACAGTTCCTCTTCTAATGCACTAGCATTAGCCTTTGCAAAACAAAGTAAAACAAATTAATAAATCATTAGGCAAAGTATTTCCAGTGGCTTTTCTGAACTTTATTCCTTCAGTTTCTAAGCATTACTCAGTGGGCTGTTCCTCTGCTCTGTTCTGCAGTTCATAACTAAAATAGAAAGGCTGTAAAGCTACGGGGAAGATACTGATGGACAGCTCTGCAGATTGTTCCAACTGAACCATAAAACTGTCAAACAAATGATACATGTTAGTTGTGATGGCCCTATGCCTCCCAGAAATAAAGTGAATCCCTAATGGAAGACTTTGGTAAGGAATTAAACATTAATAAGGGCTTATACAAGATAGATATAAAAGGGGTTAGAGACAAACCATATGTTTGCTGTAGCAATGGTGGAATGAAAGCCAGAGTATTTATTTCTGAACTTCAGTTTCTTGACTGATTATGAGAAACACAGACCTACAGCTGAGAAGATCATGTTACAGAGGAAAACATCTTTCTTCCTTGTTTTGAATGGGGTAGTGGCCCAATGCTTCATGAGCACAGTGCTGGGAGAGTACTTATGTTCTCAATTATTGTCATAGTTCCTAACTGGAAGAGTTTCTATGTATTGCCTCGTGAGCTCATGTGATGGCCACAGGTCTAATATGGAAATTAAGGCTATACTCAGTGCCAAAATGGCAACTAGATTTATCATGGAGATACATTTTTAATCCAGTGCAGTTGGGTTGGCTTGTTTAGACAAAATGAGCCACCAAAAGTTTTTGAAAGATTCAGAGCAGCCATTCTGATTTTTCTACAGGACTTTGTGATTTGTTATTATTTTTGCCTCCACCTTTCCACAGCCCACACAAAATGTCAGCTACAATCCATGTCCTGTGGAACAAATTAGTGGCAATGTGTAAACCCTGTGCCTTTCCATTTTTGGGGCAGGCTTCCAAAGCCTTATCAATTAACATGTTGACTGGCATCTAACCTGAACTTAGAGTTCAAACCACGAACCATCACTGATAATAACGCAACCGGCATCACAGATTTCCAAAACTTGCTGTCAGACTGAATACAGGCAATTTTAATTCTAATTCACAAAAAGAATGTGTCTGTTGGATTCTGGTTACCAAGTATTATTACAAATTACAAGTTAAATGATCCATTAAGAACAGATACATAAATAATAAATATTCCTTCCTGGATTATCAGCAAAACAGAAGCTGACACAAATCCTGTAGGAACCAGGAGCATCTGGAAACTAACCATAGCTGAAGAATTTGCTCTTGCCCAGCAAGAAGTGATTGGACTCAACCTCCACTTGTTTAGTACCATGAAGTGCAGTTCAGTGCTCTGAAAGGTCCACTGGTTAATGTTCTTTGAATGGTAGCACACAGTACTCCCACTGTTGAACTGTAGAATTTGAAAGTTTCCCTCCTGGTCTTTAGTTATTCCCACTCATGCAGAAGAAAGGTGCTGACAGAGGATAAAACAGATTCACTACCCTTTCCTGTTCAGATCCAATGCACATAAGGAATCAGAGAGTTGCAGACAGTGTAGTTTCCTCCTACAACTAGACTTAAAACTTCTGATGGGCACTTCTGCACGGCACATCTGAGGGCATGCAGCTTCTGCTGCACTGCTACCAAAATTATCCTGTTCCCTAGCATGAGGTTTCCAGTGAAAGCTAAATCAACAGGGTTCTGCCTGCTCGTTACACAGGTATGAATCCTTTCTCTTTCATCCTGGTAGGCACATTTTCCTCCCCATATTCAGAACCAAGCTCCTGACAGTTGTGGTTTTCTGAAGCCACATGGTCCTCTATCTGCCTTTGGACATTGACACTTTTGCCTATCCAAAAGTATAGGTGATGGTTAGAGAGAGTAGTGTTTTTCCCCTGCTAACTTCAAGGTTACTCTGCATGAACATTTGTGCAAAAGTACAGAGCAAGCTTTGTTGAGCAGAGCAGAAAAGTGAAGTAAAAAGAATAAGTCAGAGCCCTGCTTTCAGCTGCATCCTTGTGGCACCCAGAAGAGACAGTTTCAAAAAAGACCACGTTGCCCAGAAAGCCTCCCAGGAAATTGTCATGTCTGACACAGGAGGAAACCATCTATACATGTTCACAAGCTGCCTGAGATGTACTAGACCATCACAAATTCCAGCATAAGCCTTATAGCTGTTCCCAGTCAAGGAGAACATGAGTAAGGAACAGGAGCTGACATTGAATGCGCTCTTCTAAGGAAGCCCTGTAAATAGTTTGCAACAAAAGATAAATCTTCTACCTCTGCTTGAGGCTTGGCGAAGTTCACTGAACACTTCACCAATGTTTCAGCTCTTTTTGTACTCTCCTGGCAGAGCAAGCTGTGGAAATCAGCTCCCCACCCCCTGTCCACTCTGTGTGCTGATGCCAGTTCTAGGAGCAATGATAATACCAAAACCTGTCAGAGGTTTGAGGGATAACTGTTCTTTCCTCCACACTCAGCCTTCCTCCTTCAAATCAAGAGGTGGAACATACTCTGACTGTAGGTAAGTACACACAAACCCTCATTCCCCCAGAGGACCTAAAGGAGTTGAAAGATAACTATGTGGGGTGCCACACAAATAAATGGTAATTTTTGCCCTGAGGAGCTGATGAAGCCAAAGAGGAAACTGAGGAGATAAGGTGGCTTTCGAGGAGGATGCAGGGCCCAGTATCACCCTCAGATAGCCAACAGAGTGCTATCTCTCCTACACATGACCACAGTCGTAATGTATGTATACAAGGTGACTGCTATGTAACATCAAAGCCATTCTTTCTGGTACTTGTGCAACATTCTCCCTACATTATAAACCAAATTTTGCTACGGGCAAAAGGGAACACAGGTTATATGCAGAACTCAGAATTTATTAATCTAGTTAAGGTCTTCACAATCTAACTAAAATACAGGATATCACTATCGTTAGTTCAGTTTCAGTAATATAAATACACTGAAAATAAGATTAAGACTGATATATATGAAATTCCTACTATCTATACTTTTCTCTGCCCTTATGTTTAGCCCATCATTGTCCTTCTCAGTCCTAAGACTCAGGGATGGCATAAGCACTCCCTAAGCAGAAAGTGGATATCACACTGAGTCCTTGGCATGCCAATTTCTTCCCCAAGTGTAGGCTAGTGGTGGTTGTAGGGTGATTGCCTGAGCCCTGCTTGGGGCTATTTTTGTATATTTTCTTAATGAAGTCTGCTTTGATTTTATTAGTTCCCAGCTAAACTTCGACACCTGGACACAGGATAGCTCTTTGCTCAGGGACAGTGGAGTAAACCCAGAACTTTACCACCAGCAGCAGAAAAATGTTGTAAAAAACCCCTTGCTAATCCCAATGTGGTGACCATGCAACTCCAGGATGATATGCCCCAGGTACCTTCAAGCTTTTAAGTGCCTCTCAGGAGAGCACCAGCATACCTGCACCACATCCCACTTCTACCTGGGTACTGCTGCTTTGGCGAAAAGCAAGCACCAGCAAAGGGCGTCACCACCAGGGAGCAGATATTATGTCTGCCTGTGATCTGCACAGCCTGTTGGCAGAAACGTAGTGCTAGAGGTACTGCAGATCTTGAAGCAGTGTAAGACTGTCCCATTGTGGGAAAGGCCACAGACAGCTGGAGGCCACATTCAGTTCAAGTACTCATCCCAAGGGCGGGGGATGAATCAATGAAGAGGAGGAAGAAAACCCCAGGACTCACAAAGCCCAGCAGGTCCTGGGGGAAACCTGCAATATTGTCATAAACTAAGGTTTATAAACAAGCCCTGCATAAAAAAAGCAGCACTAAGATCTATGCTGCATTGCTGGTAAGACTCCTGATGTGAAATATATATGTCTGATCAACAGATACCTTTAGCATGTTGCAGGCAATTACGAGCCGAGGACCAAGTAGGTGGTGGAGATGGGTGCATACAGCTTGCTGGACTCCTGCAAACAACAGGATCACTTCAGAGGTAACTTTTTACAAAGGCTGCCCCATGATATGGAAGCCATAGAGATGCACGAGCTGGAGTGCAGTTTCATACTGTGCCTTCTCCAGCCTAACTGCATGCAGCTGAGTCAAGGCTGGTCTCATTCTCTCACACCCCGGTCCCTGTGCTTCCTCTGTTGTGAACTATGAGGCACCAGAGCCACACTACGCCATGTCTCTGCAGTTTGGCAGTCCACAAGAAAACAAACTGATGCAAAAACGGTTGCTTCCCACCCAGTCAGTTAATTGAATTATCCTCCCTTCAGCTGCCTAGCTGTCAGACCTGACACACAGGAAACAGCAGGAGCAGGCAAGCAGTGGCAGGGAAGAAAAGCAGGACCAGCCCTTTTGGCTGGAGCCCTGTTTAGGCTGGATTAGATGTGACATGAAACTGGAGACCACTCAGCTGAGTCCATCCTTTCAAAGTCCAGCTACTACCATGTAGGAATGTGAAGTTATCCAAGAAGCAAAGACTGTCTTAAGCCCTGGAATGCCTCACCATTATTAGCGCTTAGTTATTACAAAAAGTATCCAGATATCTGTCCATCATTTCCTTCCAGGACCAAGAGCTGAACTCATGCTCTGGATGATTTTCTAAGCTTTAGGTTCCATGTGTTATAGCAAAATTCTTGTTCCTGCCATGTGGCAGGATTAGATGGCTATGTGACAACATGATCCTGGTATTTCCAGGGATGCTTTTTGAAGCCAAGTTTATAAACAAATTAAGTGCTGAAGGAGCTGGAGGCATCTGAATAGAACACACACACACACCCCTGCCCCCCTACAAAATTTGCTGTGCACTGGTTTCCTCTGTATTGTGCAGGTACCTCCTGACAGAGAAAGCAAACAGAGGAGGAAGAGCTAACTGCTCCCTGCTATGCCTGAAGGAGCCTGGTACGTGTCTGTTCCCAAAATATCTGCAGGGACGCTTCAGGGAAAGCAGCTGGGGCCAAATGCTTCGCACAGCTTTTCTGCTGTGAGGAGTGACTCAGCTCAGGAGTAACAGGTTTTACATCTCTCATCTGCCCAGCTTGAGACACTGGAGGATTTTACACCGGCCAGATAGCTTGGAAGGATCAGCTTCAGCTTACTGGAAAGGACCAGTGTACAGTGCTGCTTTCCTACTACTTCCCTTCCATTCTCCCACTTTCCTGTGCCTGTGTGCCTCCTCATGAATGCCTCAGGACAGGAGGTGCTCCCAGTCTGTGCAGGCACACAGGAGGAGGCTGCTATCCAATGTCCTTTGCTGGGGAGTGTCAGCTATAGGAAGCCTCCCTGGGAAATTGCTCCACATAAAACCTCCTGCTGGGCACTTCCCAGCCCCTGGGTGAGCAGAAAGTCAAAGGCAACAGGGGAGCTTCCCTTTGGCTAGCGTCCTCATCAGGGCTCTGCCCAACAGTCTCTACTGCTATAAGACTATGCTTATAGCAAGTTGGACATAGGTGTTCAGCTCTGAATTAAACATTTGCACCTGGGAAACTGCTTGCTGGAGGTCATCTGTGGTAAACCTGGCATCTTCCCTACCCCTGGGAAAGTTGCAGATCAGGCTGGGTTTTACCAGTTTGGCCTGCAAATGCTTCCAGCAACACATTGGTCCACTTGGCTACCTTGGTTGGGAAAAAGCCCCAACCTCCATGCAGCATCCCTGCAGATGTTTTGGGAACAGAGACATTATCAGCCCCCTTCACAGGGAGCAGGTAACTCCTGCTGAATTTTCTTTCTCTGGCAGAAGGCACCAGGGCAGCAGTGGTGAGCAGGAAAGATTTTGTGCTGGGAACTGCAGTTCTTCAGAAGTATGTTGACAAATCTTGTTAGCCGCTTTCTCAGACATGGGAAGAGAAACCTCAGAGTGATGCACAGATGCCTCCAGTTCTCCATCTCTCCTCTGGCAGGGGTTTTGTCTTATCGTCTGCCTTCCAGCTCCTGGTTGGATGTGGTTGATGTGCTAGATGTAGCACTTCCCCATGCCTTGGGGGAAGTTGTAGAAAACAAGGGATCATCTCTTAACCACCACCTCAGTCTCTGAGAAGGACTGTGGTGGTTTGACCATGGCTGAATGCCAGGTGCCCACTAAACTGTTCTATCACTCCCCTCAACTGGACAGGGGAGACAAAATATAATGAAAGGCACATGGGCCAAGATAAGGACAGGAGGATCACTCAGCAATTACTGTCCAGGCAAAACAGATTTGACCTGGGGAAAATTAGTTTAATTTATTACCATTCAAATCAGAAAATACTTTCTCCTCACCCCTCCCTTCTTCCCAGGCTTAACATAATTCTGATTTCTTCACCTCCTCCCCATGACAGCACAGGAGAACAGGGAATGCGGGTTACAGTCAGTTCATCACAGGTTGTTTCTAACACTTCTTTTCCCTCACACTCTTCCCCTGCTCCAGCATGAGGTCCCTCCCACAGGAGACAGTTCTCCATGAACTTCTCCAACATAAGTCCATCCCTCTGGCTGCAGTTCTTCACACACTGCTCCATCATGGGTCCCTCCCACAGGTCCACAGCAAACGGTGCCAGCAAACAGTGCCAGCAAACCTGCTTCAGCAGAGGCTTCCCATGGGTCACAGCCTCCTTCAGGCATCCACCTGCTCTGGAATGGGGTCTTCCATGGGCTGCAGGTGGACACCTGTTCCACTGTGGAACTCCAAGGGCTGCAGGGGCACAGCTTGCCTCACCATGGTCTTCACCATGGACTGCAAGGGGAATCTCTGCCCTGATGCCTGGAGCACCTCCTGCCTCTCCTTCTGCACTGACCTGGGTGTCTGCAGAGTCTCACATTGTCTCACTCCTTTCTCTTGCTGGCTCCGTGGGTTTTTTTCCTTTTTTCCTTCTTAATATTACTATCACAGAGGTGCTACTTCCACCGCTGATGGGCTCAGCCTTGGCCAGCGGTGGGTTCATCTTGGGGCCAGCTGGCATTGGCTCCACTGGACATGAGGGAAGCTTCTGGCATCTTCTCACAGAAGCCATTCCTGTAGCACCCCTGATACCAAAACCTTGCCACACAAACCCGCTCGCTACAAGGACCTTCTTGGAAATGCTCTGAACATCATGGTCCTGTCAGGCTCTTGGGGAAGAATCTTCCCTTGAGCTCCGGCAGACACTTTAAAATGCCAAAACAGTGTCCTCTGTATCCATGGCTCTTATGTTTCAGGACTTTCTACAAACACACCTGATACCATGTCTAAGAAGGGCCAAGGTTTCCTGGCCAAATGAACATCATTTTGCTTTGACACCTTGTCTTCCAGATTGTCTTTGAAATCAGCCAAGCTGAAACACAACAACTTTGTTTTGCCTGTCTCTGGGGGAAAGTCAGGGTTGTTTCCAGGGCTCAAGCATTCCTGATGCCAACAGGGATAGCCTGTGGTAGGAAACCATGGGCTTCATGAAATTTCTTCCTTGTATATACCTTTTTGCTCGAATTTGCTGGTAGGTCTTTGGCTGGGGGCTGCGCTTTTGGCTCCTCTGCAAGGGATAGCTTCCAGGTCCATTGCAGCTAGGTGCTGCAAGGGCTGCTATCAGTGCCTTCCCTGCAATGAACCCTCCACACTTAAGACAGCAAGGTGCAGTGTCACTGTTAATAAGCAACAAACCACAGTATGTCAAAAAGGTGTTCATCTCCTCCAGCCTATCCCTCTGGAGGGGAAGCCAACAAAAGAGGCAATGTCAGTGATATCCTTCCCCCCATGCACCATCCTTTCCAGCTGGCAAAATGCCTGTAGCCCTCAATGAAGCCCAGGCAGCAGTACTCACCCCAGCAGCAGTTGTTGCTCCAGCTCAGGGTGCAGCTAGCAGGATAGGGCTGATTTGCCAGCCTATTCACCCCCAGGCTGTCAGATCCCACCTGAGTTTGCACTTCCACTGCCTGTTTAACACCTTCCTCAGGACTCTTCAGAAAACAACAGAGTTCGGAGGAAACAGGTTATCCCCCTGCAGAAGCCTGGCTGCCAAACTGGCATTTCCTATAAAAATAAAGGCAATCTCTTAAACATCCTGCATGGCAACCTCACTGGAGTCTGACTGGGCCTTGCTGCTCTTCAAAGACATTGGAGTACTAGATCTGAGCCACAACATGAGCAGCCCTGGGGAATTCAGGGAATTCCCCCTCACTAGTCAAGTCACAATGCCATATCACCATTCCTACCTGAGCCTCTGGGCTGTAATACTGTTTGCCTGAATTCTGGCTGTGAGCCTTGTAAGCTCACACGTCCCACAGGGACTGAAGGCCTGGAAAGGCAGATGAAGCTGCAAACAGAGGATTAACAGCAACCAGAACCAAGACGCTTTGCAATTTGTTAGAGATGGGTCTCAAGTTTGCCACTCCTTTGAGACAGGCAACGTCCTGGCTCAAGCAGGATTACACATGGCATAAACTTTCTCATGCTGAGTCTTTTCCTAGTGACGTGCGGAATTAAACTCTATAACGCAGGAGAAGTTACAAAGCAGGTATGTTTATTGCGGTGCTGGGTGCAAGGGGGATCGCTCCTCCTAACTTGAACACCTAGTTAATTTTAAATTTACTGGGCATGCTTCTCGAGCGGGGGATTCACTCTCTTCAGGGGGTCATTTGAGTAGGTGGTAGTGATGTCCCACTACCACAGTTATTTTGTCCTAGTGTCTTGAGTCTTACCACTTCAGTAGGTTTTTTTTTTTAGCAATTAGCACATCCTTGTCAGAAGGCTACTGATTTACGCTCTTGTGGAGCTCATCTACATCTGTACTTACTGTCCTTTCTGAAGTGCTGAGTGGGCTGAGCTCCAGACCTTCTCTCCAGACAGTGAGGCTCCTGCCTGCCTGTTGATGGTTCCTGTTACCTATGCAACTCCTGCCTGCAGAGTTTTAGGTTTTTCACTATATTTTCTCGCATCACCCACCTCCTCTGCCCCCTCTGGGTGATGCCGGGGACGGGGGCTCTGCTCAGCTCATGGCAGCTCCTCTCTCCGCGCCTTCCTGCTCATGCTTCTCCCCTGCCTGCGGTCCCTCATGGTGAACAGGCCTCCCCTCTGGGGGCTGCAGGGCAATCCCACGCCTGCAGCTGCCTCCTTCCCTGCCCTCCGTGCTCCCAGGGCCCTTCCTCACATTCTTTCCCTCACACCTCATTGTCTCCGTGGTGTTTCACCCTTCCTTAAGCAGGTTTTCCTCAGGGTGCTGCAGCCGAGGGGCTGGGGCGGGCCCTGCGGCTGCGAGTGGCTGCTGGGCAGGCCTGGCCTCACAGGATCCCCTCACAGGGACCTCTCGCAGGATCCCCTCACAGGATCCCCTCACAGGGGCCCCTCGCAGGATCCCCTCACAGGGGCCGCTCGCAGGATCCCCTCACAGGGGCCCCTCGCAGGATCCCCTCAGAGGGGCCCCTCGCAGGATCCCCTCACAGGGGCCCCTCGCAGGATCCCCTCAAAGGGACCCCTTGCTAAGACCTGCATCACTAGCTACAATATTCTTGAGCTGAGGAATAAACATCTCTTTGACTTCCCCCTGCTGGCTCTTGCACAACTGCTTCAGGGAGAGCTTTGGTGAAAGGGGCTGAAATACTAAAGCTTTTGAAGTAGTGAGTGTTGGTTGCTCCACCAGGACTGATAGCCTTGATTTCCATGAACACAGCTCTCACTTCACTCTCTTGTTGGAGATCACCTGCACCCCAGCCGTCTGCCTGGCAGCTCTGCAGTTTCCCTGGCGTGTGCACTGTTACAGGGGCCTGTGGTTACCCCTGCTAAATCCAAAGCCTGTATTGCAAACTAGACAGCAGTACCCTGCCTACCCAATTGATCAGAACTAATGAACACAGAATGAGATGCTACCACAGTACTGGGGGATGTGGAAGGGAGGCCCGACTCCACATTTTTCTACTAGTCGGCAGGGCTTGATGAGATTCCTGAGGGCAGTACTGTTACCGAAATCTTGGAATGAAAAACTTACCAACACCAATGTGATGTAGATAAGCAGACCCTTCTTTATTGATGGTGCGTGAGTCCTCTCACGATCAACGATCAATGCACACCATGGTTCAAAATCATACACCTTATATAGAACTTATTCATACATATTCATTAAGTATTCATGCATAAACATAGTATTTCCCCAAAATCATTAACATACTCTCGCTTCATATGTTAATTAGCTTATCAGTCCTTCACACTTGCGCGCTTGCGCAAATTCTTCCAAGAATTGTGGGCAGGGGTCTCCGGGATGTGGGCAGTGGTCTTTGGGAGGAAGGCTGTAGGTCTTCCTCAGAGTGTACTTTTCACCTTTTGCCTGGAATGTGATGGTCTTGCAAGTCTGCAGTGTCCTTATCGGTCTGAGCTATTTTATGTCCTTGTCGACCATCTGTTTCTTCTCCTTGTTTCTTGTAGTTGCTCCCTCTATATAACTTATAAACAGGCCCCTTGTTAGAGAAAGTTAAAGAAAGAGAAACAGACTCCTCCTTTCATCAGTTATTTCATTAATTATTTATATAAACTTATATACAACTTATATAAACTTACATAAAACCAAACTATGGTTACATGACCTCATTACTATACCTACATTCTTTGTGTAAATATAAGTTCTTAGCCTTGGTACAGGGCTGTACAGAGGATTTCATAGCAGCTTTTCTTGTGCAACTACTAGTTTCATTAGAATATATTTCTTATTCCTCTATATTTCTATTAAAATGATTTTAGCAAATCTGTAACAGTACTATGGTTTCAGGACACGGATCCTACGAAAGAGTCCCGATGGAAACCCCAGTCTTCTGATACACGTTGTAGGAAAGCAACATTTAGAAAGTCCATCGGTAGCCTTGCTATTACACAGCGCACTCAAACCTACGTGCCATACAGCGGCCAGGAAACACGTTCAGACGGAAGGACCGGCACAGCTCCAGCCCCACTGACAGGCCCTGCGGGGAACGGCCGCTCCGTCCGCCCGCGCAGCCGCTGCCGCAGAGCCATAGCACAGGCGCGTAGGCCCCTCGTGCGGCCCGCAGGAGAAACGCACCGGTGCCGCACTTCCCCGGCCTGGCGCAGACGAGAACGGCGGCGGCCGCGGCGGCTCCTTCCGGCCGCGCGGGCGGCGGGCGGCGACGTCACCGGCCTGGCGCCGCGCCAGCGGTACGTCAGCGGAGGGCGGCGGTGCTCCATGGCCGCGCTGCCGTGGCTGGCCGTGCAGCTGGGCGCGGGCCGCGCCGCCATGGCCGCGCTGCCGTGGCTGGCCGTGCAGCTGGGCGCGGGCTGCGCCGCCATGGCCGCGCTGCCGTGGCTGGCCGTGCAGCTGGGCGCGGGCTGCGCCGCCTGCGTGGTGCGCGTGGACGTGGGGCGCGCGGCGCGGCCCCTGCCGCACTTCTGGAGGAGCACGGGCTTCTGGTAAGCGCGCGGGGCTGGCGGGACGCGGCCGCTGCCCCCGCCGGCTGCCCCCGGCCCGTGGCCGCGGCCCTTCTGGAGCGGCCTGGGCGCTGCCAGCCCGCTGCGGAGGCGTCGGAGGGCCCAGCCCCTTGCTGCTGGTCATGGGACGTGGCCAGCGAATGTAAACAAAGCGGATCAGGAGATGAGGCCATAGACGCCCCGGCTGTGACACGCTCCCTTGCCACCAGGGCCCTCGGACACCTTCCCCTTCCCCAGCACTGCACATGTGTTGACGCTCGGAGCTCATTCACTCTCCTTTTCCGAGTTCCTTTGGTCACGGTCCTGAAAGAGGCCCGGGCGCAGCTTCCCAGCCTGTTAGCTCTAGGGAGTTTATTCTTGCAAGGCGCTTTCAACATATGCCATCTTCCTGATGTGGCCAGTGAGGCCGGTTGATCCGAGTCAGTGGGATGTGTGGGAGCACGTGTAAATCCCAGCCCCACCACTTCACATCTTGGTAGTGCTTTGCTTCTCAGAGAAAGCCCAGTCTTGCTGAGCTAACGGGGGTCAAACAGTCTTCAACTTTTGTGAGATACATGAAGGCTTCTAGCAGGCTTAAAAGCGAGAGACAGTACCTCCCTCAGCCATGTTTGTATCTTACTCTAAACCGCTTATGGCCTCCTTCATTTAGACATACAGTGGATTAAGTAGCAGTTGTAGGAAAAAAGAGTTGCAACAGGGATGGAATCAGCAGTGTGTACTTTGGACAAAAAGGAATTTGTGCACTTTTTTTGTGTAATGCATAAAGGTAGTCTAAGACAAAACTTGAAAAAATTCCCATTAGTTTTCCATCTTGGGGGGGGGGGGGGGGAACAAAACAGGGCATCAAACACATTCTGGTGAAGAGAAGTGTTTGGGCTTTTTGGATTATTTTTCTTTTGCTGTTTCATGTCTTGTTTTAATTTTTGCTTGCAATGTTAGGAAATATTAATGAAAAGCTGCCTTAAAAATATATCTTTTGCCCATTTAAACTTTAGCCCAAGAAACAACCGTTATTTTAATTGTGTAAAAGTAACTTTGGAAAGCTGCAAACATGAAAAGCGTGTGAGGGAAGAGCAGAGGAGCCGCAGCAGAGGCAGAGGCTCTCCAAGGGTCAGCATCTATTCAGTTATAACGCTTGGCCAACACTGGTATTTCTTATGATGTGGGATCCCAGCTCCCTTGAAAGCTCACGCTAAGACAGAACTGGGTTCCAGTTGTTAAAGCTTCTTTTCTGCACCACAGTTTCAGACAGCTGGGCAAATGCACAGCTGTGGATCAGCAGTTGACAAAGCCTGGGAGCAAGGCTTGATTTTTTCTTGGATGGGTGGTTTTCGCTCTGAACAGGAAAGGACAGATACTGATACTACCAATAACAAAACCTACTGCCAGCTTTCTTTAGTATCTTGTCATGGTTTTTGCTAGAATTCTCTCTAGCAGAGTGTGAATTTCAGAGTATTTATTCAGTGTGGATAGAGCAAAAAATGTGTCAGTGCTTCACGCCTTGATTCCCAGCTTTGCCACTGCTTGAACTGAAGCAGGTTTGAATCATGAAGTAGTAGAGCACTCCTTCAGAAACTGACAGTTAACATTGTCCTTATCCACTGGGGCAAGAAAAAAGACCCAGATGGCTGGTAAGAATGGAATTGGTGACTTCAGTCTCACTTGTGTGACTTGAAGCATCTCAGGGAGATGATTTTTAAGTGCCTTGTATGCTGGTGAAGTTGCAAAGAGGAGCTCATTTGTGCTGGCTGATATGTATGGATCACTACAAGGATGTAATCTGTGTAAAGACTTGCACTTTCAGATGAGGATGCAGGACATGGGGTAATAGATAGGCACTGTCTTAGCTAGGACAAAAGCTGTTGTCCAGGTGGGGTCAGGTTTTTCCCCCCTTTGCGTACAGATAGTTATATGGTAGCAGGTGCATTTGGGGGGCCTTTGGAGATGGGATAAATATGTGCAGGGGGACAGAGGAGCAGAGGATGACAGTGTGACTCTTCCCAGCATAGTTATAGCCACCACAGAGCCAATCCACCCATCAGAGGAGACATATCACAGTAGTCAAAGCATAAACTGTATTAGTTTTTTACTTGTACAGTTAATATAAAAGTCTGTAGTTAGAGCACAAGTCATCTCTCTTTGCAATGTGAAGACACGTGGAAGTATTTTACTGAACCTTGGGGAACAGTGTTGGTTTATCTTTCTTGTAATACAAATACTTTAATGCTCAGAATTTGCACGTTAACAGGAAGCTTAATGAGAGTCTCTAAGGATGCCCAAATCCAGTGAACTGGGCAGCATTCTAAGTTTCTGACTTGTGGAGGGTGGTGTGAAATCTTTCTCCATCTTGCAGCTATTTATCTGCAGAGATAGAGGCAGCAGAAATTTGCCCCAGTGTTATGTTAATTTCAGTGGAATAAGTAGACACCAAAGTCATAGTGAGATGATCATTGCTGTATAGCTGTGAGCAGGTAAAACTGCTTGCAGCATCAAGCATAGAAACCTCATACTCCTGTGCTTCCTTGTGCTTAGAGGTGAGTTGAATATAGCCAAAGAACGTGGAGGCTCTGAGTGTCTAATTCTGCTTGTAACAAGTGCAGCTTCCACAGCAGAGCAAGAATTGGTATCATTGCATGGACTGCAGCAGGAAGATCAAACCTGCATTTGTTTACTACAGACCTCAGCAAGTCTGACTTCCACTCCAAAGCCTAAAAGACACTGAGCTGCCTGAGACAAGGTGCCTACCATTGTATGGCCTCTGCTTTCTTTTGTAATGCTTTCTTTTGAGCATGGCAATGAAATGCACCCAAGTTTTGCCAAACTGCGTGTGTAGCCAGTTAGCCCCAAATAACCTGCAACTCCATTTTGCTTTCATTTCATCTTAGATAGTAGTCCTCATGCCGGGGAGGATCTTGTAGGTGTTATAGGGACTTAGCACAAGGATCTTTGGATACCCAGTGGAGCAGCCAGTTAATGTTGCAATGTGGTTTTTCTTTTCTGTCCCTCCTTTTCTGAAGCCCTCCTTTACCTCACAGCCGTGCTGACCTATTTGACCTGAGCAAAGACCAAGAGATGAACCTTGCCTATATTTCTTCTGTTCCGCATGGTGGCATTGAACAAGTTCGAATTCACTGGTTATTGGAATTAGTTGCTCTCAGGTAAGCAAACTCCTCGAGCCAAAATACAAAAAAATTTGGCACATTAAAATATCCAACAGGTGCTCGCTTTGATACTTATTGTAGTATGATTGCAAGCTGGGCATGTCTTTGCTTCCTTGGAAGTCAGGTAAGTGCCAGTGGTGGAGAGTCAATTTAAGAGTGCATGAGATTAAGAAAGAGAGCTTGTATTGAGAAAGATGGGGCTAACCTGCATGCATTACATCCTGACAACAGGTTAAGGAGCCCTTTAAGGTTCCTTTCATCTGAAGAGTCTTGTGGGTGTGCAAGTCAAGTTTTACCAAGAGTGTCTCAGGTCATATGCTACAGTCATTCCATGTCTTCCCTGCTGCCATGCCTGGCCACAGCATCTTGATTCCCAGTTTTACCATGACTCCCAGACAGGCCTCAAGCTAGCAGAAATGGATTTCATGGATCCTTAGCATGTACAAAGTTCTAGTGCAGCTTTTTGTGACTGGCTGCATTCTTTCTAAAGTACTGCTTGGCACAACTTTCAAGAGAGCTCTAGAGGAGTCTCCAGTTGTTCCTTGAAGAAGGAACAGTTCTGCTGTGCAGTCAAGGCATCTGTGCCCAACGTTACAGAGAGAGCTGTCGGCAGGGTTCCAGACAGTGTTCATTCCAGCTGTTTTCAAGACTCATACTGGGTGATATCACTGCCAGGATTTCGGTCTTAGTGCAGGAACACCAGCATCTACTCACTACTGAGAAGAACTGCTGGGAGAAGCGAGACTGAGAGTTCAGGTCCCGTGCACTTCCCGGCTGTCCACACGTGTACATAGAGCTCCCCCTAGCCGTAGTTCTGCTTTTAATATTCAGATCACAGTGTTAACGCTCCCTTTACAGGTTAGATGAGTCTTTGGCAAAAGCTAGGAATAGGATAGAATAGAGTGATAGGCATAAATTCAGTCCATTCCTTACCAAAGCATTTCAGGTGGCAATACTGTCTGAAACAAGACTTCTCACCCATCCTGTTCTGGGCTTTGCTAACCATTAGCCATTCTAAGAACAGTGCTGAGGGACTAGAAAGATGGCTTGCTTTTCTGTCCTTTAATTTAGGAGACATGATACAGCAAAAAAAGTCCCACAAAGATTAAAACAAGCTTGATTTACTGACATGTCTAAATGAAAGCTGCCATTATTTTGTTACTATTTCTGTCTTCCTTCCACTTAACTTGGGAGTTTCATTTTGCATCCTAAACCTACTTGTGCACTGCAACAAGTGATAGATAGTGACAACTGAAACAGGGCAACTTTAGTTAATACTGTCTTTCAAAAGGATTCAAATGCATAATAGCATTTATAGCTCTAGGGAAGTACCTGTCAGACTTTATGAGGACAACACTGGAATTCTTTGCCTTTTGGGTCCCATTTAACTCAGCTTAAAACATCTTCATACCAATATGTCCAGTGGAAAGAACCAAATATAGATGCCTAGAGCAAGAATGATTGGTCTGTCAGGAAGGACAAACCATAAAACCCCATCAAAAGTTGTAATAGCTCTTAAAGTTCTGCCTGGCTCAGCGTGTTGCTGGGCAAAGCATGTTTACAATCCACTCCATTACTCTGTCTGCTGTCCAAGACATGAGGATGGGAACTTACCAGCTGTAAGTTGTGGAAACAACAAGGAGAAGGAGAGCTCAGATTCTGGAAATGGAATATGAGCAGAGAAGTAGTGGGTTTCAGAGTGTCCATTAGGAGCACCTTCCCCTTCTCAGTTTTAAAGTGTTTTTTCTCATTATGTCTTCTAATCCCACAATGCCAAGTGCATCCCTGTATTTTAACCCTTTTCTAGGACAGCAAACCCACCTCTTACCTTTTTCTTTATTCCAAGTTATCCTATTATTTCACCACCCATGAAAGGATATCACAAGGAAAACTTTTCAAATATCTATTCATTTTATTTTCCAACCAAAAGTATGCGTTTGTCTCTAGGTCATGTGACACAGGAATACTTATAGTTGCAGGGAAACCCAAGGTGTCTTTCATGGACTGGACAGATCCCTGGTTGATAGTTACCAGTGCCAATAAATGCAGCCATTTTGACAGCTAGACTGCACATTCTGGCCTGTTGCACTAGTCAACAGGGAAGTTTGAGGTTCGCAGCTCTTTTCCAGCTCCATGGGACCCACACAGTCTGCAAGTTAAGAATCCTTTCCTATTCTTGTGTAGCAGTACTAAAGGTTGTTGGATACATGATTTATACAAGGTGCCACAGCAAAAAAAAAAAAATACAGTCTAGATACATGATGGATATAACATTTCCTAAAAGGCATATAATGATTTTATTTCAGCATTAGTATTAACTTAGTTGGAATTACAAGCCAGTCCCCAGCTCCTCTCCAAGTCATTCCTGATAGAATAGGAAAGAAGAAGATCATCAGGTTTTAACATTTTCAATCGTGATACCCTTAATCTTGGTATAACGTGGTATAGCAAACATAAATGTGCCAGGGAAAGGCTTGCTTTTTCAGTTACTTTTTATATACTACTTAGAAATAATTTACAGTCTTCCAGCATCCTTACATCATAGCACTGAAAGTTTCCCGGCTGCATTTGACACTGTCCAACACAATTGTGAGCCAGCTGTGCGAATGAAACTGAAACAAATTGTTCTTGTGTTTTTTTCTGGTCAATAGTTTCTTCCTAGTAAAAGTCTTAAAGCCTACCCACCCTCTTATGCATAGCCAAGTTTCTTTGCTGAGGTATCTTTTGGTGCCATTCTTGCAACAAATATGAAAAAGAGACTTCTGACTCTTAATTTCTTAGCCTGCTGGATAAGAGAAGGACAGCCTTTCTTCATTTTTCTCCAGAGACTGTTGCAAGGATACACCTTCCATTGGAATCTCTCTTGCTTTTTGTTCTCTTTTAAAATGAGATTCATCTAGAGTTAAGGGTATTTTTGCTTTTTTTGCCTTATGTTCTAGGTTGGTAGTTTGACCCATACAGACAGATGAAGTCTAAATTGCTAGAGTGTGTGTTCTTTTGCACTGAAACAATTACATTTTCTTCCAATGAGAGCTTGCTTTGGCACAACAGCCTTAGAGTGTCTGTATTTATATTGTCTGGCAGTGACTTCTGTAAATTCACTTCTTTGTGCTAGGCCCTGGTAGGTCCTTAAAAGAGATATTCCCTGGTCAAAGAATGGTTACAAACAGAAGCAGACACAAAGCAATACTTTGTCCTTGGGCTGTGCCCATTTGCTTTTATGACAGAAGCTAGTCATACCAAGTCAGCAGTTTGAAAGATAATGTAATTAAATTGTTTTATGGCAGGAAAATGCTGCCAATGGTCAATCCTTTAATCTCTTGACAGACATTTCTGTCAGGTTTTACTGCTTTGGCAGTACTAACAGTGTGCAGCTGATAACACTTTTATAATGAGTGCAGGAAAATATCTGCATTGAATCACTTAGCTAATACTGTGTTACTCTCAACCTCTGTGAAGACATTTTTTATTTTATCTTTTGGGAATGCACTGCTTTTCCTTTAATAAAATATTTGTTCTTGAGAGCCTGACAGGCTCTGGGGCACCTGAAGAACCTCAGTTTGGGTGTTCTTTCATTTAAGACCTGAAAAGCGTAAATAAACAAGTCACCTGTTGTGTTGACCTCACTTTTCTGGTTTTTGAATGGCACAGCAGAGAAATGGCTTCTGCATACATGGAACCTTTTTCTACAGTCTGCTAATTGTAAGAGGCACAGCTGTGAGAGAATTTCCTTCCATGCTTGGTGCTGTCTGTGAGCCAGCCATGAATAAGGAGAGAAAGATGGAGCAGCTCTCCTATCTTTCATGCAGGTAATGATAAACTTGAGTATGAGAGAGGATATTCTGCCCGTAGGCCAGAGTACTAACTCTGTTACAATGAAAATCTAAATCTATACATATTTGTAAAGAGAGAACATGTATATAATAACACAACTGACTCTGGGGGTATCATTTGACACAAAGCAGAATGAACAGCAGTTAATGCAAATTATTATAGAAAGCAACCCAGCCTTGGAAAACATGGTTTAGTAGACCTCAAATCAAAGAATAACATGACAGGAAAAAAATAACAAACAACAAACCAACACCAAACATCTGTAGTATGTACAAACAGTGGTGGAGTTTTTCCAGCATATGGGGATGCACAACTTAAAAAGCATTGCTCCCTTTACTTGGCCCAGGTGTGCTACTGTAAAGCTTCATTAGTGTTGCATCAGAGACCAGCCAGCCAGTTCAGACTGACTGATCACTCCCCTTCTAGGCAGATCACAGATTTACCTTCCCACCCTACCCTCTTTTCTCCTGTTTCTCTTTGCACCCAGGCAGGCAGTTGTTGGAACAACATGTTGTGCTGCATCACAGTTATGAGGTTTCATGATTGATCATCCCTATGTATCCCTGAATTTGAATTGCATCTGCGCACCAGAAGCAACTTTTATTTTTACAGGATGGTACAACTACTTGGGTAACTGTGTGACTGCCTGTTAAAGCCATTCATTTTTCTTAATTCTGTTTATCCTCTTACTAGTTACAAAATTGCGTGTCAGAGTCATATTTCTTGCAGCATCATTAAGGGTATCACAGCCTTCAGTAACTAATTACCACAGATTGAAGCCAATAACACAGGTGCCTCCAGCAGTAATTTTTGGAAGTGATAGTTTTGAGAGGAACCTGTGATGGATCATGGGCAGTTCGTGTTATTAAGGCTGTGTAATTGAGGTGGAGAGACATACTAAATTGTACAATATTTTATACAATTATTTGTATACAAATAGTGGGAGTTGTTTAGGAGCAACTAGAATGATGGAAGGGGCAGGAAACTGCAAGCCAGAATTTAAACCAATGTGTCCCCAAGATGCTAGATTGATTGCATTTTCATGGCTTAGCCCTCTTAACGGAAACCAGCCATTAAACCACTGGGAGAGTCAGCTGACACTGGGCAGACCTTCTAGTGCAGCAGTCTTATGATGTATACGTGGTCACACATGATCATGACACAAGAGAGAAGTCAATCACAATCTGCCCTATTGCACATCACCTGGATTTTAAAGTGAAGGTGCAGGTAATAATCCAACCTGTTCCATCCTGGTCCTGAAGTGTATCCCCAGTGGCTGTTATATGTGGCATCTCACAAACAGCCAAGCTCTTCAGGGGAGGATGGCTTGTAGGCCCATTGCTGTACACAGTCAACAGTGTGTCTGATAATGTAATTATTGCAAACTGCCCCTTCCGTCTGTCACTTTTGTAGTGAATCATCAAGGAAGGAACAGGATTAAACTGAGCAATCTGCTGGAAGCTTTTGGTCTTTTGCAAATTGCACAGCATTATGTATACTGTAAAACAGCATTTCCTGCGTACTTCCAAAATCTTTCCCAAAGTAACCTCCTCTTTTCAGAGAGTCTATCACTGAGGGATTGCAGCAAGCCAGGAGAACAGAAACATTTAAGTTCTTGTAGTCTTTCAGGATTTCCTTTAGAGTATTAACTCCAGTGGTGTCCAAAAATGAGATGGAAGAGCAATCTAAAACTAAGGCTTGGAAATCAATTTGCTTAGGAACTAGTTGCAGAGTGGTTTCTCTGGTGCCCAATCCATTAGCAGTTGTGTGATCTCCCTTTTTCAGATGCTGCTTTTCCTTTTTCTCATATTTCTTCCTTCTAGCAGCTTCTAGGTTAGGATCAAAGTTAGTCAGTCTGTACAGAGACTTCAGGAAGTAGTTTCTATTTGCATAGTAAAGTGGGGCCTCAAAACGGAATATTTTGACCTTTGGAACAGAAGAGAGATTTTCATATTCTAAGTCATCCTCGTAAAAGTCGGTGTCTTGGATCTGACCAAGCAGGGTTGTCCGTGGCCGCTGTGTCCGAACAATGATGCATAGCATGGAGAAAACAATGCCAACCAACAGCCCTATTTCTGTGCTGATCAAGGCAGAGGCAGACATGGTAACAACCCAAACAAGCGTGTCCACCTTATTCACATGATACCGTGCTGGCACATCTCGGAACTTCCTCAGGGCTCCTCGGAGGCTGACAATGATGATACAAGCCAAAACACACTTCTGCAGGGAGTAGAAAAGAGGTGCCAAGAAAAGCAGCACCAGTAAAACCACCATTGCACTAATTACTCCAGAGACCTGAGTCTGGCAGCCTGTAGATGTTTTGACGAGTGTTTTTGCCAGAGCTGCACTGGTTGCAAAACAGTGAAAGAAAGAAGGAATGATGTTGCAGAAGCCCACAGCAAACATTTCCTGATTGGCTCGGATGGTGTAAGCGTATTTCTTTGCACACATTTCAGAAAGGGATACAGTGAAGACAAAGCTGACTATGGCGAGAGGCAAAGCATCTATAGCAACTCGGAGCATTAAGCTGAAATGTGGTACCTTGGGGGGAATAAATCCTGTTGGAATAGCCCCAGAAACACTGGATGCATATACTTCATTTAACTTTGCATAGTGTGACACTAGTGTTGCCACAACGATAACTACCAGCTCTGTGGGCAGAGGAAATTTCAGCTTATGCTTATACCGATCTCCCAGTTCCTTAGCAGTGACCAGCACCACAATACAAATGGCACTTGTGATGACATCACAAAGATTAGCCTGAGAAATGTTCCGGAAAATGTTAATCCAGGTAATAACAAGCATCCCATGCCCTTGGCTACGTGGGATTTTTATTCCAATCAGATACTTCACTTGAGCTGTTAAAATGGTTAAGGAAGCACCAGTTGCAAAGCCATCTAGTACAGACTCAGATAGGTACATAGATATGAAACCCAGACGAAAGATTCCCATTAGAACCTGAGGAGACAGAAAAAAAAAAGTTTAAAAAAACAGTTGAGCCTTGAATGGTGCTGCAAATAAAGTACAGATGGGAGAGGACTAGCTGGAGGCAGATAGCGTTTGGCTATTTGAATCTTAGAGCAGGAATTACCCTTTCATGTTTCCAGTCTGCTTTTAAAACATAGGATTCCTTTTACTGTTGTGGGATGCTACAAAACCAGGAGGTGAATGAGGAGTTTGAGACAGGGTCAATCAAACCTTCATCTGAAGTGATTCCACTGAAGTGGCTTGTCTGCCTTTTATTTCCAATGCAAAAGAGCAATGGATCCAAAAAAGGCATCTGTTATACTAAAGCAAATTTTCTATTTTTCATGTCTTAAAGTGAATAAAGTTAAAACTTATGACCATTGCTTTGTAAACAGAATTTGAATGATAACAGCTAAGATCCCTGCTTTAGTGGCACTGTTACATTAAGCAGCTTTTGAGCCCTGTGAACAGAAGGAAGAATGGAGCACAGGCAGCCTTTGTGGCATGCCTAAGGTCAGAAATGCCAGAAGTGCTCACAAACTTTCCCAAATCCCAGGATACTGTCCTTAACTAGTTGCTTTTCCTTCCTTCCATGACTTTGGGAAGAATAGCTTCACAAGGACATTTTGTTGTTCATAAATGTGATCTGAAATTTCATAGTAAACTGGAAGATAGCTAGCTCTGTCATAATTCATAAATATGTATATATATACACACACACACAATTAATAGGTCAGTATGTTCATCTTGCTTCCTTTTGCATTCTCTTGGTATCCTTGTAACAAGCAGCACATTTGTAAGTCTCAAAGAGTCAGCACAGCTGTGGTCTGAGACATAGGTTAGTCAATCTATTTCCCCTCTTGTCCTTTCTGCTTCTGAAATATCTTTGGGCAGCCGTTTGGTAGAGCATAGTACGCACTAGCAAAACACGGAGCTGCACATTCTGAACCTGTGCAGAAGTAGATGAGTGGGTCTGCACCTTCTTAAAGTATCGAGGGGATGAGAACTCTTTTTTTCGCTGTTAAGCTACCTGAGAATTTCCCTCATGGTAAGATCTGTATTGGATTCATGGTCCCATGAAAACAACAAGGCTCAGAGACAGTAGAGTGTCAAAACAATGTTAATGGTCTCACAGAAGACTCTTGTTTTACCTGTGCTTACTAGTAGCTAAGAAAACTGCCTACCTCTTGCTTTCTCTGTGTTGTCTGCAGTTAGGCTTCCTGGAGAAAACAGTCCAAGGTCATTCAAGTGAACTGATGCTCTATCTCTTATTGAAATGAGAGTCAAATGAAAGCTTAGGTCGTGCAAAGAAGATTTAGGAACTTCATACCTTGCCTCTGGATGTCAGCAACCACTTACCTGATACACTCCAGCCACAAATGTCAAAGCTGTAGCAATGCCAATAGCATAGCATTCTTTCCCACACTCAGCATTCATCCCTGCAATTGTAAGGTTGAAGGCAGTTGTGCTGGACTGAGTGTCATTCTGCTCAGAGCCACCACTCGGGGCTGGTGGGACATCATCATTTAAGTCAAACCCAGCCAAGAGAAGTTCTCGATCCACAACTTGTCCTACCATTAAGCTTATCAAGCTGAAAATGCCAACTGAGACGTGACGGGATGTGCCCATTAAGAAATAGATGATGTTGGCAAAGAATGATGTGTAAAGACTATAAATGGGCTTCAGACCTGCCAGCAGTGAGTATGCAATTGCTTGGGGCACCAAAATGATCCCAATCACTAACCCGGACATAACATCCCCCCAGATATAGTCTTTGCACTGGTACTTGGGAAGCCATCGTAAAACAGGAAGGAAGTTCATGACAAAGTTCTTCATCTTCTTTGGGGTGCAGGAGCAGCTCTTCCTCAGCTTAGCTAGCATGACTTCTTTCCTGTTAATCTTGGCATGAGTCTTTCTTTCCATGAGAAAGCAGGGAGAGGCATGCTTTTCTATCCTGGTAGCCTCAAGTCCTGTTTCCATTATCTCGGTGTTTACTTCATGTATGTGTTCCTGCAGTGTGAAGAAAACTGCTATTAGGTTGCCATTCGTGAAGGTTTCTTTTTAGCATAGATGCTTAATTCTAAAAGTTTGTCACGGTTGTGCTTTTAAGGAAGCATTATCCCAGCAAGAACACCACCACAAGGCTTCAGTGACACAAATTTCAGTGACACTAAAAAATAAGTCTGCAGATTGAGCCCATTCTTGCAGACATTTAAGAGTATATTTGATTAAATCTGGTTTGTTTTACTAAGGAAAAATGGAGTTAAATTAGTAAATTCTTTGTACAGGTATTTTCATCAGCTCTTCCGATGCTCCATCATAGAGGTGTCTTTGATCAGGGGCAGCACTTGGTAGTGTGAAATAAACATATATTAACGAGGTAGGCTGTGGTATTTCTAATAGCACATCTTGTAGTCATTGATGTGGAAGTCACATGTGGTGTAGTGACCTGTCACTGCAGCTCTCCTCAATGCACAGGAGAAAAATTTTGCTAGTAGAACCTGTAAAGCAGTTTTCTGGAGAGCAACAGTTTAGTCTTATGCAAAACTTTGTACACAAACCATTGGTGGACTCTTAGAGGCTGCTACATAACATGGACCTGTTGAACTGTAGATTATTTTGATATGCAGCTTCCATTAATTAATAAGCATCTCCTCACAGATACCACTTAGGCATCATATGGACCATACGTCATGATGGAATCTATTACCATCTCAGAAGAGTGCTACTTGTTAGTATTTTCAAGTTTAAACCCATAGTTACTCTAACTTTGTTCTCCGGGGAATAAGATACAATAAATAATTATGTGGGCAGCAGAACAAACATGTAGTTCTCCTGCATGTCAGTTTTCTCATTCATAAAGACTGGGAAAAATTGTATTCTCCAGATGGAAGTGCTTTTGGTGTCTCTTGCCTCTATGAGCACAACTGTTTTCACCAAACTCAATTTCTGCATTTTTACTCAATTGTCAAGTTGAAATTAACTTAGTGCCTTCATAAATCATTTCAGGGTAGGTAGGGACATGACTGAGAGGCAAAACAGTGTAACATGCAAGAGCCCTACCTGAAACAATTTAAAAATAAAAATAAGAGCAGGAAGGTGGACAATGTGAAATAGATTATGCCAGGTGGCAAATCCTGGCTTCTGGTTTGCCATGGAAATAAGTGACTTCCAAGAGTGGATGCCTATATGTAAGTACTGGGAGATAAGGAATGACTTGTATTGACTTAGAAGGAGAGTATATGTACTAGTACAACAGTATGCAGAATCTTGATGAAAGAAGAATTTCTTAAGCCTAGCCTCTCACACTGTCATAAACAGCCAGGATCTCTGCAACAAAGCTTTTTGGTGCCAGATGTGACACGCAGTATAATTTCAAAGCTTGTCTTCACTTACAAGTTAAAGCTGTTTCTTTCCTCTTTTAGCATCTAGAGGCAGAAGCCATCAATTTCCTAAAACTTGGAAGTACGCTCACTGGCACAGTATTCTGTTGGTATATTTTGATGCTTTTATCAGTTGATAGTAAGCTTAGACTCTAGTGACAGAAGTAATCACTCTCTGTGTAAATATCATATGTAATTTTTTTTTGTTAGTAAGAGTACTTTGATTTGTTAATGTTTGGTAACACCCAGTAAAGTGTAGAATTCCAAGCTGAAAAAACCCAAAAGGATTATGAGACCAACTGGAAGCATAATGAATAAGCAAAAGAATAGATTACCAACAGCTTTTAATCTGTAGCACTCCAAATAGAGAGTGGTTTATTACAAAGTGTTCTATCATGCTTAGTGATTTTGTCAAGATTTTAACAAATACCTTTTGCCAGCAAATTGAAAACACTAAGATACGTGTTTGTAACTAGAGCAGAAGTCTTGAACAAGTTCCTAGGTATTATTTTAAATGACACAGTGTGATTTCTAAGGCCATGCAAAATTTAACCACAACTTGAAACAGGATGTTTTAAGTGTTGCAGATAGGTAATTCATAATTTGGTAGAAGGCAGAAAAGAGATTCTTATTAGATGTATGTGGACTCATTGCCCAACTTGAAAATGACTTGCATAGTAGACTAAATATGTTTTTAAAAATCAGTAAATGTCTATGCATCTCGATTACATTAAACAGTTTTTAGCTCCCACTGTATAATTTTCTTTATGTTTGTAAGAAAGGTTTATTTCCATCATAAGGGAAAGCTAATTACAATTTAATGTAATTATTTGGAAAGATTGATGGGTATTTTTATCAGTAATGCCAAATTTACTTTAGACTTTAATGTACTGTGTGGTTATGCTAGGCAAGATCTACTTGGACAAGGCAAGAAATAGGTTGGATCTGGTGTTTGTTAGAATGCAAAGGTGAGAGAAAAGATAAAAGTTACACCACCACGAGAAATATGTAAGAGCATACACTTAAAGCTTACGAAGTACACAATGCTATCAATGGTAATGAAGACTCATTTTTCCGATACAAAACCCCAAAATGTCCTGTCTTACCTAAATTAGTTTGGAGAATGAGAGGCTTGTGTGTGAGGACAGCAAGTCGTATTCAAAAGCCACCTGCTTCTTACAGCCAAGTGAATTCAGACAGCCAGGAAATAAATACGGTGCCCTTATTCTACATACTTAAAAGCTAGTGGGCAGTTCAATATCCAATGAGTGTTTTTGGTAGGCTACATAAAAAAGATTGCATCAGCTTCTGTACACTAGGCTCATATATTTTAATTGTACAGTTGCTGTCTGTCTCTCTTTAAACTCACACAATTCACTTGCAAGTAAATTTGTATTTTCAAAATCCCCCATTAAAAGTCACACATATGCAGTTTGTGCAGCTTCCTGAGGGATGATAATATTTTTTAATATATCAGATTATTGGAATATAATTACTCTGGAAATCTATTAAGACATCTTGTGTATGAATGATAATTTAGTAATGCATCTCAGCTGTACTACTTTAATGGATAATCAAAATAATCGCTTTTTGAAAAAAAACCAAAAAAGCTAGTATGATGAAGCGTATATCTTTTCAGCAGTTTTGATGCATTTTAGACAAAGATCAAATAACTCTTCATGGTGGAATAAATGCATTTGAGCTAAAAGACAGCCAAATACTGACAGAAAGTAATTTTCTTCAGTTTTTTTTCTTCTGAAAATAAAAGTTTCCTTCCTGTAAATAGCCATTTATTCTGCTAGATGCATTTTCAGAAGCCAAGTCAAATGAACGTGCTAGCTGTGAAACAGCTCTACAATGAGATGGTTTCGGTTTCCAGAAACTGTTAGTATTTATAGTTAAATGTTGCTTTTAGAACATAGTAAAGCTGCAGTGATGTTGTTACCAGTGAAACATTTTTCAGCTGTGTAACCCAAGAATTCTCAGGCTCTGATGCCTGTAGCTCAGTAATAACTCAGTTGCTTCACCTGAAGAAAACAGGATTCCACCATGGCTGCATACTATCCCCTGCACATTTGTGCAGCCCAGCAGAGAGCTGGGAGCTTCCAGTGCTCTTGCCATCTCCAAAGACAGGAGGGTGAAGAGCAGATCTGTCTATGCCTGTGCACATGAGTATACTCCAGCCTTCTGATTCTGGCACTGAGATACAACACTGTTATTCCAAAGTAGTAATACTTGAGAACATTCAGGACCCTTAGGGGTGCCAGTAAATAGATTCCTCTACTGGTTCACCAAACTGACCTATTTTCAGTTTAGTCCGTACTAACTGGTTTATAAGAAAAGGGACAACCCCTACTTCAGGCTCCCCCTTGCCCCCCCGAGCTTCACAGAACATAATGCTTGTATTTTATTCAAGGGGAGGCTTCCCATCACTTGCTGTTCTTAGCTGTGTTGTGCAGATGAAGCAGCATGTAACACAGAACATGCCTGTCCATTGACTTTGGTATCAGAACATTCTCAGCTGTTTAATACAAATGAAAGTTACTCGCATACACATTCATATACATATGTATCATCCATATCGTTACAATGAAAAGTAGCCTTGGTTATTTTTAATTGTATTTTGATGTTTGGAATCTTCACAGTTAAGTTTTTTCAAGTTGTCCTTGACCATATAAGCAAAACCAAAAAGCTTTTAATTTTTTTTCCCCTGCTTGAGCAGAACCAGTGCCTGAACCACCCATTCTTTCACATTAAATGCAGTGACTTTCTCTTGTGAAAAGGAGAAACAGAGCAAAGAACCATTCAAGTCAAACAAACTGCTAACTTTCCAGCTGGCCCTAGTCCCACCTTTCTGTCTTTTCACCATGCCACTGACCTGACGGGATCTCTCTGAAGGGGAGGAAACATCCATCACAACATGGTGAGTGGGATTTCTCTTTGCAGATTCCTTGGCAAGGAGTTTCTGCTGGTACACATATAACCATTCTGGCTAGTTGAGTTGTTCTTGTTGTGAAACGGCACAGCCCCAAAAAACTTTATTCTGATGCATCCTTTTGTCTTCCCATTATGATTGTCCACCAGAAAATCTGAAGCTGTATCTCTAGGAAGTCCAAGAGCGAGTAGGCAGGGTGAGCCTGCTTCTTTATGCTAAGGTCTCTTAAATGCTGTATTCAGGACAGAAGTCTGACTATATCACAACTGTATGCTAGAATCACTCACTCTTGCAGAAATAGTGATTGCGAGTGTTAATTTAGGATAGAGCCCTTTAGTTTGAGCCAGGTGATGCAATTTTCTTTATGTTCGAACTATGGAAAATCAGCTAAAAATCTAATGTGGTAGAGCAGGTTTTGTATTTATCACCTGAAGTTCCACTGTATTTTTGTTGCATAAATACAGAAAAAACATGAGAGACAGTTTGGCTAAGCATTTGATTTAAAACACATATAGATGTTGATTAAACTGTTCATGTTACTCATCTTTCATACTAGCAACATTTTCTGCCTATAAGAAACCTCTCTTGGTCTCTCATGGCTATGACTACATTACTATTCTGGTTTTGAGCATAACACAGTTTTGAAAAAAATCCCTGGTTAGCCTCGTTTACAGTGCATAGATTCAATGTACAGAGACATGTTAGGCTTGCAAACCAGACACTTTTTCAGTGGAAAGTAACCCAGAAGCTCTGCCCCAGTGCACTCGACCCTTTATGGTAGCATAAAGTCCTGAGCCAGCAATTGGTTCTTTGGGTAAATTTGAACAGATGTGGTGAGGACATTTAGTCTGTGCAACCTGACTGGTCTGAAATAAAATCCCCTGAAATGCATACCATACGGTACAATGCTGCTTTAGCACCTACTACTTTGATTTATTAATCTGTTTTGTTGTGCAGAATTACTTAGAAATGTCAACATAACCTATGATTTTTAGAAGGATCAAGTGACAGAACAAGTGAAATGGTATTTCTCTTTGTCTTGCATAAGCTATTGTATTTTCAGCTTTAGAGCATCAAGACCTAGATGTACTTGGAAGCAGGCTTCAGCAACGTGCCAGCAACCAAAACCCTTTATTTAACTGACTGACCTGAGCACTGACCTCGCAAGCTTTCAGGCTATAGGCAAAGAATGTTGCAGTGCTTTTTAGAAATATCATGTGAAACTTCATGAGCTTAGTTTTTTACTAAATTTGGGAAAAGGACTGTGGCTTCAAAGCATTTTCCCATTAAGTTTCAATGTTGTGCTAATGCAAAATTGAAAGAGGAAAAAATATTACAGTTTATTGGTCTCTGTGAGTCAGAAAAGGCAGAACATTAGTCTTAAATCCTCTACAAATTAACACTGCTATACTAAGAAGTTACTCTAAGAGTCAAGCAGTCTTTTAGATTTGTGTGTTTCTAATTAAAATCTCCAATTCACAACTTCTACGTACAGCTATAGATTGATCTAGGATTTCCAAGCCAAGTTAGGCTCCTTTTCAAATGCCTGCATTTGCCAGCAGCTGTGGTTCAATTCATATTTTCCCAAGGACTCTCAGTGCAGTGTCCCACTGGGTAAGATGACAACCATGACATGTAACAGTCCCAGAGGTGACGAGCAGGCTACAGCAGAACTCACACAGCCAGCCAGCAGCTGTTGTTAAAGGCTGGCCCATCAGATCATTGTTGGGAATGATCAGACCTTGGAAATAAATGATCAAGCAGTTTCACTGTTCCTCCAGGGGCTGGTTTTTTTCAGGGGTTCCAGAACGTGCTCGTCAAAATATTGGCGTGCACTTGAAGGCAAGGCAGCGTTACTCTTCTGGAGAGTCCTAGGGCATGACCACTAAAAAGATATTTTCTGTGGGGTCAAAGAATATTCCTAAATATCAGACTTCTTGCTTTGGGAAAGGTAGCTGGTCCAAAGTGAAGGTCTGATTTTTAAAAAAATCTTCCAAGACAGCTTTCCAAGACCTTAGTCACCAGCCACAGAGCTAAACACTATGCTGTTTTCTGCCCTGTGGTTTTGCTGGAGTTTGTTGAGTCACATTCTCATGTTTTTTCCTGTTGCCTTCTGTGATATCTTGGGTTTACAACAGGCAATGAGGACAATACTTTGGAAACATTCTTTCATATTTAATTACTAAGAACATGCTCAGTTTTAATAATAATTTATACTTTGAGAACCAGACAAGCATCATATAGGCCACTTTTCTTAACTACAAATAAAAACTAACCAAATGGCTGGTCTTGAACTCCCAAATCAGGGTTTGCAGGAAAGATTATTTTCATACCAATTGCAGCTGGCTATGTGTTTTACAAACCTTTGCCCAGTATCTACCTTATAATTAATATTTATGAGAAACAGAATAATGACAGAATTTAAAAAGCATCACCAGTTTGCAAACTGACTGAAAAGAGACAGTTTTGCACCTTTGCAAACAGGCAAAGAATGAATAAAACCTGAGCTCAGAGGTGTGGGAGGGCAGGCAAATCTCTTACCTGGATAGCTTTTTGACAGGAACGTTCGGCTCTGTTTTTGCACGTTGGAATGAATGAACGTCTTCAGTCAGGCTTTGCTCTATTTGCATAAAGGATAATTATTAGCTAAGTATTCCTCAAGGGAAGAATGGGTAATTATGGAATCTTGAGCTTGCTGCTTGGTAGTGTGTTGCCACTTGTACCGCTCTGAAAACTTGATATATGTGCAGCACTCACTGAGGATTTGAGTTTAAATAATGTGTAAGATTATTAATTAACTAACGCTGATCCAAAAATTATGCTGAGTTCAGGCTAGTACATCTCTGACCTTTGAAGCTGCTTCTCATCTGAGATTTGACCTGGTTTATGCATCCTCATATAGCACTAGCTTTTGATTTTGCGTTTTCAAGGTATAAGAATGGAACTGCAATGTTGCCTGAGATTTGAGCATTTTGTGGGCTGGAATAAGTACTGTGCTGCTCAGCACATAGGATGGGACTGTTGGAGGTCAGAGTTCCATTTCTACACGTCAGCACGTTCAGATCACAAGATCTGTTGTTGCTTCTGTAAACAGAAGACTGTAAAATGTAGGCAGATCAGCAGAACAAAGACTGACTGTCTGTTCATTCTTGTGAGGTATGTAAGTGACTGAGTCCCGTCTCAGCTCTTTGGATAGGTGCAGACCTGTCCAAATGATAAATAATCATCCATTTCTTCTTCTTGACAAAGGTGATAGTTTATGTTTAATGGTTACTAAGCGGTGTAGATTAACAGTTGGAGCAGAAGGCCAGGTCTCCCAGGAACTGTGTTCAGTTGGCCTAGAAGTTAAGGGATGAGGAAGTATGTTTCTCAGCCAAGGAAGAACATGAACATGCATGCAATAAGAATCTGAGGTGGGAAGTGCAAGGTCTGAAAAAGACTGTGTTGCTGGATAGACAAACATGGTGCCTCCTTTCCTGCCAGCAGGAGTGCTTGCAGGGGGGTGCTGTGCACAAGCATGTCTACAGAGGGCCAGGTTACAACATTGTCTTTTATCCCAGCACAAAAAGTTGTTTGCTGCTTTTTAAAAATAAAAAGAAAAGTTGACAATTACGGAAGTGAAAAGTCAAAACACCAACACGAAGGTGGAACAGAAGAGGAAGCACATATCACCTCTGTGCTCAACTAGTCATAGATTCGTAAAACTACTGGCTGTTATCAAGAACTCAAACTTGGTGACAGTAGTTGTGACATTCTAATCCCAAAAGTTAAAGGTGGTCATTTAATTCTTAGTAACATCCTCTTTCTTGCCCCTTCCCTGTAGAAAGTCTTGTCAAGCATTCCTGTTCTTTTGCCATTCCCAAGGTAGCTCTAAGAATAAAAGGGAAGCAGTTGCACTTAATTTGCATAATGAATTTTGTACACTGGTGGCAGTAAAATAGTGTGTCTGTTTAGTCTTGTGCACCACAGAATAGAAAATGGCTTTATTGCTTCTGTTGATTTCTTTTCAGGCCTGTAAGATAAAGTGACTTGAACTCAGTCTCTCAAATTTGTTCTTTCATCCATTTTACTACATAATTCTTAGAACCAAGAGTCATCTTCTCTAATGACCTCTTAAAATGTTCAAGCCATCTGCTTCAAGACCAAAGTAAGGTTGGCTACTCTGTCCTCCTTTAGAGCATGTTTCCAGTATTTGCAAACTGTGCAACTTCTGTCTAGTATTTGCAGTCCTGGAATTTGCAAAATAATTGGGTTTTGCCCCACTTACCTTGTTGGGGTTTTTGTTTTTTTTTTTCCCCCCAAAGAAACCTCTGCATTTCTCTCCACAGCATTTTTCCTAATATCAGGCTCGTAAAGGTACCACAGGATGTTTGCATTATAACTTGACCCCTACCATATAGAGTCGGTTTTAACTTTGTTGTGGCTCAGGCTAGCCTAAAAATAGTGCTTTCTGAAATCTAAAAAAAAAATTCAAATCATAATTTTGAGATACATGAACACTGTTTAGGCACAGCACCATTCAAGTGGGGCTGAATATGTCTGGACAGGACAATTCCACATGGGAAAAAAACCTGACAAAATGAAGCAGTCTCTTATTCTGTCTCTAGGAGTTGTGAAAATAATCTAATTTTGGAGAAACTACATTTTATGATGAATAAGCTTTACTTAACATACAAAAGTATTGATAGCAGAAGGTTCATCACTGCTTTAATTATAGGGATCCTAATCCACACTACATAGCATGAAGCAATTCATCAAGGCTTCAGGCCAGCAATAATTCTGAGTGTGCAGCCCCTGGCATCCTGGTTGAGTTCCACTGACACTAACAAGGCAGGACTCAGTTTTAGAAGAACTGTGTTTCCATGTCACATGCTCAGTTGTGTATTTAACAAACAATGGTAATTGGCCAAAATAACCAAAAGACATGCTACAATGAAACATCTATCATCAACAATAGAAACTACATTAAAAAAGAAAAGACCGTTGACCAATAATTGAGAGTTTACAGATGATTTTCCTTTGTGTGACTTACTATTTATCCTTATAAACAGATGCCTAGTATTAACTGGAGTAAGAACTGCAAAAGGTTAAAAGCAAAATCTACCTGGTGGTATTTGTGAAATAAATGCTGTAAACATATGAAACATATTTGGCTTTGTTGACACACTTACTTGAGAATTTCAAAGATCTCAGAATAATTCACAACATTACTACATACAATTCATATCCAGTAACCTAATTATATGCTTAAAGAAATAACACTGAATTAATATTACAGGGAATATTAATCATACAGGGAAAATTAATCATAGAATCACAGAACCATAGTTAAAAGTGTTTGTTTACAGGGCTACTATCAATAACATCAAATATTCAAAAGTACATACGACAAATAGCCTTGTTCTTCCTTCTGTGCAAGTGTTTGAAGTTCATAAATTCAGCGAATCATAAAAAACACTTAAGACTGATGTCTGAATTATTTGAAATGCCCTCAAGCCTCAATTAGTCTACAGTTTGTCTTTATACCATAGTGACCAGGTGATGTGCTTAAAAGGCATACATTTTATTGCTATTTAATAGGAAAGATGAGAGAACTAAAAATAAGCACCTACTCTTTAAAAACCTCTATGTGCTATCCCTGACAGTCCTTCTCTAGCTGTTGCAAGTGTCCAGCACAGCTGAAAATTATGTGTATGTGGGAGGGAAGCGACATGTTATTGATTAGCTTTTTTTTTAAAAAAAAAATCTTCTGTAGTCCCTGCTGCAGGAGAAACCTTTGAAATCTGCAGGTTCAGTGCAAATGCATCTATTCAAAACAGAGTAAGACCATCCTTTACTATGCATCCCTCGTTCTGTTTCCCATTACAAACAGAAACAATTGATCAGCACTTACCAGAGGCACAAAGTAGCTGCAGTAGCTCCACAACTGATTTCTTATCAGCACACAGTAGCACAGTTCCCCAGGAGCACAGCTTTCTACAAGAGTAGATTAGAAATTCTGTATTTATGGTTTGTGTCTGTCCAATGCTATTACTCCAATGGTGTTTACAGTGAGATAACATATATAAACAGTAGCTCTGGAAAAAAATCTTTGTCCTGTAGAGTGTAATCACAGGTGGAAGATAAGCTTAAAATCATTATATTGCAGGGGCTGGTGGTAATCTCTGCCTTCTTACTCATCCCTGCTATTTTATTTAATAGAGCAGTTGCAGTGCATGGGGATCAACTAGAAGTGCAGTTCTGACTTAGCTTTATCAGTTTCACTTTTTTTGTGAAGGGTTTTGTATACTTAACTTGAATTAAACAAAAAAATAATGTATTAAATGGGATTTAATGTGTGGAACTGTCCTTACACACAGTGTTGAGCTGTCTATGGTTATTAATGGAGTTGTGTCCTCTGAAAAAAGTATTTTTATTAAAATACATCATGGAGGGAATCTTAATGTCTAGGAAGACTTTACGTACCTGCCACTGCCATTGAGTGTGAAATGCATGAGCTTGTTTGCCTGGTAAACAAAACTGCCTGTTGTTTCATCCCTGAACAGCCAGAACTGTGGTACCAAAGCCTGCTTATTGATTGGTTTAGGATGAACATTACCACTGATATTTGTAAATCTTAAGTGGTGAATTTACTGTAGCAAGGATTGTCTCTCAGGAATACTGAAGCTTCTTTGCCCATTCCTTGCATTCATGCGTAATCCTAACTGGATATTCAAAACCCATTTCTGTGTACAAATAAAATAGAGTTTCTTACTGCATTGTGAGGTAAATTTTCCTGTTTCATAAGAACAGAATGTAATGCACTTTTATGCTGAAAAGGGAGGTATTTTTCATATTAGTGGAAACTGTTTGGGATGGGGGAAGAAAGAAGAAAAAAGGATTATAGATGACATGAAGACTCATGGAGTGGAAGAGCTGTCACTGCTGTATTTAATAATACATCACTAGCCTGAATTGTAATGCCAAAACCAGGTTTGGAATAGATCAGCTTTCAGTTTATAGACATGCAGGTTTGCATCTCATTGAAAACTCCCTATAGATGCTATTAATTGGTTTTACCTCCTTAATTGTAAGAGGTTTTGCTATGTTTTACATTCAAGAGCAAAAAACAGACACTGGGATGCCATTTGAAGTGCTGCTCTTTCCAGTATTGGGTTATAGCGCTCTTTTGTTAGTTCTGAAGTATTCAGAAACCACTCATCCCAAAAATTCTGCAAGATAGGAGCAAGACAGTGGATGACACATTCATTGTGCTTTTTCACCATCAATTAAACATCAGTAAAATATTAGGAAATTAACGTGGTATCATTTAGTGAAGCTCTTCTAATTTTTGTTTTGCAAATAAGTGATATATTCAAGTTAGACATACAGTTGCCTGTGGGCAGGCAATGATTAATATAGAAAGACACACCTGAAAGTACATCTGCCATGCAAATATATCCAGGAGCAGCTGGACTTCGTCAGACACCATGTGCTATCTGTACTTTTTAGAGAAGTACATCAGCTGAGAAGTCTGGCTGCAAATCACTACACCTGCAGTGCTTGGCTCCATGTCTTTCTCTTCTTAGACCATTCGTTAGTTGTCCTGTTAGATGCCTCTCAATACAGATCTCACCAAGTGGAAACAAGTTTTGAGAATGTAAGATGGAAAAAGTTAGACACCTCATGAAAGTAACACAGCGTGCATTAATGCAACATTTCAGGTCCAGTTGCAGTATGTTTGTGGAATCTATGATGATCCTGGGTGCTTGCAAGATGTACAGAGCAGACTAAGTAGAGCATTGTTGAATTTGGTTCTTCTTGCATATTTGGCAGCAGGAAGGGCAACCATTCCAACTCCTTGTTGTTATAATACAACAGTAAATAAGCCATGTCCTGTGCTATAATTGGATTCACTTACTTTTGGACTATATTTCCACATAGGACTAACAGGCAAAAGAATAGAATGAGCATAAACAGAAAATAAAGATGTGAAAATGAAGGAGTGACAGTAACAGTACTGTGAAATGAAGCCACGTACCATGGAGACTTGTTACTGAAGGTGCGGTATTAGGCTGGGTGCTTGAATTAGAATGCTGGATGCATACAGAGAACAGTTCTGTTGCTGCTTGGAAAGAAAAGTTCAGTGACAGCTCTCCCAGGCAGTGCCGAAAAGAGTTATGTGCTTGAAGCAAGTAAGTTTTAGCACTTGGTTATCATTCCTTTTCCTTGTGCATCTCAAAAGTCACCCTTTAATCTTCATTTTGGATTTAGTCTCCCTATCCCCTCTTTCTAAAACTTTTCCTTATAGATGACATTATTTGGAGTTGCATCATCAAGAACAGTATAAAACTACAATGAATATTATACATAGAGCCATGTGTTATGCAGGAGGAAATCACTTCCATACATCAAACTCAATCAGAAAGAAAGGTGTCCTGTAGCAGCCCAGCTCACATACAGTGAGCCTACTCACTATATAGACTGAGCCTGCTTTTCAGGCACTGACTGAGCCTTTGAATTTGTAGTGAACAATTAGTGAAAAAGCATTTTCTACTACTGGATTTGCCTTATTGTTATTTCATTACTTCTCTTTGTGAATGAGTGTAGATACAACGGATCTCAACAAGCGATCACAACAAGATCTCACAACAGTCAAAATTATCCATGCCTAGATGATCTGATTGGATGTGTTTGCGTGTTCGGAGAGGCAAGACACTGAAATACCTTATAGCTTTTGCCTAGATTGCTACGCTTTTGTAGCCTGTTTCCCCTTTTACATCTTGAATTTGTTTTAAAAGGGAGGGAGTGAGGGGAGGGGGGAGACAAGACACAACAGTCTAACGATATTCCTAGCAAGCTAACTCACCTTGGCACAGGAAGCTGTTGATGCTTTGTCTGCCTCTCGTCCCCCCACACACAGCACGCTCATTGCTGAAAGGACTGAGGCTGTGCTCACAAAAGCAGGCTGAGTAAGAAATGGAAAATCATAGGCCGTGATTAGCATCAGCTTGAAAGCATTCATTGTTTGCTTACACTTCTATGCATGTGAGTTTTAGCCAGATCACAACAAAGATTTTGTGAGTTGCTTTGCAAGGTGAAGCTCAAATAACGCTGATTTCAAAAAGGAAAGAAGGTAATTAAGATGCTGTATAAATCAAAGTCAATTCTATTTTTATGTATTTAAAAAAAGAAAAAGATTCAGCTGAATGCACAGCCTCCTCGCCAGCTTGTGGAAGAGGCAGTGATTTCCAATAAATAACAGAGGATGCATTTTGCATTTTTGAAGCCAGTTTATTCCTAAACCACAAAGATTCATACCCGTCCTTCTTTTTGCGCATGTGTCATGCTGGCTGGTTGTATGGATGGATTAACTGTGACAAGCTGTGACATCAGCAAGGGCTGGATGCTGCCTGGCTATGTGGATTTGTAATGCATCCTCCCATTATTGCTGGGCTGACTCATGCACACTTTAGGGTGAGTGAATTATGCATGTTATGGGCCCGGGCAGCACGGACTGAATGAAGTCTTCAGTATTGTGCTCCTGTGCAGAAGGTGTGCCATAATTGTAAAGCAAGCAGATTTTCAGTCCCTGCTTATACAAACAATATAGCTGAGAAGCAAATGCAGGCAAGTATTAATGCTAACAAATAAATGAAGAAGTAATAAAGTATGCCAGTTCTTTAGCATGGATGCAGTAGTCTTTGGCCTTGTAACTTTGAAAAAGCCTCTGAATGAAGTTTTAGATCTGCAAAGCACATGTGAAAAGCACAGGTTGTGTTTTGCCTGAGGACTGCCAAGGAGGAAGAATCGGTGTTCATGAACCTGAAAAGGTCAAGTGATCATGGTTATTTTGGGATATGGGGATTTCATGGAAGGCAGCCAATTTACCATATCATAATGATCACAGGAAGCCAGAGCACATGGAGCAAGAACATGGTAGAAGCAGCTCTGCTGTAAATGAGTGCTGTATTGTCAACTTCCACTGCATTCAGAAGAGGGAAGTGTTTATTAATAACCCAGGAGCCTGCTGATTTAATAGTTACTTATTAATGATCTTGTGATCAAACCTGAAGTACCAGTCTAGTAGGGATTTTTTGGTTGACATTGAGGAAATGTGGAGCAGTAAGTGCTGAGAAGGCAGCCTCTGGAAAGGTGAATGCTAATGATGGCTATCCTACCCTTCATATACTCTGAAGTATCATTTCTGTAGTGCTCATTCTCCCTTAGTATCTGCTTTTACAGTCCAGAGGTTTTCAGAACAAGAAACTTATGTAGAGTTGGTGGTTTTGGAGCAAACAAGGTCTTAGTTACAACCTGAACTTTAAACAGGCTTCATTTAATTCCTCAGAGCTGGAAAAGTAAGTAAAGAACAAGGAGGCAGGATCCTTTTGTGTCGTAACAGGGATGTGGAGGGCAACAAGTTGCCTTCTTGGAAAAGGAAAACTTGCTGACATTTCCTATCTGGAGCTTTTGACCTTCATCTTGAAGATGCTGTGCTCACAGCTTGCATGCTTCACTGTCACTTCAACAGTCTGCTTCTCTGGCTAAAGCAGTAAGTTACTTCTGGAGAACCTGGTAGCAGCAAGAGTTTGAACTGGCATAGTTTATCACTGTTTGTTCCTACTTCTTTCCAGTGAACATTTTGGCTGCGGACACTGAGCTTCTCTCCAGGTTAGACAGGCTTGTATGTCTGTATGGTCCCTAAAATGGTGTCATGGACTCTAGAAAATCAATTTTTTGGGACACTGTATCTAAGGATGCTCCTGATAGTAGTCACCTGCTGCAACTGTTGACCCTTAGTTGACTCATGAGAGGGGGAATTTAATTATCATGAATATTTACACTTATCAGAACAATGATGACTGTGCTACCATTGGTCCACATCTGGGCACCATGGCCAAGGGAGTGTATGCTTGCAGGAAACAGCTTACAAGGCCAAAGATGGTCTGGCACACAGCTAAGCATCTCTATCAAATGAATAATGGTGTGTAATATGTTCATTCTCTGAACAGACACCATAGCAGGGTAGTGGCTTAGACTGCTCTTTCACTTCTTTCTAAGACTGTAACACAGAAAACCTATGGAACAGTGTCTTTTTCTAGGTGGCTCCCTCATGGAGTGCACCTTTCAAATCTGAGGTCAGCCAATACCCTGCTGAATAATCTTGTTTACTGTTAAGATGTCATTTGCACCTCTCCTTTGCCAAAAGCTTGTGCCAGTGTTCTGTGTGCTAGTTCTTGGCAGCATTTGCCACTAGGCAAGCAGTCTTTTCCAGCAGAAGCTCCCAGTGAGGCTGTAAGCAGACTCCGCTGCCTTGGGAGTGGTGCTAGCCAGCCACTGTGGCCAGTCTACCAGAAGAGAGGCTGTTCTCAGACATTGGTGAAAGCAAGCCAGATTATGGTAGCTTCTGATGTGCATGGTAACTGTCCACCAGAAATGTAGAGGGAGGCCACATCAGCTGAGTGAGAATGTCAGGATGAGAAAGTGTATAGATATTTCCCAATCGTATCAATCCTAGGTCAGACAAAGCTCTCTTCAAAGCTCTGTTGATGGTTACCTTACTTGTTACCTTAGGGTTCCTAAACAGGCTGTGAGCTACTGACAGAGGTCAGCCACAAGGCTTCCTATCCCAGGAAATTTGTTCAGTACATTACAGTAAAGTTTGATAAAGTTAGCTTGACGTGTAATCAGAGATTCAGTACTTGACTGAAGATTACCTGGAATGGAAACACTCCCTGCCTGTGTTTTTCTTGCTCTCTTCTCTGTAGATAAGATACTTGGTCCAATGTCTGCGTGTGCACTTGCTTCCGAGGGCATGCAACGATGTTCCTGAGCAGGATCAACCCAGGGCAGAACAGAAGCAGCAGATTACTGGACACAAGAGGGAAGCTGTAGCTGTAGGCTAAGGAGCAGTATCCACAGCTGTACTAACCAGGGCAGACCTGGCTGTGATGCAGGGTGTTCACAGCCAAAGCTAGCTTACCCCTGCCCTCCCGAGAGATTAAGTTTGTTGATGGGAGTAGGCTGAAAGTGGTGTGAATAAGAAGCACAATATGATTATCTTACAACACTTCGGCAGCCTATCCAGCCTGTGCACCTGAAAAGGATTTCCTTCCATACTGGAAAAACCTTACTCCAGTAAAGGGAGGCAAGCGGACAGATGTTAACCTGGGCCTGTAACCTTTGACTCAGCAAAGGATGTCCCACAAAGCAAGCCTCTCCAAGGATGTGAGCACCAAGATTTTATGACAGCCAGCAGACTCTGCTCCATACTTATCATTACTCTTCATGTTCACAACACCATTGTTGCTCTTAGGAGCAAGCATGTACAAATGGGTCTTGAACTGACACCATGACAAAGACTGGAAAGACATCTCACCAGTGGGCAGGAGTGTCTGCAGTATAGCAGTCTGAGGCCTGGGTCTTATATTGGTGCCAGGAAGCCAGTAAGCATGTTTTAGGGTCATTGCTTGTTATGACTGAAGATGATGAAGGCCTTATCTGGCAGGTCTCCCAGAAAAAGCCTAGTTGAGGAACATTTGAAAGGCAGACATAGACAAGACAGTGATCGCTGTTCCACATCGAAATGCCCAACGGCAAACCATGAACAATCCCAGTCTGGCAAGCACTCACATGACATGACAAGGACATAACCTTCTGCATGTTCGTAAGTGAAGATAGTGGTGTCTAGAAACCATAACTTAAGGGTAGAGAGATCAGAAGATGAGCAGGCCAAAAAAAAAGAAGACTGTAAAAGTCTGTGAGCCTGCTACCAAGGACCCAGTCATAGGTCTGCGGTGCTGCACCAGCAGGTCCTAGGTCAGATATACCAAGCTGTTTTGAACAACTTTGACAATGTTAAGTGAATTTATCCTGGGTCTGGGACTTACCTTGTCACATGCCTGTGACAGTTTTGATATGGTCTTCAGTGTCCTAAAATTATATTTATAGGACTCCTGGTAACAGCCTGATAGTTGAGCCAATCTTCCCCCTGCAGAATGTTTGTAAATAATACCAGCTTGTGAGATTCCTGCTGTGCCCCATGCATGGCAGTCAGCACAGCTTCCAGACACCTCATGGCATGCAACCATGCAACCCAAATTCTAGTGGTACTGTATAGGTTATGTAAAAAAAAAAAAAAAAAAAAAAATCAACCATCAACTGCACATCAGAAAAGTAGTATGGGTGCGGATAAGATCAAGATCTGAGAAAGCTGCAATCCTAGCAGTTAAGTAATAGTTTCACTAATAGGAGCATACTGCCTTAATCCAATTGCAAGCAAGAAAAGATTCCCATGAAGTGACAGATCAGCCCAAGGATATAAGAAGTACCTCTACATCTACACATATAACACAGGATCTCATGTACTGTCACTTCAGTCATGGCTAGCAATGGCATTCTGTTTTACATGTTTTACTTAATTGATACAGGAGGAGAAATGTGCTGGGTCCTTAAGTGTACATGCATCACATCGAAGGCCTTATTTTCCTGTATGTTTTCACATAGTACTGTGTAGACCTTAGACTGGAGTCAGGAAGACAATAGCTCTTTTGCTATTATCTAAATGGTGTTATTAAGTTTTTACAAGACAGTACAGTTAATCATTCTTATGCTCACTGACTGTAAGTGTGCATGTAAGCAAATATTTCAATAGAACACAGGGTACAACTGGAAATAGTTAATGGATCTGAGGGAGTAGAGCTACCTTTTGCAACAGAATATTTGTCTTTGAACTTTGGAATAGGACTGTCAGACTTTTTTTTTTTAACCTCTGTCTAAGCAAAAAAAAAACCCCAAGTTCCAAATGGCTGTTCTTTCATTCAGCAGTAATTTCTAAAATGCTCTTATGGCTACTAAAGTAAATAAATATCTTTCTGCTCCATTTGACTCTGGCAGGAGCTGCAAGCCCATCAATGGCTGCAGACATGACAATTTCTGTCCTGGTGGTAGGGCATACTTTAAAAGAGAAAAGCCAGCTGCAGGTCTTTGGTAGAGGAGTGTGACCATGCATGGGCTGAGATTGTGTGCTTGGTTACATCACAGATGGAGCTGGTACAGTGGATATAGCTTATGTTACATCTGTTTTGCCTGTCCTATTTTCATCTTCCATATCATAGTCGGAGATGCTGATGGCACTTTGTCCTCTTCAGGTTGTACACTTCCCTTCTTTATTCCCTAGGCAATTTTGTCTGCCTTTCTTAATTCTCTGGGAACTTTGGGATTGCTAATACAGGTTCTTCACTGAAACCTTCCCTTGGCAAGAAAGCACAGAGGAAAAGCCCAGTCTAAGAGGCTCACAAATGCATGGGAAGGCACAGAAGGAAGTTGTGAATCTCAGCACAGAGCCTATCATTGATTTAAGAGATCTGCCAACTGCCCCATTCACACTTTTTATCCTTTGTGTCCAGCTGGCACTGATCTGTTATAGAAACTGTGTGTGATTGTGTCTCCCCCTTCCATCACATCTAGAACATTGCATCAGCAGTTCACTTGTACAGATTTCCACCCAAGCAGAAGCAGTGTGCCTGGGAAAGAGTAGGCAAGGCAGCAGAGGCAGGGCTCAGGCTGCACTGTACCAGAGAAATTAGGTGTAGTGCTCTGGCAAGGATGGAGAAATCAGCTTTGAGAGCTGCTGGCAAGACCCTGATCATCCCTCTTATATGACCAGGGCTGGACCTACCTCAGGGGTGCTTACAAAGCCTTTTGCTTAGGGCATACTGAAGTCAGAATTTGGCTTGGGCCAAATGGCTGCAAGTCACACTACCGGAATGTTGTCAACAGAACTTCATTTTTAATTCCTATTTGACACTTCATACTGGCAAAACTTCTGTCTTGTCAGATTTCAGTTAAATCAGGCCACAGATTCAGAAGTTACAGGAAATCATACATTGACCCACATACTACATTATTTTTGTTTTCACTGGATACCAGGCAAGAAAAGCCTTTCAGGAGTTTAAAGGGTATCTTCAAATGTGTCATAGATAAATTTCAAATGCCAGTTTTCATCCCCTGGGTAAAAGAACTCCAGTGTTCCTATACAGGTGCATGCCCAAATTTTACTACCTGTGCTCCTGCAAGATTCATTGGCACAAAGGGGTGCATCATGGGGCTACTCCTAAGTATTTGAACACAGATATTCAAGGCTGGATAAAAGGGTTGCAGCCTGAGGTCCTGGGAATACAGGAGAAGTAGTAAGCAAATGCTAACAATGAAGTAAAAATCACATCGTGTGCATAAATGCAGCATTCTTCGAAAGATACAAAGTTGTTTCTCAGCTGGACCTAAGCCCCTAAGAAGCACTACTAAGAAAGCTGTATTATATATTGCAAATTAAGAGAACATTAAGAGAGACTGCATATGAGACAAGGTGGAAACCAGCTGGCCTAGCAGTAGGTAATCAAATGGAAACGGAAAAAACAGCTTAGCTGAAAGAAGTCTAGGTAAATTTCAGTTCAGCAAAGATGCAGAAATCTTAATATCCTGTTAAAAACTCAAAATCCAGCAAGCAAGTTCATTATATTGCTTCTATTGCTGCTGCTGGAATAGGAAGGGGCATGGGTTGGACAAGAAGCATGACTTGCTTATGGTGAGCACCCATTACTTTAGAGGAGGAAAGTTTGTGTATAATTCTGAGAACATTAGTTACATGTAAATTTAGAGAGCCAGAAGAAGGCAGCCATCTGACCCATTATCTGCAACTAAGTGCCACCTTTGCTATAATATTTATGTTTTTCCTTTTTATTACCTGTATTCTTCAGAGTGATGAATGGGAAACTTCACTACAATTTTACTGCCTTGGATAACCTTATGGATCGCCTGTGGGAAAATAAGCTAATTCCAGGTGAGGGCAGCTCCCTACCTCCACAACGTGCTACATCTGTTTGCCTATGTTGTGCAATCATCAGAGAATTCTTAGCTTTGCCAAAGCTGATTTTGATAAAAATCCATTCTTCTCCTTTTTGCCTTTACCTTATATCCATATAAACACAAAGTGTGAGCAAAACACATTTACAACAATTAAGACAACATGAATAGTTTCACATTGCTTTCAACAACAGTTAGAGATGTATAAATTCGGAAATTACATTAACATGTACCTAAAAGGGCCAGTGAAGCATCTACTCAAAGGTATAGTTTCCACTGAATTTTGGCAAATATCCAGGTTCCCTCTGAGACCTGAATTTATGATGGTAAGTATTAGTATTGATTACTGTAGTCATTGACAAGTAACAAGTTTGAGCAACCTCAAATCTGAAATATTCCCGGTGGGAACATGTTAAAACAGGAAAGCCCATTTAATGATGCTTCTTCATTAACAAGTTTGTTACAGATAATGCAATAATCCCTTTGTTAATCAAAAGTCAATACCATTCACAAAAAAAGAAAACCAATCTTTGATGCCTTTTTTAGGATTTGAATTGATGGGGAATCCATCAGGATATTTTTTTGATTTTGAAGATAAAGAACAGGTAGTAAGGTGGAGAAACTTAATTACACTTCTGGCCAACAGATACATAGGTAAGTTTTGAAAAAAGCCCTTTTATTTGTTCTGTTGTAATCCCTTCTAACTACCTCAAAAAGTTCTGTGTATTGTGATCAATTTCAAGACCCTAGATGTCAGCACAGAACTGGAAAAACGGCATGCCGGAGCAGACAGTGGGATAATAGCTAGTTTTTTTGCTGATCTGTGACTAACATCCTGAATGAGTAGTGTGTTCTGGGTAGCACATTTGGCCTGCCTCTGAGGACTGACTTTTTAACTTTGTTATGTTGTTGTGGTTGTAAACCACCAGCTTGCACTAGGACATGGTAATCTGAATACTTCCCACATGCCAGCTTCAAATATCTCTAATGAGACAGAAGCTGCAACCTGCATTAAGGCGAGGTGAGTTCCCTAACCACAAGGCTGTAATGCACATCACCTCCCTCTCATCTTTCATCTTTTTCAAATATTGCTGTGCTTCATCAAAAATGAGAGATCATTTTGAAACTACCAACACCACATTTCCCTCATTATTAAAAAAGGTAATATATATACCCTGTTATAGCTCTGGGTGCTATTGGATTGTCTGGATCAGTGAGTTAGTAACTGATAGGATTGTCTGAATATGTAGCTCACTAGTAAATGAGGCCTTCTGCAGATAGGTATGGATTGGAACATGTTGCTAAATGGAATTTTGAAACATGGAATGAACCAGACCACCATGACTTCGACAATGTCTCTATGACAGTGAAAGGTAAGCATGTTTTGGAGCACTTACTAGTGTAGTAAAGCGAGACAGGTATGTTGGGTGGGTGGAGGGTTGACAGTGGGAAAGGAGAGATGCTGGCAAAGAAATACGGTAGATAAGAAAGATAAGGAATGTGAAAGTTATATCTAGTCTGTTTTGCTAAGGTCATGTTGCTGATTGATAACACTTTGTTCCCTGCTTGGACATCAGTATAAATACAGGGATAGCAGAACAGGGAAAACAGAAGAGAAGTTACACGAAGAAGATGCAGTTCATTATTTCAATATAAAGTAAGGTTACTGGGGTTAAGTGGGTAAAGGGTGCAAAACTGTTCGTTGATAGATGCATGCTTCGGGAACTTGTCCTCACAAGACCTTTGGAAGAACCTTGTGAATGCAGCTGAGGTTGGATGTCTTCTCATGCTGTCAGTGTATAGGGAAGGGTAGCCTCAGTTTGTGAGGTTCTGCCAATAAATGCAATAATAGAGTTATGACATCTCCCAGTAGTTTTAGATCAAAACTCTGTTTTGAGTTATCGTCTTTGATACATGCATCTGCTCGGACTTCAGGGTTTCTCAACTATTATGATGCCTGCTCAGAAGGATTAAGAGCAGCCAGTCCTCTACTAAAATTTGGAGGGCCTGGGGATTCCTTCCACCCCTTACCAAAGTCACCCATATGCTGGAGTCTTCTGGGTCATTGCTACAATGGAACCAACTTCTTCACAGGGGAAACTGGTGTAAGGCTGGACTACATCTCTCTCCATAAGAAGGTCAGCCCAAGATTTGAATTTAAGGCTATTTTGTTAATCAGCTCAATCCAAGTTACATTTTATTCTGATTTATGAAGTTGATTTCCAGATGAGTGTCCAGCCTGTAGCAGGAAGCATGGCTACCTATTCTAATGAAACTTTGAAGATGTTCAGTTGCAAGACTTGAACTCAAAGGAAATTTGCCTTTGCCTAATTCCCAGGGGGAAACAACTCCTCTACCTCTTTTCCATTTTATATTCTAGGAGGAACAGCACATGCTGTAGTGGATTAAGTAAAAATACTAATACTGTCTGACCCATGGCTCTTTAGGGACCCCATAAACAAGATTTTAGAATATGTTGATGTTTATGTGTTTACTACTGTTTTCTCACTTCCACTAAGGAGGTATGAAATATTGTTGCAGGGAGGTGGGAGTTCTCTCTACATCTTGCAACAAGAAATAGAAGCAGTTGAACAAATTCAGAAGCTGTTCCCAAATTTTGCTTCTATTGCCATATACAATGATGAAGCAGATCCAATGGTTGGATGGTCCATTCCACAGCTGTGGCGAGCTGATGTGACCTATGCAGCTATGGTTGTAAAGGTAAGTGTTTATTGACAGTCTTGTCACAGTAGGGTCTCCTGATGGGTTAATGCATTTACAAAAGTAGACTGACAGTCAATTTTTAAGCAGCTACTCAGAATAATAGATCCAACAAAAGGACAGCTCACTATTGATACAGCTGGGGTTTCCCTTAGTAGTCTGGTTTCAGTAGCTTTATTTAGTTTGTATTCGTTTTCTTTATCTTCCCTTTCAAAAAAAACCAAACAACTGAGGGCTAGCATTCCATGTGCTGGATAATGTGTCATATATTGTATACAGCCCCCCAATTAGATCCACCTGCTAAGACTATACCCACACATCTTCTCTCCATGTAATACTACTGCTATCATCTCACTACTGCTAGCTGTCACCTGACTTATGTGAGACATTATTTCCCAGCTCCTTCATAAGTTTATCTCATCAAGAGACAGCAGGTACAATTAATAAGTCCATTGAGCTCTCTGCATAAGCCCATTCTTTGGTTTTGGATAATGACTGTACATGTGGTGTTATTGATTACTGTTAGTAATGATGACTGTTGCATCAGAAAAGCAGAAGAAGAGAATGGTCAGCATTCCTGCCCCTGCAAAAATTGTAGCCTGGCACCAGAGCAAGCACAACTGTTTCCCCTGCATAGCAATAGTTCCCACTGCAGGCCTGTTGCTTTGTGAGCCACTACCTTACACAGCATCCAAAGTCCAAGTACTCCTGTGCAAAGTAGTAATTCCCAAACCTGGGAGCATGTATGTCACCCAGAAACAAGATACGTCTTATCAGCTGCTCCTGTGGAGACAGAGGCTCCCAGTTTGTTTAGGCTGCGTACAAGAGCAGTCTTCTTCAAAGCAACAAGTTACTGACTGTATTGCAGTGAGTTTGTGAGAGCAAACAACAGTGTTTATAATGACTTGACAATATGAAGGGATTAAAAAACCCACATCCAATGGAAAATTAGCACCTGGGTGGATGGGATCTGGAGCCCTGTGTTCCTTCAGGGGTACAATTATGAGACCTTTTCAGTTGTCAGCCTTCTGAAGTTCTATTTGATTCTGATACTTTGGCACAGTCTGGTAAACAGAGAGCTTGGGACTGCTGACATTTTGCAGGGAAGCAGCATAGCAACCAGTGAAATGTCAGAACTAATTCTGTGTTAGCACCAAGCGGGTAAAGTGACTCATTGAGTTACAAGAATCCAGGACCAGCTCCCAGACATACGTATAATGGTTGCAAAGTAACTCCAGAATTGAATAAGCGTTTAGACTTAATTCAGATGGTAAATCTGGATTACTAATTTAATATTCAAGACAGAGGAACATGGTTTGTAGTGCAGTAGCCAAGGAAATGTATTCATAATTTATGCAGAGTACTAGTGGATACTTCAGATTTTCCAGTGATTAATGTATCACCTAATGAGTATTTTCTCCAAGAGTTGTGAGGAACAGTTTAGTTCTTCAAACTTTTCTAAATGGTAGAGTGGCAGCTCTTTTCAATATGCTGAAAAAAATTAAAAGAAACAACAACATTGTGTGTTTGTTAGATTTTCTCCACGGTGAAGTTCTCTATGACTTCGCAGGTAATCATCCAGCATCAAAATCTGCTCATTTCCAAAGCCAACAACAGCATCAACTACACACTGCTGAGTAATGACAATGCCTTCTTGAGCTACTACCCCCATCACTTCACACAGCGGACTCTGACAGCCCGTTTTCAGATGAACAATACAAAGCCACCTCATGTCCAGATGGTGCGGAAACCAGTGCTGACTGTCATGGGGTTGCTGGCCCTGCTAGGTATAGTAACCACTGATTAAAGAGCATATCAATAACCTTTTCTGCCTAGAAGCTTCCTGCCTAAGAGAGATTATTCCAGCCATTTCACTACTGACAAAAGCAGGATTTCTCCTACCCTTTGTTTACCAGCTGTGTTAAGAAAATGAAAATTCATTTCCTCTGAGAGATTCATAGCTCAGGAGATGTTCCTGACAGTCTGTTATCCGTTTGATTTATTTTACTGCTTTGTTTAGACCCTGTGCATGCCAACCACTCCTTTTTTGTTCACTGGTACTTCCCTCTTGTGGCATCTCATCAGGCTGCAAATGTCTTTAAAAATTCCTACAGCTGGAAGACCCATAGAGCATGCTAAAGGAAGATCCTAATCACTGTTACATGCTTATTGTCGCTAGCTGAACTGCTAAGCATAAGAACTGCTGTAGTATGTGCATGCTCTGCTGTTGTAAAAGAAGCCTGACTGAATGCTATACATGGTAAAATAAGCTAGAAGATAACTCAACTTATAGATCCCCATGTTTTGACCATTCCTCTATCAGAAGATGATATAGGACTGACTAGCAGTGATGCTTACAGTGTTGTCACATTTTTTAAAGGAGAGAAACAGATTTTTGCAGAAGTGAACAACAGTGAAGGCGAAAACACTGAAAATGGTACAATTGGTGTCTTGGCATCTGTACACACCCCAATTGAGATGCAGCCCTCAGACAGTTGGCAAGCTGCTCTGCTGATGTATTCAAGTGAAGATAACAGAACTTCATCCAACATCAGCACCATCACGGTGAATGCCACCCACTTCCCCAAACTTAAAGGTAGCCAAACATTAAGTAGTCACCTCACATAATTTATCTTTAGGATAGAACATCTGTTGAAACATTTCTGCGGAGTTGCTTTCATTGCATGAGTGAGTTTCATTTGCTGTCTTTCTTCTGGACACTCCCAGATTTTCTGTGATACGATGCTGCTTTTCTAGGAAATGTTTTTTCTGAATGCCTGCACTTTCACCCTGTCTTTAATGGCAGCTCTAAGTGCTACCTTTTTGGGAAGTTACTAACCTCAGTGTCCTTGGCTGTATATTGCCAAGCAACAATTTTCTTACTGGGATGACTCCGAGACAGCCAACATGACCTCATGATTACATAGCTGATGCAGTTGTCAAACAAATGTGTGCAGCATCTGTGCGAAAAATAAGAGGGTTTCAGTTCTGGTTATGAAAGTAAGAGTTTGAAATTTAAACTTGGCAAACATGAATTGTAGAGCCTTGTAAGAGTGCTAGCCTCATGGCTTTCCTGTGGAAGTCAGGCTCTGAAGTGCTGATATCACTTTTGAGCAAGTAGACGTAAACAACTTCTGCTGAATTTATTCTTGTTAATCTTTAAATCCAAGTAGAGTTTACTTACTTTCATTTGTGTTTCTAAAGAGCTGGTGTATGTAACATATTACCTGGATAACAACCAAACCAATCCCTACCTGAAGTGGAAAAACCTGGGAAGCCCTGACTTTCCTTTTCCAGAACAGTTCCAGCAAATAAGGGATGCTGAGGTATGACCATGTGTTTGCCTGAAGTGTGGCATGGCTAAAGTGCTTGTGAATTGGTTAACTACAGCTAGAGAGACAAGAAATAAGCTCAAGTAGTCAAAATTTTCTTATCTCACTGTCATCTTACATACATATAAAAATGCACTTGCAGGCATGCAGAGAAATGTAGCTGATACACAACTGATACCTTTGCATTTATGTTATACAAGAGTCTAAATGTAGATCACCAGCTTCTTTGCTACTGGCCTACCCTTAACTAAGGAGATGGAGTTGCTCCAGAGCAAGTTCCACCTTCTCTCTGAAACTTCAATAAGCTTTGAGACCCTTTCTGTTCTGTCTCACCAAATAAGTCACATGGCCCGGTGTATATTAAAGAAGGGCCATATTGCTGCATTAGAGAGTTGAAATGAACCCCATTCAATAACAGAAAACAAAATACCAAACAGCTCTCTGAGGTGGAAACTACCCAGTGCAAGTTCAGAAGACACATCTCCCAGGGGCTCACAGGTAGGCCTGCAGTTTACCTTCGTCCTTACCAGTTCTGAATGCACCCCAGAGGAGACTGAGGAATAAGTCCTTTGTGAGGACTTCTCTCCTCTCTAATGAGAAAAGCCATGGCCAGATTACTTACTGTATCTGAGAATATGTGAGCACTCTGTCACTTCAGCTCCCTCTCCTGTAGTCTCCTTATGCATTCAGATCCACAGGTTAAAATAAAGGAGACCACCTCTATCACCTTAGGGGCTTACAGACAGTAACTGCCTTCTGAATTTAGTGTGCAGTACTGTGTCTTCTCTTCCCAGTCACCATAACCCACTATTGCTAAGGCCTGTGAGATACTACAGGAGCCATCAGCTCTTCCTTCAACAGGGCAGCAGCAAGGTTTTAGATACTCTTGGCCATCTGGTGAAATCTCATCCTCAGAGACCAGCTGAGGGGGCTGTTGTAGCTAGCAATAGCTTTCACTGCACACTGGGAGTCCACAGCTAAGAGACAAGGGTGTGGTTTGTAAAGATCGCTAGCCTGAAAGAAACCATCCATGGGAAGTTATTAAAAATGACAGGTTGCACCTAAAGGGCATTTGTGATCAGCCCAGTCTGAGAGATGGACAAACCCTCTTGCTTCCTGAAGACCTGGAAAACAGGCAAGACAGAAAAGCCTCTCAGCTTGAAGAACTTTGATGGCTGTAAGCCATTTACCAGCACCAACACTACTGGAAATTTACAGTCCCAAAGTAAACACACAGTCACTTCACAGTGATGTAACAGTTGGTCTTCAGGTGCTGTACTGAAAGACTGTTCATAACGCTTCTCTTTGGCTCAACAGGACCCGGTGGCAACAGGCCCATTCCCATTTCCTGAAGATGGCATCCTGACACTGAAGCAAGACCTTCCCATTCCCTCAGTCTTTCTGATCCACATCTGTGCAAGACCCAGATCTTTTCCTGGTCAAGTATGTGTTGTATTCTACTGTCAGACTCACCAAATTAGTAACTGTGTCCTGCTTTAAGTCTCACTGTGAAGAGCTAGACTAGTATTTGGACCTATTACATGATAAAGGTACCATCTAAGACTTAGTAAATAAACAATTCTTCTCTCCTTTGATGAGAAGGCTCTCCAAGCGTAATTCAAGATAAAGCATTCCACAGCAAGTAATAGGAGCCATTGCTGAGATGAATACAAGTTTATCCTCGATGGGGAAATAACAATGCAGTACTGGAAAGGGCAGTATCTTTTTTAAAATCACACGTACTACCAGGCTTGACAGTAGCCCTCCAGTTAGTAACTGATAGCTGAAAATAAAATGGAATCGTGGCTGCCATAGATTAGACATCCGTATCTGCTCATTTAGTCCTGCCCATGTTCATAGTGGTACCCAGAGCCTCTGAAGGTCCTCTGCAAGGTTGACAGGTTGGAGACATAGGCTACAAAGCTATGGAGCCAGAAATTCTGTTTTTTCCCTTAGTTTCTATGGAAAGAATCAAGGCAAGTAATTAATAAGGAAGGATGCACACAGAAGTCTGTCCTGGCTGCTTCGTTTGTAAAGTTTTCTTACATGGACCTGTGTCTTTGGACAGGTGACCGGTGTTCGTTTGATCCCTCTCACAAAAGGGCAGGTCATTGTGTTGTGGGACGATGGTTGTGTAAATTCAAAGTAAGTAGCATTCAAAATAAAATTGATATAACTGAGTTACCAGCACATTTCTCCCTAAGTTGCCACCAGTCCTACAAAGTGAAACGAGTGCACAAATTAATGACTGCTTGCTCTTTGAGAGATGCTATGGTGCATTTGTCTGACAAAATGAACCGTAGAACCTACATGGAGTAACTTGACAGCAACCCTGACTAATTTGCAGTCCGAGCAAGGGAATCTGCCTGTTGCTCACCAGCATCCAATGGCATTTTTCACAGAATCACAGGGTTGAAAGGGACCTCTGGAGATCTTCTAGTCTAACCCACTGCTAAAGCAGGTTCACTTAGAGCGTGTTGCACAGAGTCATATCCAGGCAGATTTTGAATATCCTCAGAAAAGAAGACTCCACAGCCTGTCTAGGCAGCCTGTTCCAGTGCTCTGTCACCCTCAAGTGAAGAAGTTCTTCCTCATATTCAGATGGAACTTCCTGTGTTGCAGTTTTTGCCCATTGTCCCTTGTCTGATCACTTGGCATCACTGAAAAGAGCCTGGCCCCATCTTCCTGACACTCAGCCTTCAGATATTTGTAGACATTGATAAGATCCCCTCGCAGTTTTCTCTTCTCCAGGCTAAACAGGCCCAGCTGTCTCAGCCTTTCCTCGTAAAGGAGATGCTCCAGTCCCCACTGCAGCCCTCTGGTGGACCCTCTCCAGCAGTTCCCTGTCTCTCTCGAACTGGGGAGCCCAGCACTGGACACAGCACTCCCGATGTGGCCTCACCAGGGCAGAGCAAGGGGGAGGATCACCTCCCTCTGCCTGCTGGCCGCGGTCCTCCTAATGCCCCCCAGGATTCCGCTGGCCTTCTTGGCCACCAGGGCACAGCGCTGGCTCATTGGCAACTTGCTGTCCACCAGCACTCCCAGGTCCTTCCCCGCAGAGCTGCCTTCCAGCAGGTCACCCCCAGCCTGTACTGGTGCGTGGGGTTGTCCCTCCTCAGGTGCAGGACCTTAACCTGCCTTTGTTGAGCTTTATTAGGTTCCTCTCTGCCCAACTCTCTGGCCTGTCCATGTCATCCTGAATGGCATTGCAGCCTTCTGGTGTATTTTTGAGGGACTTGCCTTAAGCACAGCAGACAGGAGCATCTATGTTAAAAGTTACATTAGCAGCAGGTGCCTAGGAGGAATGTTGTACATCCCTATAAGGGATGTGAACTCAAAGAGAAAACCTCCAGTTCCTTGCTCCAGCAAGCTGTACTAGACTGGAAGCCCTCTGTAGGTGAACTGTCAGAGGCATTCCAGTGTATGTCCAGTTTCCTGCAGGAAGCACAGAATTAGTTCCTTTTCAAACCAGTCTCCCTAGACTCTTCAACCTTGATAACCCTGTTTTGAGAGTAAAAGATGCATAACGTTTTGTGATGTTGCAAGTACCTAGCTATAGCAAGTCAGTCTGGGTGTTGTTCTGTGGGCTGTTGGAGCTGTGGTTCTTCGTGGTAATGACAATTCATGCCAGTCCCGCATTTGGTAGGAATGAGTCAACTGAGTATTTCCTGGTTTTGGCCTTCTTTGTTGAAATGGCCCTGACATTAAGATTTGATTGCTTGATGCATTATCGGTTGTATTTAATGAGCTGTCTTTTTTTTTTTTTTTTCTAGATGTATAAAGACATTTGAAGTGGAGTTCTCACCAGATGGAAAAGCGTACCAGCGGATTAATGCCAAAGACACAATATTCACTCTCTGGGTCTACAGTCCAGGTACATGTATTATGTAATCCGTCATGTTAATAGTGCCACTCATGAATGTGTGAAATATCATTTAGTAACTACTGAAGGCACATAGCTTGCTAGTGACATACACTCCATCACAAATAAGAGCACGTCCTTTTAGGACCATGTTCTTGGTGAAAGCCTTATTCTCAAGGACAAACACTAATTGACAAGTAGTCATGGGGACATTGTTAGTTGTATTGTCGTGAGTAAATTCCCTGTCACAGAAACCAAGGTCACCCAGCTGCAGGCCTGGCAAGCTGCCTGAGAGGCCACACAGCACTTTGTCTCTATTCGTAGCTGGTATAGAAGCATGCAAAAATAAGAACAAAAAAAAAATTGCTCCATGTGACCAGACCTTGGTGTTGTGCTCTTGGTGGTAGACTCACAGCAAGGCAAGTCTGAGGTTTGGGCTCAGTCCCACATGTATTGGCCATGCCTTTGCCTAAATTTGTGCAGTGTTTTTGGGGTGGGGCAGTAGGAGCAAACTGCCTTAGTAACACTTGTTCTGTACTGCTGAGCCTTGAGGTATTAGACTGCCTAAGGATACGGCATCAACACAGAAATAAGTGGGAGGTCATGTCCACCTTTCATGGAGTGGTTGGTTGCCTGGCATTTATTATGTTCTGAGCTGCTCCAAGGGAAGGCTGCAATTTTGTTTTCGTCATGGCTACCTGTCCCTGTTTCCGTATGTTTTTTATGGCTTGGCAATCTTAAACTAGTGAGAAGCTCCCTTACAAGAGCAGAAGAGGTGCTCCTGTAGGACAGTTAGTCCTGGCTGTCTGAACACCTAGCCGAGAAACCACTCCTCTCTGCTGTTTCTTAGAGCTTTCTTTTTAGCCCTGATTAGCTGCCTAAGTTTTAGATGTTTCACATTAGAGGGTAGTGAATTTCATCTTTGACAACGGGCAAAGCTTCTCCCAGAGCCTGTGGTCATTTCTCCTCAAGTACAGCCTAGTTGCAACAGAAACATAGCCAGATGAAAAATACTGAAAGAAGGTAGTGATGTTTTCTTTGGGTATTTTTTTGTTGGTCTGGGGGCTTTGTTAACAAAGTGTGGTTTAATCCACAATGTGACTGTCCAGCAAGTGTTACTAATAAGCACTGATCAGAGCTGTGTGAAACACAGACAGACCTTGCCTCAAAGTTACTCTAATAAGAGCAATTCAGAGAGGTTTTTGCCAAGAAAAAATGAGCCCATCTTAGCCTGAGAAAGGCTAAGCATCAGCAGTGGGTGCATGATAATATTCAGAGCTCCTATTGCAATGTAAAGGCTACACAGGTAAGCAAAGACTGTAAATCATGGCTAGGGCAAATCGCTGAAATTAGGATTCATTATCATCTCGTGCTGTACATCTGAAGAACCTACCAGATTTAACTGTTTGTTTCTAAAACAAAAAAAAGACTGCTTGAAAAAATCTCACATCTCAGCAGCCTTTGTTGCTAGGTACTTCCTTTTCATTCACTATTGCTATCATTCTTTAAAAAAATAAAATTAATAGATTACAAAAAAACATTTATATTGCTTGTGAGGTTAAAGACTGCTAATGAAGGCTGTGTCCTTTGAACTGGATCAAGGATGAAAACCAGCAGAGCCACAGAACATTAGTTCACATACCTTTGGAGCAACTGGTGTTGCTTCCTGAGATGAGCAGAGGGCTTTCAGTCAGCCTTTATGCTTCTTGTTCTGCTTCTTTGTTGATTCTGTCCCCACATAACCTGTTCCAAAGGCACAATTCAGGCAGAAAAGTAAGTCAGAAAAAAGGAAATTACTAGTTGTGGGTTGCAGAAGATGTCATATCCTTCTTCCAAAGGGACGGCTGGGACAGCAGTCCTCTAGCTGTACTTGCAGATCCTAATGAGGAGAGGAAAGGTCCTTGGTGCAACAAAGAAAAAAAGCCAGTACTTGGCCCTGAGTAATTTATAATCAGTTTTAGTTAGACAGGCACAGGTACACTTACACAGGGTGCAGAATTGATTTCACCACTTCTCCAGCCCATTCCACAAACCTACATTTTATAGGAGTAGTGCCTGCTCCACATACTGCAAGCACCACAGGCGTCAGCCTTTCACAGTGACCATTTCTAACCTTTTCATTTGCAGGAAGGTCAGTCTCCGGCTTTTACAGAGTGCGTGCCATTGACTACTGGGGGAAGGCAGGCCCGTCTTCCCTTCCTGTGGAGTATGTTGAAGCTTTCAAGTGACCCTGAAGAGTGGTGCCTGGCTTGGTGACTGAGTGGTGTATGCTTCCAGCAAATGATAACTCCCCAGAAAAATAAACTCCTCCCAGGCTGAGGAGGGAGTATGGAAAGGACCTGATGAAGCAGGTTAGGAATGCAAGTTAGAGGCAACTGCCCCTGTTAACTCTTCAGAGCTCAAAAAACAAACAGCCACCACTGGCAACCCAACTGGTACAATTGTAAGAGGCTGCCGTAGGACTGGGATTCAGCTTCATAACTACGAATTGTGGGAATATTATTCCCTATATACACTGAGGTAATGGCCAGGAAACCAAAGATTTATGGAGGTCACAAACTGCAGCAGGAACGGGACCATCAGTTCACGGTACAGGTGAGGATGGCAGTGAAGCACAAGGAGGACCTGTCTGAGAGTGAACTGCCTGCCTCAGGCGCCAGGCTGTCTTGATGTAATAGTTTGATGGAGAAGTGCACAGCAACCAGATGCATCCAGAGCATGAAGTGAAGGATCCCTGCTTCCCTGCTGGTTAGTTACACATGCTCCAGTGGCTTATTTCAGAGCACTTGTCATGTCTTCAGATGTATGAGGTTCTTTACCCTCTCACAGAGGGTTTTGCACCCAGCTCTCTGCATTTGTGGCTGTTGGATGCCAGAGCTATTCTCTTCATGCAGGCAGAGGAAGGGGTAGCAGCTCATCTTCAGAGGGGAAGAAGACACAGGAGGCTCTAGCCTCCAGACTTCCCTGCCTTTTCTGCTTTCTGCTTTTGCCCAAGTCACCTCTTTGCACTGTGGCCGTCAGCTGCTGGTTCTTTGTGGTGGCAGCTCTGACCCTGAAAACCCCTTTCTCTCCATTGCGGTCACCTAGCCTGGCCTTCTACTGCACTTGCAGCTAATGTCTCTCTCAGCACACCTACCCTCTCAGACTGTCAGTGAGCTGAGGCTTGGCTTTAGGTGGCCAGGAGAAAGCTGAAATGCTTGTTAGAGCCTTTTGTGTTTTTCATATTATGAGACCATATTCTTGAATATAACAGGGCTGCTATTGACAGCCAGTTAGGAAGTCAGTGAAGAACAATTTGAGCTTCTGTGCTTTGCAGAGCGTATCACAAGTGTGTGATAGCCCCAGATCATGCTACAGGGCACCTCTGGCAGTCCTTGGAGCTGCCAGAAACTTTTATGTAACAGCAAAGTTCCCTGACATTGCAGGGGTGTTTTTTAATTCTCCTCTTTTCACAACTGACACAGTTTGAACTGTGCCTTTAAAATGCTTGTAGAGGGAGGCATAATGCCAGTGAAAACAACTGGTGTGTTTTCCGTAAGAGAAGCAACTTTGTCGCACAAACAAATCCCCTACTGCTTTCTTTGCTGACATCAGCTATCTCACCAACGTAACAACAAAGACTGCATATTTGATGAAACATTCAGGCCTCAGACAAAAAAACCCAAGCTTGGGCAGTAGGAGAGAGCTGAACTACCTCAGATGGCCTCACTTTTACAGCACAGAAAGAAACATATATGCAAAGTCAGTACATGTGAGACAAGACCTCATATCTCCTTACCTTGTGCTTCCTTATTCATGTGCTTGTGCTGGAAGTTAGCCTTAAAAGATTCATTTTATTGCAGAATTCAGACAAAATAGCTCTTGCGTCACTGAAGTTTGAATAAGGAGCACTTTGTTACCTCCTAATCTGCCAATTCCTTGCCCATAAAGGCTTGTGCAGAACAGAAAATGGCTATTGGAACCTACTTAATAACTTTCTCAGTTTCAGAAAAGTTAGTGAGAAGTTCTACTTGGATGGAGATAGAAAAAATACATTTCAAGTATGTTATAACTGTCCCTAAGTGAAGAACCAGAAACGCAGTTAAATAAAATAGCAGTTAAGACATATTGTTTTGCCAGTATGAAGTGGAACCACATAAAAAATGACTTTTAGAAATGTTCAAATGTAGGTCCTTAAGAGATTTTAGTACATCTGAAGCAAGGGAAGATACAGCACCTAGAGTGGACAGTTTACCCTGTTAGGCTGTCCTATTAGAGTAGCCAAATTTTCCCACACTGGCAATTGAATATAGCAGTCTTTATCAAACCAAGGACCATGCAGTAGTTACAGGTCTGTGAAAAAGACTGAAGCATAGCTGTTATGAAGAGTTTTGATTTTGCCATGCAGTGATGTAACAGAAAATGTATAGGTGTGCAAATCATGAAAAATGGAAGACCAAAAATCACTGCTCCGCTTTATTTAGCCGACAAACTCAAATTATACCTCACATAGTGAGGTCAGTAATGGCATATATGAGGCAAATCTTGCAAAGCTGATGACTCCTTGTGGAGTGTTTGGCTTTTGCAAAGAAGCAGAACAGAGAATGGCAGTTCTCTTACTCATTCACTGTATTGAAGTCTGGCCCTATGGCAAGTGATTTCCTTTAGGGCAAGTTACCACCTTTTAGAAGATTTTAGGGGGAGAGTTCTGATGGCCCAGGGTTTCTGCTTCTCAGCGGTGACAGACATGAGACTTGCAGCTGCCTCTTCAGAGTGGTTTGTAATTCTCATGCTTACTTCTTTTGCCTTATTAAAAAGCAGGGAAGAGCGCTGTGTTCTTTAAAGTTTTAAGGTAAAATTTCATACATTACTATCTTGCTTATTGAAGCAACAAAAAAAGGAGAAATTTTACATGCAAGGGCAGAGCTTAACATGTTGTAGATGCAAGTAAAATTGAGTTTCTTAGGGGCAAGTCCAGCCACTTTGAAAATCTGTCACTAGGTCCCTGTTCTAGGGCTTTTAGATTAAACATCATTCCATATGTGGAAGGCACGGTAATTTTTCAGGTATTTTCCTGGCAGTGGCAAATACTCATGGAAAGCAGAGCTGACCAAAAATGATGCACTGTCTGTTCAGAAACAAGTTTTGAATATTCAGTAAGATATTTTTTTTCTTCTTCTTTACTGCTTTGGTATAAACTTATGCCTTTAAGCAATAAGCAAGTCTCAACAATTGTAGCAGAGATGAATTCGGTATTTCCAGGTTTGAATTTATTTCTAACAAAGTTTAGAAGTTTCGGGCTGCCCTTGTCTTTATTGTAATTTCATGTCTACAGAAAAACGCTATTTAATACTCGAAACTTGAGTTTTATTTAGCCATCTGTCACTGACTCTGTCTAATAGGGCTTCCAAAATTGCATGGTTAACTCTGCCGTCTTCTCCATTACTGGGTAGTCATCAGCTCCCCCTCACAGTCTCATTTTTCAGAAGTACCAGAGGTGCATAGCACTGAGTGGGAGTAGCAGCTGCTTAGTAGTTCTGTACCATCAGAACCAAAGTAAGACTGCAGAGCACTTGGGTATGTCTCTTGCTGGCCATAAATCCAAATAGGAAAATTTAACTGCAACTGCACAATGAGATTTTTTGCCTGGTCTTTAAGCAAAAGCATCTGAGGCTGTGTAACAGTTTTGCAATTGTTTGTTAAAATGAATGCTAGGGAAGAACCTTTCAAAGGATAGCTTTATATTGTCTAATTGTGTATATACTATATTAATTACTATCTTTTGTGCTACCCAATAAAACCAGGTTTTAATCTTTCACGTGAACCCTCTAAAACCAGGATGTGATCACTGTGTTCTGAAAAATTCTCAAAACTCTCGTGTCAACAACTTAATCTTGGGAAGTAAAGCCTGTTCTCAAGGTATAAAAGATAACTTGATTGGTACAAGTTCCAGTATTACACAAAAGTGAAGCATGAAGGGAGTGTGACCGTAAGCAATTTCAAGGCTGAAGTAGGAGCTTGAGTTGCTGCAGTTACCACAGCCCAGGGAAAAGTGGTCTAACACAACATGGTATTGGACTGAACATGGACAATGTGGACTGGACATATCTCAGGACTTGCAGTGTCCTTGCTGGGAGGAGGTTCACTGGTGTGTGAAGGACAATATCTTTGCAGGGTTCCTCCTGCTGTTGCACAGTTGTAGCCTTTCTGCCAGCACTAAAGGACCTTCTGAGGATAAAACAACAGTCCTTTTCATTTGTAAACAGCTTTTTCTTTTTTCTTGTTAGTGGAAAGTTTGTGCAGGACAGAGATTATGACTTGTGACCTATACACACAGTTAAACCCAGGAATAATAGACTGGTTCTCATCAGCCAGTTCAACTGCAGACCGAAGTGTGTCTGCCTCTAGACATACCCCAGATATTTTATGTTTAACTCAATGGAATAACAGGAGAAGTGTAAATCGGACAGCTGCCTGCCCTACCCTACCTCATCTTTAGCATTTTCTGCAGTCAGTGGAGAGGAGTGGATATCAGCTAACTCCCATCTGTTTATTAATTCACGAGATTTGTATGATGAGGGTCTGCATGTGGTCCTGATGGGACCATGTTCCCACAATTCCTGCAAGTACAAAGCAGATGCCAAGGGCATGTGTAAATCCATGGTATATTCTCCCAGAATCACCGCTATCCTACAAACCTAAAGGCACAACCTTGTGTGGCAGAGGAGGGAATTCACTGCCTAGCTCATCTGGACAGACTATATCAAGCACAATAAGGATGCACTTGGTCCTGCATGTAGATCTTTCTCCCGTCTGCTCTGGTCATACAGTTATTATAATGATAGACATGAAAAATTCCACTTCTCTAGGACGGGTAATACTGGTCTGAATGTCCTGGCCAAAGGCCAGGCTCCTTCAGTTAAGGTCTGGCGTTGTCTGATCACCTGCGATGCAAGTCCCAAGTTCACCAATCTCCACCCCAATACTTCCTTATGGGAGAGGCGGGCAAGTGGTGAACACTCAGTCAATGCACTGACCTTGCACTTAGTCCAGCACAAAAGGCTGATATTTTTTCAGCACTCAGTAGTCTGTATCTGTGTGATTTTTTGTTTGTACTGCCTGCTGCTGCTCTTCAGTTTCTGTCCTTAGCTTTAGATGGTAGTTCACCATCTTGTTCCCCATCAGGGTAACTTTCCCTAGACCACAAGAGCAAGGAACACTTTTTTTTTTTATGCTGGCTGAGATTCTTAGGAGTCCTGCCTGGAAATCCTGGGAAACGCAAGCTTGAGAGACTTCTCTGCATATCTGGGGTAAGGCCTCCGGCCTTGGAGAAGAGTCTTCAGTCACTGATTTTTATGTGCCTTCCAAGAGAGGCAGTAGATAATCGTTGGATGCTGTTGATTGTGTATGCATCTTGCAGAAGCTGTTTTGTAGTGCAGTGCTCTGAAGGTCTTCACTCGATGTCAGCCTTGTGCCACATACCTTTTGAAAGCCTCAGGAGTGGGGGCTGTTCAGCTTGGTCTTCCCTCTGTGCTTGGTAATCATGACTTGTAAAAATGAGTGTTGCTGACAAATTGCAGGGTTCAGCAGGTTGCTGGGGGTGTTCTGGACTGGTAGTTTTGTTCATAGGAAACATTCGAAGTGAACGTGCTTTTACTAAGGGCAGTGGGAGATACATATAAACAATGCTGACTTGGGTACTTTTTCTACATGGAATTATCTAGATACTATTCTTTTGGTTCCCTCTATGTGTGAAATTCTTGGCCATAAAACCTATCAGTTCTGTATTTTTCAGTTCTGTACCTCAGATACTGGAGGCTGGATTACAAAGGCAGTGGGGAGTAGATTACTGCTTATGCCGTTAGAAATGGAAGTAACTGCTCATTTAAAGCAATGTCCTGGTGTTACTGACAGGAACATCTGCTTTATTGCATTTGTGATTCAGGTGCTAGTTAGAAATACTCTGTGCAGACTTTGGAGTATTCCCGTGTACCAGAAATAACCATATTACCAGGCAGCAAGGATCACACTATCAGCCTCATCTCAGGTTGTTGTTCAAAAGGATTTCGTAGCTTCAGAATTTAAATAGAAATGTTCGTGGGAGAGCTACATTGTGTATGCCAGGGCCCTGCAGGCACCCACAGCCCTTCGTTGCTTTGTGCAGCCTCACCTGGGACCGCCACCCCCATACTGCTTGTATGCAGACCCCTTGGGACCCCTCTGTGGTCCACAAACCCTTTTCAGCTCAGCCTGGGCCTCTGCCCCCTGGGAGCCTTGCCGGAGGTAGCTCTGCCTCTGACCCACTCTCCAGTCCTGTCTCTGGCCGAAGACACCACGCAGGCACGCCTGTGCCCTGTCCTGTGCCTTGCTGCCCTCGCTCTCTGGTTGGACTTCCCAGGCAAACCCCAGGCCTGTCCTGTCCCTGTGCACTTGTCTGACAATCAGCACTGTCAAGGGGCCTGTCCCTGTCACCACTGCTGCCCTGCTTCCCCTGCTTGGTGCTGGGGAGGGACAGAGCCCTCCCTGCCTGTGCTGGGGCCACCCCCAGCTGCTGCCTCACCTCCCCTCGGCAAGCAGCCCCACTCTTCCTGCTCCTCAAGAGCACAGCGGGTAACAAAAAACAGTTCCAGAGGTGTGTTTTTAAAAAACATTTATTGACAAATGCCACATTAGGTATCCCCTTGAAAATCCAAATATCAGTACTGTATTGCACACAGTTTACAAAAACACTAACATTTTCATGTGTTTTTCAGGAAAAACACACTAGTCCATACTATGATTTTATTTTTTTTATTAGCTGAGTGGCAACTTCTAGGAGGTCTGGTTTCTGTGCTTAAGGATAGGATCAGAAGTGTACTTTTAGCAGGCCCCTGGAAAGAAAGAAAAGCAAACTTTAGTCCCAGTAAGTAATTTGCAAAGAGCTCTAACAATCTTTCAGTCTTCAGTGAAGCTGTAGCTACAGCCTTCCTAGGGTACTTCTGAATCACAGTACAAGATTAGAGTGGGGGTTGCAAAAGCTGCTGTTTGCATTGCTCTGTGTCTGTTGGCATGGCATTTGCGCAGCCTTTGGTAATCCCAGCTAGCCATCAGTTTGCAGCTAGGTCAGCACCTAGACATGAGCTCACAAACCAGCTGCCCTCCCTCTGATACAGTAAGCAATGTGGAAGGCATGGGGCAGGGGTGCCCATACCAGGCCCATAAACTCGGATGATGCCAGCACCTGGCACCTGCTCTGTAGTGGACTCGTTCACACAATGGTGTGCTGTTCAGAAGGTTTTAGCTGCTAATTCTTGTCCAGAAGTGCAGCAACACGTGTGTTACTGTGGCAATCCCCCAGTCCAGGTCCCCATGCCTGGGCTGGGAAGGGGCCAGTGTCCAGGCAAGGCAGTGGGTAGGTGAAGGGTGTTGGCACTCAGCTGCCAAGAAAGAGGAGTTTCTGCCTCCAGCATATCCCTCAAAAATTATCTGCCTATCTTGTGGACTAGCACAGGAGCTATAGATCATCTGCCATGCCTCCCCAAAAAAAGTTATCTCAAAATAGGCTTTGGACATGTTCTGTCTGCATCTATGTGGCACAACTGCTGACTCCCACTGCCAGCAGACACAGTCAGAACCACTGCTCAGAGCCCCTCGTCTCTGCTACTCAGGCCACCCAGGACACAAATCACGGTGGAGCTAAGAGCGAGGGTGCTTCTTCTTGGAGGCAGCTTATCCTCCCTTCCTGAAGGACAGTACACAGACATAAGGTAAGATGCTGTTACCCAGATGGCCAAGACAAGCATTTCTAAGTGCAGAAACACCAGGTTGTTACACCCGTCCATACCCTATCTATTACAGTAACAGAGCTGATCTTCCTTTCGTAGTGTGCCAGTTTCAGCACAGAGGATTCCTATAAGGGCAAACTTAAGGTCTCCCTTGTATGGGTTTCCCTTTGCAACTATTTTCCTATTAGATAGAATTTTTTTTTAAAGTTGCTAAAAGACTACAACTTAGTTCGCTGTGGTTCTTGTTGTATTTACAGCAAATGTTATCACCTACCCTACAAGCTGCTAGCGCAGCCATATCAGTGAGTTTGCTAATTAGCCCGAAGTACCTGACTGAAGCACTGGCTGGAACTGGCCAGACATGCATATTTCTTCCTGCTTCTGACGGACAATGCGCTGGATGGCTGGGGGGAGGCCACGGGGGTTGCGTGAAAAGATCAGGGAGTAGCCATCGTCACAGGAGCCATCCTCCTTTAGACTGCGGCAGGCATAGGTAATGGCATAGTTATCGTAGTCAGTATCAATCACCCAGTAGTTGTCCCCTGAAACATCAGAACACAATTGTTTGTCACAGCAGGCAAAACAAAGCAGAGGTGGACATAGTCATCCCACAGGTAGACACTTCACTTCAGCACATGGCAGAGATAGCATCCCAAAGTATGTGAAGTCATCTCCCACATCCATCTTATGCCCACACCATGAAGTGAAGAACTGGGACAAGCATGGGGCATCCTGAGGCTGTGTTACTCCCCACGATGCTCAGTACATTTTCACCTTTGGTTTCTTAGGCAAGAAGTATTAGGAGGACTAGGACTTTCCAGGTTTTCAATGACAAAAAATGGCTTGATTTTTCTCGCTCAAGCATGGTGGGTGGAGCATACAGATTAAATTTTGGCTGTACAGATTACATTTCCTATAGAAGAAGCTTCAGTTAAAAAAAAAACATTCCTCCTGTTTTCCAGGCTCACTCAACTAAGTGCATTTTGGTGTGGCTTATCTGCCTGTACTAAATGAATGTACTTCTTTCTTATGCATTAGCAGGCCAAGCACAGCCCGACTCCACAGCTGGAGTCCCACAGCTGTGGGAGACTGGCACGAAGTATGGGATGTGAAGGCTGCGTAAGTGAGGTTCAGCATGAGCAGTTTCTACAAGGGGGACTTCAGTTAAGAGCTCCATTTTGTTGAGTCCAGCTATGTCTGTCTGAGGAGAACTGCGTCTTGCTGCTGGAATGCAGATGTGGGTCTGGGTCCACATGTCACCTCCCATTAGTTATGAGGAGTACAAGGATGACTGGCCCTCAGCACCTCTGTAATGCCCACTGCAGGGCCCAGGAAATACTGCCTCCCTAGGTGCAGCGCCCCACTTGGCTGTATAAAATCTGTGTAGCCCATTGTCTCTAAGCTGCATATGCCCTGTTAACATATATGGTGTGTAGGTGGGGTGTCTAGGGAGTCTCTGTACCCTGCCCCTTCTGTGGAGATAAAAAGCATTTCTTGGTTAAAGCGTCCTCTCAAAAAAGGATGCTTTGTCTCCACTTGAAGCAATCTAAACTCAACTGTTTTTCCTGCTCGTACACTGAAACACACAAATCTGGGCAGCTCTGAGCTATTGACCAGCACTGGGGGGCTGGAGCAGTTCACTTACCACCGCTGGAGAGGTAGCTGGCCAGGCCCTGGTAGGTCATGTACATTTTTGCTGGAGTGGTTGGGTCAGGTACTGTATACTGAGCAGCCATGTCAGCACAGATCACCCAGAACCTGCAATGAGATCCATGAGACTGAAGGTAAAACCTTGTGCCCTCTGAGCTTTGAATGGGTGTCCCTCACTCAGGGCTCAGGCAAGAACCAGGCTACAGTTCAGCTGAGCATTGGGTATGGCCTTTCTTAATGCAAAGTCGCTGTTTGTTGTTAAGTAAGCAAATCTGTGACACCCTCCCCACCACTGGCAGTGCACTGCTGGTGTCTGGTCCGTCTGGTCTCTGCCCTGCTGTACAACTACGCCGCTGCAGCTGGGGCAGTGCCCTGACCCTCCTTCAGCTCAGCAGGCTTTTTACCACCCATTTCTGTACAAGCAGATAGCTACCAAGCAAAATGATGGACATTGTTTCTTGGCTCCCTGCTAGCAGTTTGCAGAGTGAGCTGACCTGCATTTGGGCTCTTTTGCTGTGTCCCCAGGCAGAGGCAGGGACTTGGCTCTCCTCTCTCTAACCCTTCCTAGCTCTGTTGCCACAGGGATGTCTGTTACAAGCACAAAAATAATTACAGACACTTTGCTGTCCAAGCTAGTTAAAGGACTTTATACAGGCTGTGGGAACCCAGTAGGTGCCCAGACAGCCTGTCTTCATTGTCCATTTCTTCTAATGTCCTTCTCTGGTTGGCATCTGTTTGCTTTGAATACCACCTGCGTCTTAGCACACTTTGTCAAGCATTACTTGGATTTGTGAAACAATGGAAGGTCCTTCACTCCCTTCATTGCACAGGCTGCACTTCCCCTTTACTCTGCTGTTGTAGAAATAAATTCCCAGCAGCCTTGAGACCCCAGTTGGTTTCCGGAGGGTCTTTTCAGGAATCTTCCCACCCACATTGCATAGTGTGCCTGCAAAGCTTCATTTGCCCCATTCCAAAATATCCTGGAGTGCTCTGCTCTAAGACTTACAAGGTTCATAGTCACCTGCTCTACTCTACTGTTCATGCAGTTAGACAGTTTTTGGTAGTTAATGCACAGCAGGACTAGGGCTGGTCTGTGGAAGCCCCAGGTTTTCTTTTCTACACGCAGAAAGCTGTTTGGTCCCCTTAAGTGCTGTAATTCCTTATAGTAACCGTGACCAACTGGCAAAACTCTTAAGCATCCTTCCATCTGTCTGTTCAGGCATTGCAATGGCATCGAAGAGTTAACTACGTTTTCCTCAGAAGTCTGTCCAACAATGTGTGGAAAGATCTGTGAAAGTAATGCTCACTTACACTCCTTCCCCTGAACCACTCAGTGAAATAAGATTGCTCCTGCCCTCACAGCCCCACAGACTTTGCTAGCTCCTCTCACCTGGTTGCAGTTCATTTACCTGATCACTCCATAATTCAAGATTTGACTTTATAATTTACTTTATGCAGTAGTTTTGTGATGGACCCATACCAGAGACAGGCTGAGAAGTAATCCAGGACTCAGAAGTGTCTAACCTCTGGCTTTGAATGTGTTACCTTGATTGAGCTTCCCTTTCTGGTGGAGACAACAGGTTGTGTTGTGTGCTCAGGATAGATCACCTATTGTAGTACCTCATGGCAGCAGCTAGAGCTTAAAGTCAGGAGAGCTCACCCAAAAAGCTTCACTCGGCCTTTGGAAGATGCTGTCATTGTGCCATCTTCCTCCACAGTGTATTCAGCAGAGATGTTGTCCTGAAGGAAAAGGCCTTCTGGATCCTTCTTGGCCAGGGCATACCATTTCCCTGCATACTGACATGAAATACTGTTAGTATCTGGATTAATCACCATGGCAAGATTAGCACAAAAGCATTTCTGTAAACATGATGCCCTTCTGGCTACCCATTTCCTGGCCTATGGAGACAGTCTTCGTTCAGGTGGGTGTGTAGCACACACCTCTGCACTGCTGAGTGCTTGTACTCATTGTCATGTGGAATGTTCCTGTCACAGTGACCCCACACCAGAAGCTTCTCCCATCCTGAGATGCCTGCTGGGAGTCAGATAGTTCTTCCCTGTTTCAGTCCTCTGCTTTTCTGTGGAAGCTGCCGTCAGTGATACTGAACTGCAGCCACAAAGACCTTAGCAAGCTGCTGGAGACATTTTGTGGCTGCCGGGGGCCACAATCTCCAATGGTGACAAGGGTCTACCCAGGGAAACAGAAGGCGATGGCTCTGTGAACTACGAAGAGGAAAGAGCGTGCTGGGGAAGCTAGCAGCAGGAGGAGGTGAAATGAGGTTAGGGGAAGGAAAATGTCTAGGAAAAAATGAGTCCCTGAAAATGTACAAGCAGTATCTAGTAAAATGAAAACAAGACCTAAACAGGTGACTGACAGACAGGAAGGCCCTCAAAAAATAATATTAGTAGTAGAAGTATTGAGGAAAGCAGAACCTAGCTGTGTTAAATTTGATTCTTCATTGAAGCTAATGAGATCTGTTTGGCAAGCTATACGGTGAAGTCTAAAACAGAGTCCATAATTCTCAAATACAGGAGCCTGAGAAAATCTTTGCCTTTATAAAACTGGGATATTCCCAAAGATCTCTCCAGACATGGGTTTGTTTCCAGCAAAGCCAATTTTGTATAGAGGAAGTGCTGGTGCCAGCCCAGCTGCAGCTGGAGGGGATGTTTGCTGAGGGATGGTGGCAATCTGGCACACCTGTCTGGACCTTTTCATCACCGAGATAGCCCTGATTTCCTTCTCAGAGGCAGGCAGATTAAATGCTGTGTCTAAGCAAGAGTGAGTCTGTGTTCAGGATACCCAGCTAGGTGAATTTTCACTTGGCTATGACTCCCAAGAATGGCTGGTGGTGGATGCAAGTCCCCTAGGGCATGTGTTTGGGCTTTCTGATGGGGATCTAAATTGTTTCATTCTTGGGACCACTCAAAGCTGAAGTCTGTACTGAGCTTTGAGCTAGCAGAAGGTGACATCCTACAGAATCACATCCATGACTTTCAAGGCCTGTTTTACCATAATGCTCAGAAGGTTAATCACTAGTGAGAAAAGCAAACTCCAGGAACAGTGTCTGAGAGACAGAATACAAAAGGACTTAACCTCTTACTGACGAACCTCTTTAGTTAACACAACCCATAACCTGGAAAGACAGTTTATATGTGAAGCTTCTTCACATATACTGCTGAAGTAGCCATAATTACCCTTTTTGGATCAAAATTGTCTTTCACAGAGAAAGACTCCACTGCACAGGTCTGAGCTAGGCTGTATTCAACAGTGGAGAAGATCGAGGCCAGGAAAACATAGTGTGTGTATTTCATTCTGCAAGAAAAAAGCAAACATGGAGTTTTATTTAATGCAGTAGACATGGGTAGCCTGCATTGCGTGCCTACAGATACATTCCCCTCATTTTAAGACTAGTTTCATGCTGAGTAGATTATAAATCCTCCACTGAAAAACCACTGGGTCATTGTGGTTCCCAAACCCAGCCAAAACTGAGCACTGATGGGCATTACTTTGCAATAGTATTTTGCTTGCCAGTAGGAGTATTTTGGCTCATTATATTTTTACATTATAAATCAAGCCTGACTGTATAAGGTTCGTAAGAACTGATAAAATTTTGATTTTTTTTTAAATTTTTGTTTTCACAAGAAGAATAATATTCTGATGAACTCTGGTAAAGCACTGTAGGTTGTAAGGATATTGTTCCCAATTATTTCATGGTGAGTGTCCACTTTGCTTTCAAGCCAGCAAAACTGTGTTCTTTAAGACCAGTTCTCATGACCAAAACAGGCTCTTCCTAGCTGCCTACTTTAATAGGAAAGTATGTCTTGATATTGTCTGCCCTCAGACCATTCTCTCGACAAACACGATAAATAATATTCAGTTCCTAGAGGCTTGATCTGCCATGGCAGCACAGCCACCAGATGGCCATGGCTTTATTTGTCCCCTTGGGTATCCCAGCATATTTGTTTCTCCCACTTCAGGAAGAAAGCACCTGCATTGACCATTCTTGCAGAGCATTTGACTCTGAATACCTGTTCTGATGCCAAGAAAAAACACAGTTACCTGAAATTTGCCTACAGCATCCAAGCTGAACTACTAACCCAGAAGTTCTAAACACCCAAGTAGCTATTCTATTCCTAGCTGCTGCAGTGCAAGCTGCACTTCCCTGCTGTAAGAGATGCTAATCTGGTCTGCCTCTGCTGAAGAGAGACCTACCTGTTGGGTTAGAGATGCTGGAGATTCCTGAGACTTCTTTGCTTCAGTCTTCGGGCTGCAGTCAGCAGAAGAGTCTTGTGTCAGTTGCCCTCCAGCTGCCTTTAAATAATGGATCTGCAAAGTCACTAATTGGTTATTTTTGCTCGTGTGCCTGAATAAAACACTTAATCTTGGATAATCCATTATGTAAAAACCAACTGTAATCCTCACACTGGTGGGTCTAACTGCTATACTAATACAAACACAGCTTTTACATCATGGAAAAAGCTGCCCAGAAAGCTAATAAGTCTACTGATGTGATTGTATCACACCTTTGTCTCACTGAAGTCTTTCTGCTTCTAACACGTGTTAGGAGAATAAGCACAGAGCATTAACCAGAGAAACGCATGGACTATACATACCTCTCTGCATAGGCACGTGTTCATATTTGATAATGTGCATGGGTTGGATATATAATAAGTTCTTCCAATATCTGCATCATCAAAATAAGGTGATTCTTGCAAGAGCAGGAAACATTGCCTTCAAGTTCACATTAAAGTCTCAGAGTCCCTACTTCTCCTGTGCACTGAAAGATCTTTATACACATTATTCCCAGTTCATCTTATCAACATTTCCAGTTACATGAATGCTATAGCTCTGTCCTTTCCAAGATGTTCTTCCTAGAAGACCTCCATGGGAATGCAATAAAGCACAAAAAGATGAAAAGGCAGAAATGGCTAGAAAAACATTTTTGGTAGCAAACCATGCCTGCTGTTTTTACAGTTTCCCCAAGTGCCCAAAGAATTCCCACAACTACAAAGGCTGCCCATGTATTCTTTCTAGCCACTTTCACCTGGGAGATTTAAGACTTCACACATTCATCTAGGAGTTACCAGCACTAGCAGTTACTTCTCCCATTGGGCTTCCGGGTGCTGAAGAGCCTTGGACATACCTATTAGAGACAACTGTGTAGTTCCTACAGAGTAAGCCCAGGGAGTCCTGAACCTCCTGGTACTCATCCAACAACCTGGACATTTCAGAGTAATGCTAGAACCTTCTGGATGTGTTGGTCTTGCTGCAGTGACTTGCAGTCACTTGCCCAGGAATTCCTCAACAGAAGCACACAACCTTGCCCTGTAGCTGGTGTGAACTGTGTTGCTTTCCAAGCAGCTTGTTTAGGGTTGCCATTATCTGGGAAAGACAGTCCTTGCTTCCTGCCAGAGGAAACTTTGATATGGCCTCTGTGCAACTTCCACTTACACTTTAGAGGGAGGCAATCATACTTTACATGTGCATGTCTGGCGGAGGGGCTGAGCGTACCCTCTTCTTGCCACCTGCATGGCTTCAAAGGCAACCTGGGTAATCACTGTTAGCTGTTAGCTGGGACAGGAAGGTGAGACCGCCCATCCCAGGCCAGGGGCGATCAGGAGCAAGCACCACATGGTGGGGCCATGCCATCACACCCTATGCTCTTGGCTCTTCATAAGTGGCTTTCTTTGGGGCAGGTAGAGAACTCTGGGGCTGGCCAGTTATGCACAATGGCTCCTTCTTCTCCCTGGGCATTCTGGCTGGGTTCATTCAGGGACGCCAAAATCTAGAGGTGTGGGGAGATAGCACATATACAGCTGCTGCGACAAGGTACTGGCCAGTTTGGTCCTGGGCAATGTGGGTCTACCTCCTCCTGCCTGGATTCATTGGCCTGATTTTCTACAAAGACGCCAAACAGCCGTTTGCTGAACTAATCCTTTAGCTACAGCTGTCTGCTCACCATATGTACCATGCTCCAGGGTTGAGCAGAGTCCCTGAAAGGATTGTACAGGGCTGGCAGCCTCCAGCACTGAGTGTGACGATAACCAGCTTTGTTAATTCAGGCACAGCTCGTTACCTATGGTCTTGCAAACACACCGTGCTCCTGAGATCACACTCACCTCCCCTGGCACATGCTCCTTGTACTTGTCTCTTCTTCAGCGGCAGCATTTACTTCATTTAGAAAGGCCCAGAAAGCCCAAGTAATGCTTGGCCACTTAAAGAATGACATAAAAAGTAACTTCTTAAACTCCTTTTTGCCGACTGGAGGGCGGATGCCCACTAGATGCCAACTAGATTTTCAAAGGACTTTCCCCTGACACTGAATCTGAGTGCAGAAGTATGCTTTTCCACCCTGACACAGAAATTTGAACGGCAGTGTTTTCTGTAAATTAGAAGGGCTTTGAAACATTTATCACTTCATCTGTTTCCAATAAAACAGATTAGTTTATGTCCATGTGAGACATGGGTGACACTCGAAGCCATGCTTAGGTGACCACTTAATCCAACGGGGATTAGAGACATGCTAATAATAGCTAATCACAGCATAAGATTTTGGTTAGTGACTGTAACATCTGCCACTGCATTATTTGCTGTTTAGAGCACTAGGAAAACAAAATCAAACTAATCTTCATTTTCACAGTATTATGGAGGTTTGTGCTGGGCATAGAAAGAAAAGGGAGGCTTCAAAACCCTGAGGCATATTCCAGGGATGGTTAAATTTTATGTAATATGGAATAGATTTTATAAAAACAAAGTTGCACTGCAGGGTTTGGTTGTCAAAGAAGACATCCAAGGGCCTGTTCCAGACCTGATTATCAAAACTAGGTTGTATTTAATAGAGAAGATGGCCTGAACAAATAAAACATATACTCAGTGTACTAGACTCAGCACAAGAGTAACTGGTAGTTTTAATGGCCTGCAGTAAAACAGGTATGCAGACAAGATGATTAGTTTTATCTCCTGCCCTATCCTATGAAGCACAGCAGCAGCAGTTTTGGATTTCCTACCCGTAGCAGCCCCCCTCCTTCTGCCTTATTATTGGAATAAGCATTGGGTAAACTGCTCTGGGAATTACTGCAATTGCACTGCCGACTCAGATTTACAAACATGTGCTAGCTCAGCAGCCAATGGTACAGTGTGAGATCTCTAAATAGCCTCCTACATCAGGCATTAAGTTCCCTTAAGGTGTGGGCTTGTTTACCAGGGTGGTGGAGAACTACATGTAGGTGCATTTTGAGTCACCCCTTACAGCTATCGTTATGGTTATTGCACTGTAAGTTGCCAGGATTTCCTGCTCTAGCTTTAGATCTAGTTTATGCTGCTGAGGATGGAGGGCTTCCTTCTGGGGTGTCACACACATGTGCTTGCATTGCTGGAGGACCTGCGTCCCAAGCCCAGGTCTTCCAAGGACACAGAGAACAGTGATAGTCTGCTCTACTCCCTCACTGGGGTGGGAGGCAGGAGAAATATGGCCTTCCCATAGTGGCACATCACATGAAGGCTGTTGCCTGAGGTTCTCAGTTTCTGTGACTTCTGCTCAGAAATGCTGATCTTTCCCAATACAGAGAGTGATGCAATACAGATGAAGAGGAAATAATCTGAAGTTTGTTCCTCTGTGGTTCAGGGTAAGGTTCCTGGGTGTGTCACATCATTAGATAAAAAAGCATCATAAATCACTGCTTTATGACTTTCAAGGTGCCATTCAAATATCTGATGGCTTTAAATGACATGAACTGAAAGGCACCTTTCCCTTCTGAAGTAAGATAGTGTCATTCTTGCTGAACATATTGACTGACAATTGGTAGAGCAGGGGCTCCCATGCTGCCATGCATACAACACGTCTCAGACACAGACACACAGGTCTCACCAGTTTGCAAGTGAAAACAGGAGACTGCTCAAAGCACAAGAAGCGTCAAGGAGCCTCAGCACCTCTGCTGTCATGGGTAGCCAGCCCCAGAGGGAATGGCTTTATCAGGGCCATTTTCAAGGACTTGCCAGCAAAACTAAGTTACAGCGTGTATTCCAAACCCTTCAGTATCTTGCTGCTTTGGCAGCACAGGGTTGAATGCAGAGCTGCCTAAAATCTCTCCTGAAGTGCGATTTTGACATACAGGGATCTGCTGGCCAAAGAGACATCAGGCTTTGTGCCATCTCCTGGTTTCTGCACAACTGTATGGATGATGGTTGCAGCTTGGTCAGTGAGCTGCTGGATTTCACTCTCCAAGCCGTGACAGTTTCCCTAATGACCTGTTGCTACTCTGTACCAAAAGACCACCCAGGCCTGAGGCAACCTGATGAAAAAGACCATTTTTGACCATCAAATAAAGAGGTGGATGTTTTGGTGGTTGTTTTCTAGTAATTACCACTGGGCATACTGTTGCCATATTCATATACATACCTAGTATTTGCAACTGAACCGGTCCATTTGCAGACCAGTTTTGTTCGTTTCAGTTGCAACATTTCTTTAAAGATGCAATATTTGTCTTTTCATAATAGAATCATAGAATCATTTAGGTTGGAAAAGACCTTTAAGATCATCAAGTCCAACCATTAACCCAGGACTGCAAAGTCCACCACTTAACCATGCCCCTAAGTACCACATCTATGGAAAAAGAACTGTGAGTTTTTTTCTAAGCTGTGAAAGATGATCAATTTTTTTTTTTCATGGAGGATTTTGTTTGTTTTATGCTTTCAACAGCTGATTTTCTTTGAAAGTGCAAGACCTGAGAGGTTAAATATTCCATGGATAGGAAACTTCACCGTTTTCATCATGACATGCTTCTCATCAGCTGAGGGCACTTACGTAGCAAAGCAATTTATTTTACAGAAGGACCCAGAGGTTCCAGTCAATTCAAAGGTTCCAACGTGTTACCACTGCTGTAAGCTTTCAACTGGAATACACTTCACCCAAAGGCTAAGCTTACATCCACTTCAGCCTGAGCAACAAGCTGGAAACACTGAAAATTGCAGTGTTGCCTCAAAGAGATAGTTACTAATGCCCACTAGAAATAACATCACTACAGCAACTTCTGCTGCAGGAAATGGACCTTAAGTGTCCCTCTGCCCAGAAGGAGTGAAGGAGGAGGAGACACGCTGCAGTCTGCTCAGATACCATCAAAACCTCTTCAGGACCCGCTGCTCCCCACCACAGGGAGCTACAGCCACTCCTGCTATGACCAGTGAAACACCTGTATGGCCAGCCCTGTTGCTGGTCTCTGGACTATCAGTACTTGCTGCTTCTTTGCGGCAGCCTTACACCTGCCAGTGTTGTGTTCCTCTTTGCGCTGTTCTGCTGTGTGCACTGAGACTACACAGTCTTTCCCAGCTTCTCGTGATTTCTTGGCTTGACCTCCTACCCGTGGTGGCCATGCTGTGTCCCACATTTTCTGGTTCCCTGATTGTTCATAGTCCTTTGAGTTAAAGCCACTTCCTGTGATTGCATCCCTGTGCACACCACTGTCACCCCATCCTGGCAAGGCCTGTCCCTGAGCCATCTCCACCTTCATTATCTCAGTGTGCCACCAGCCTCTTTCTAAACTCACCTGAATGTGTATCTCTCTGAACACCTTCCCAGCCTGGTTTAGTTGTCCTGCAGCAGGTGTGTGGAGAATCACTCAGCTTCACGTGATCTGAATATCCAAAAGCAAACTTTGAAATACTCCCTGTGGGACCCTTTCAGCCTTGATTTCCTCCTACCCAACAGCCCCCCTGGCTTGCAGAAATGCTTCTGTACCCTGGATCTTCCCTGATAAGGGGCCCAAGGTTATTCCACAATAACCAATTCCAGATGTATGGATGGGCATTTTCTGTTGGCTTTTGCCGTGTGGCCCTCCTGGCTCATCACCACTCTCTAATCACCATACTCTCCATGTATCACCGTACTCCTTCCCAGATTTCAGTCCGTGGCTGTTTCCACAGCTTCATATGGACCCTAGCCCTTTTCTTCTTCTTCATTACTTCATCATCTCTTGTGCTCTTTCTTTACTCGTGAAATTAGAGTCAGTTTCTTTGCTCCACTTATTTCCTGCTAAACAATCCTATTCTCTGTCTTCCCCCCACCCCCTCCTTGTGTCCATGTTTCCTACAAATCAATTCAGTCATCTGGGATGCTGCCCTCTTGTTCTGCAGACATCTGTAAACCTTTTCTTAGAGCCTCTTCTCTCTTCTTTATCATTTCCCCCTGACATTGCACAAGCAAACCTACTTCTGGGTAGATCTGAGCACCTATAGAATGTTATTAATGTTCCTTATTAAAGTTTCATGTGACCTACCATTGTGTTTTCCTTAATTCCATGCCTAGAGTATTTGGGGAAGATGGTTGCAGAAGGAGTGCAAATGATAAGAGTTTGGAAGAGTTTAATGAGCTTTTTTGTTCCTCCGTTTCACAGGACATTTGATCAACTAAGTAATCTTCTTATTCAAGGTTCAGTGATTTGCTCTAAGAGCTTTGAATACAATCTGTCAATTGAAAGATAAACTCATGTAGTCTTATTGCAGAAATTGCCATTGCTACTGTACTGTGATAATTTTTTTAACTGATCCATCTCTCCATAAAAATTAAGAGAATCTGTGTATGTTTACAAGGTATACAAGGAGGACATACAAGGCACATCACCATGCTAGGTCTGGTGGACTTACTCAAGGCTCAGGTGCATTTCCAGTCTTCTGGCATGGCAAAGATACTTTTTGTCATAGATGTCTTTGAAAAAACAACAGCCAGACTTGCCACATTCCAAACTGACATGGACAAGAGTGCAAGGGAAGGGCTGCCACTTTCAGAAACCCAGGACATCCTAGAGCACTGGACAGTGTAAAGTTCAGCCTCTTACACACCACCATTCCCTTGAGTGAGGTAAGTCCAGTATAGCAGGTGTTCTTATACCTCCTCTAAACACTAGGCTATTTAATAATAATAATAATAATTATAATAATAATAATAATAATAATAATAAGAAGAAGAAGAAGAAGAAGAAGAAGAAGAAGAATGAGAATAATAAGAATAATAATAATGAAAATAATAATAATAACATTTATTTTAAGAGTCTGCAAGATTTTGCATTTAAGGAGAGGTTTGGTGGGTTTTTTTCAGAAATAAAATGAAACAATTAACTGAGAACTAGCCTCACATTAACCTGAAGATGTACTTTCTGTGTCTTATCCTTTTATGGGGGTTGAAAGCATTTTGGCAAGCTAATCAAGCATGCCTACTGATTGTTGTGTACTCAGAACACACTATCTAAAGTAAAACTTTGTATTTATGTGCATGTCCATAGCATCACCTCCTTTCTGTGAGAACCATTCAGATTCAAATATCTATTTCCTGCAATCCACCAGTACAATACTTAAATTAGTGTGCTAATTATAAAGTAATTCTCCAATTATATAAGAATAAGGGGAAGGCTCATGTTTCCTGGCTCTACCCCCGACAAGATAGAGCCAACATTCTGGCCAAAATGCAAGCAAAAAATTTCTGAAGGGTGTCCAGGTCCTAACTTTGACACTAGAACACATTACTCACCCTTTGCAATTGAGCAGCAGGCAACACACTTTTCACAGTATGCATGAGATTTATACTTCATTATAAACATTTAATGATCCTGACAATTCAGGTATCACCTATCCAGCCAGCAAGAAAACAGAGCTCTAGCATAACCAGCTACTGCTCAAGGTGCGTGTTCTACAGACCTAGGATCATCACTAATCAGTGTTCCTGTGCTCCATTGCTGTATTTCTGTGTAACAGCCAACTACATTAAAACAAGCGTGCAGCTCAGGCTGTGCTCATGCACACCTCACAGCTGACACACGTCCCCGTTGCCACCATCCTGCACCTCTGCTGGGTTTCTGCCAGCCAGGGGCAGGACCCTGCTCCTGGTACCCATGTCTCCAGCCCCTGAGGTCCCTCTGCAGGGCAGCCCTGCCCTCTGCTCCCCCATTTCGATACTGTCCCAAGACTTGTCTGACTGTTGTCCGCCCCTCTTCCAGCTCCCACCGCCTCGCCCACGGGGCCGCAGGGAGGCTGCGCAGTGGCTGTGCCAGCTGGGGCTGGAGGCAGGAATGGGGCCCAGCAGTGCCTGGCACAGGGTGGGGGCAAGAGCCCAGGTGGCATGGTTATGTTGTGATGCCATCTAAAGGTCCCTGGCCATGCAGAGGAGAAGGGAAGGCCAGGGGATGATGCTGAGCAGGAGTCCTGAGGTTTTTCCTGCTAGGTCTCCATGCAGCAAAAGACAATCCGTGTGCGGCTGCAGGAGTGGGCCAGACTTCAGCAACAGAAGACCATGGCCCAGGAGGGGTGAGGGACACAACTCTGATCCTCACTGGGCTCCTGTGGCTCCAGGCAGGAAAGCTTATTCTTGGATACAAGCAGGTGGCCTGAGAATATTACTTGGTAAATCAGATAAGCTGCAATCTTGTTATGCCAACGGATGAGTGAGCCAGAAAGGTTTGAATGTAGCTGTCAATACAGCGTCCTGTAAAGATAATGCCTAAGCAAATTAGTCACTTGCGGCTCCCCTCCCCACAGCCTCTTGGTTAGGATGAAAACATTGTTCCCATGAAGAAGGGGCAAAAGCATCTTCAGACCTAATATCCCCAACACTTGCCATCACCCTTTCTGCTTTTCAGGTAGTATCTGCCCTGTCTGCTTTGGACACAATCCGATAAATGGCTCTAACAATACTGCTTCTCTTGGGCAGCACATTTTGCACCACATCACCTGGATGATTTTATTTTGCAGTTGGAGTTTTTAGTAGTGTCCATCTTAGAACTGGGGAGAGACTGTTGATATGAGTTGTTGGGAGGGAAGGAATTTTATCCCCAGAGACTCTAGCTCATTTTCCCAGCCACCAGCCAAGCCTTCAGGGCAGCCTAAGCATTTGAGGTTTCCATTTGAAACACTGCGTAAAGCACATCCACCAACACCCAACAAGGCAGAAGTGTTATGCCAACTCTGCAATTCAGTTTTAAAACTATTAAAAACAAATGTGTGCAGCCACACGTGCTCAGATATTATTATGCTGTGTGACAGTCTAGTGCAAGTTTCCTAAAATAGCAGCTTCATCCTCCTCCAAAATCCTCCATTGTCTACCTAAGTCCAATCAAACAGCATTATCCTGCTGCAAGCTTAGACTGTATCCACCTCAGTTACCACTGGTGTGCCAGCAATGGCTTTCATGGTGCCACCTAAGTTTCCCTGAAGGCCTCAGGAACACCCGCAGCCTTTGAACCACACTTTAAATTCTGGGTACATCTGGCCACCAGCCTTCTCCAGTGGGTTCGCTCTGGCACTGCTGGCTCCCTCTGCAGGGGCGATTTAGTGCTCCACCCACCGTTCCTACATGGTTTCAATTGCACTGCAGTTATACAGCCCTGGCTTGGCTGAACTGATACTGCCTCAGCTTCTCTGCCTCTTCAGCTATAAACTTCAATACTTTAGGACCTTTATTCTTTCCCCTTGCTATCGGGAAATCTTGTTGAGTTTCAAATCGTGCATGCAGAGGAAGGAACTGGGCTTGGATCATTTATATTTTGAGCCTGGAGCGTCACTGTTGGACAGTGCTTGTTTTTCTTACAAGTGTTTCAAAACAAAAACATTTATCTTGAACTGAACATTTCATACTAAACGCAGTCCAAGTATCTGGGAGGTTTGGATCCCAAAGAGAGCCAGCTTTGATTTAATATTAATAGTTCACCCATTTGCAATTTTTCAGCTCCCAAATCACAACCCAAAAGCACATACAATGATTTGCATACACCTTAATACAGCCACCAAACCTGTTTATGTCAACTTGTACATAAAGGTTGAAGCCGTACAGCCTGCAAAACACTATGTTACCAAGCCCAAAGGACCTCATGTTTAGACATAGGGCATCCTGAGTGTGTCCTCTGACTGCATAGCTCTGCACTGTGATACTCATTTCATACACAGACTGATTCTTGGATATTGAAATAATTTAGGGATGTGGCTATGAGGTCCCAGAAGACCTTCCCTCCTTCCACAAATCTGAGCTGGTACAAAGCAATTCCACTAGATCAGAAAAATTGCTAGACTGTAAAAGGAGCTACAACTTCACTTCAGACCTTCTTCAAAGTCCAGGTGATAGGAAAATTCATTTCTTTGATTTCTGGTTTTGGCTGGAATAGAGTTAATTTTCGTCTTAGTAGCTGGTACAGTGCTGTGTTTTGCATTTAGTGTGGGAATAATGTTGATTACACACTGACGGGTTTAGTTGTTGCCAAGTAGTGTTTATATTAAGTTAGTAAGTTTATACTTTCAAGTCTCTCAGGCCCTGCCAGTGAGAGGGCTGAGTGGCACAAGAAATCGGGAGGGGGCACAGCCAGGCAGCTGACCCACACTAATCAAAGGGGTATTCCATACCATGGGACATCGTTCTCAGTATATAAATTGAAGAGAGTTGGCTGGGGCTGGCCAGTCACTGCTTGGGGACTGGCTGGGCATCGGTCAGTGGGTGGTAAGCAATTGTGTTGTGCATCACTTCATTTTTTTCCCTTTTGGATTTTATTTCTCTCTCCCTCTCTCTCCTTCTCATTACAATTGCTGTTGTTGTTATTATTCTGTTTTATTTTAATTATTAAATTGTTCTTATCTCAACCCATGAGTTTTACCTTTTTCCTGCATCTCCTCCCCATGCCTCTGAGTGGTGGGAGTGAGTGAGCGGTTCTGTGGTACTTAGTTGCTGGCTGGGGCTTAACCATGACACTTTGGGATACCAGAATCCAAAGTTCATTAGTGCCCCTGCAAGTTGTTTAATTGGTTTTACTTTACCCAGTCCTTTTCCTCGCCATCACTGTGGGATGAAACAAGGCTTATACTTTACAGCATACTGGAAGTGCCCAGGTTGATCTGGTCTGGAGGCCCTGGAAGGCAGAAGGATGCCTCTGGCTTTCATCATGCGTTGATCATCATTAAAATTACTCCCATCTGGCAGGTTTACACTTATGCAAATGAAGTTTTTCCTGGTGTGCAAGCACTGGTTTCCTCACATATAACTGGCCTGAGAGGCCATGGAGTGTGGAGGACTGGACCCACAGAAAAATGTGTTCCCCTCCAGCTATAAGAAGTTTGTCCATACCACTCCCAGCAGGGTGGTGCCATTATGTGCGCATCGCTTCTGACAAGGGGCGTTCACTGGGAAAAAGAATGGCATCTTTGTTTCTAGGGGTACCTGAAATAAGGTGAGAGCCATCTCTTCGCACTGTTGTGGAAGCCCTTCCAGTGCAGATCTGAAATCTCCTGTCCTACATGACTATGGAGAATAGACTGTTCGCTTTTTCTTAGCAGTAGCCCTCTATACAATTGAGGACAGTTCTGTTTAGAAAAAAGATGACTCAGAAGAGACAAAAAATCTCAGTTCCTCATGTCACATTTTCCCATTGTCTTCCAGGTGACACATCTGTTTAGTACAACTTGGCATAGCCTGTTATAGAATAGAACGATCATCCTGATGGATGTAGACCTCCTACTTGGTAGTGTTGACACATGTTCAGCCTGTGATAAGCTCGGATAGTGACTCATCCCCATGAATTCACCAGGTGACTGTTCTCCACATAATCAGGGCTTTCTGTGCACCCTCGGTGAGTTCTAGTCCTCCTGCACATAGGTGTCCGCAACGTAGTTTTAAGATGGTGCTCAAACACATTTACAGACATGTGACTGCAGCTCATACGCTGGCTTAATATGCATTTTCCCATTCATCAGTGGAAATACTGAGATGCTCTACACCTAAGACAGCCTCTGTGGGGAATCCTACTCAAGAAGTTCTTACATTTCATAGTGAGCTGCTAACAATGTTTCTTCCTCTTCCAAACAGATATGCTACCACTTTTTAACTGTTTCATCTAAGCCCTCACCTTAAGAGATAGAGTACTTTTGTGTCATTTCCTCATGACTTAAGATCTGTGACAGTTATTACTTTCCTTCTGTCCACAGACTTCTTACTCTGGCATAGAGGAAATTATGCAGGCATGACACAGTTTACTCTTAACAAAATCACACTGGCTGTTATGTATGTCCTCTAGTTACTTACAGAACACGTTTGTTCTTGTATTTTCTTAGAAGCTAGATTTAAAGCAGTCTGTTGTGGAATTATCCAGTTCTTCCTTTTCCCTGTTTTGCTGAAAGAATCATTGCATCTCCCTTTTCCCAGCACTTCAGAACTTCAGAAGATCCTCCATTAATTGCCAGAAAAAGCCATTAAGAGCTTAGACATTACTTCATATAACACTCTAAGCACTCCTGTCCTTCACTACTTTCCTTGATATTCCTACTCTTCCCATTCTATCCGATGTTCATTGCCCTTCATATTCCTAATTTAATCTCACTTTGGATCCTGACCTTTCTGACTTCCCATTTTTCTTTTTTCATGGTATTTTTGTACTAATCATCAATAATTTTGACATGCTTGCTCACTTTCTGTCTGTTTTTCTCTTGCTTAAGATAAGAACACACAATTTACAAAATAGCCTATTTTTTCCAGTTTCAAACTCTTATTTCATGGTCTAACTCACCTAAACTGTCTCCCCACCTTCAAGTTCTCAGCTAGTTATTTCCCTTGCCTCCAGTCAAAACCAAAGAAAATTTCTTTTTGCTCTTTCTGCCACCCTTTTTACCCAGAAAACAGCTGCAACATGCAAGACCTTGCTAAACAGCCTGTAACCTGGAGCGCTGCCATCCATACAGATATCAGGCAATTAAAATTCCCCACTGACCAAGTTCTGTGCTTGGGACAGTCCTGCTTGTTACTCACAAGAAGGCCTCATGTACCCCCATTCTGGATATCTGGTGCAGACCTCCACCATGATAGTGCTGAACAGGTCCTTGTCCCTCCATTAGAACATGTGTATGCACCCCTGGCACACATCAGCTTCTCCAAGTCTTCTTAAGCAATAAGTCTATTTTAATATCCTGACCAGAGCAAGTCTCTGCCATGTTCACAATAAGACATAAGACATTCAACCAGTTGACCCAACAACTGCATCCTACTGCATCTCCTGTGATCCAGGGAGCTGAAAGAGGGAAAGGAGAAAATGGAACTATAAATAGTAGATTTCTAGAACTTTGTCTCAGTTTCCACTGGTTTACCTGCAATCTTCTGAAATGAATTCTCTCTCAACTCCCTTCCACTATACTCCCATGCCTTTGTGAGATGGTGCTCATCTCCTGTTTGAGGAGTGCACATGGATGCTCAGAAGCTGTCTCTTCTGTCTTCCCTCCTGAGCTCCAGACCCACCTGTATAAGCATTTCTAACCCTGCCACCGCAGCTTCTTCTCTTGTCACTGTCCTCCCAGGCACCCACATTTTCATTTGGTCTGGTTTGCACCGCTGCTGGCAGTAGTGCCAGTGCTCAAAGGGATGGGCAGCCTGGACCTTTACTCCTTGAGCAGATGAGCCTTGGCTATCTCCCATCAGTGTGGAGGATGGGACTTAGCCTTGTCCCCCCCCCGATGAAAACACTTGTATATTGTTTAATTTCCCTGAAAAGTAGTAGCCTCCATCGCATTTTGCCTCTCTGTGTGATGCTGACCCTCACCTGCTGTTTGCACAGCACAGTGGCCTCACTGATGTGAAACAACTTCTGTCCCTCACAGTCATAATTTCCACCCTTTCTCCACTAACAGCAATGAGGGATTTTTTTCTGCCTTCCTGGGTGGTGGGGTTTTGGTGTTTGGTTTGTTTTTTTTTCTTTTTCTGCAGGTGTTCCTATGATTCCTCAGAGTGTTTCAACCCAGCTGCCCCACCTGAAGCTCTCCAGATTTCTTCCTAAAGGGATGCAACTAAGAGGCATGTTTTCCTCTCCTGGTTCTTGCTAGCAAGAAGAAAATGCCACAGACCTTGCAAATTTGGTTCAAATCCTGGATTAAAGCATTCAGGATTGGTGCTTCCATTTAAGAACAGCCCTTACAGCAGCAAAGAACCATGTAATAGTAGAGGGAACCCTGAAAGAGTAGCATTACCTCACTATTTCTGTTCTGACCACCGTGCACTTTCGTGAAGGATGGATGCACTTGCTACTACTGCACGGAGCTGGGAGAGCAGAAATAATAAGATGCTCACCTTGTTAGCCAAGGATTAGGCCCAAGCAGTATATATTTAATTGGACTTTAAAGAGCTTATTTCAATGTTAGGAGATGCAGTTCTTGCCTGTTGCTGCTGCCTGAATATAATTGTTTCAGTAAGTGTCCTGCTTCTCAAGAGAAAGAAGTGTTTTCAGATATTGTGAATACTCAGTTTTTGTTTGCATTTAGATTAAGAAGAAGGAAGTTCACCCAAAGCTCTTGCAGAGGTCATCTAATCTGTTTGGTTGAGAAGATCTGTCCTCCCACAGACTCACCTTCGGCACTATAAAGGAATACCTCTTCCTGATGACAAGCTCTCTTTGCAGTGTTACCTCACCCTTGGTCCTTCTAGAAGCAACATCTTCGATTGCGAAAACTTAGGAACTACATCGGAAACTAGAGTGCTGTTTGCACAGACCACATTTTTGGAGTACTACCTACCACAAGACCCAGGGCATTCACAATGAGCATTAGTGAAGACGACGTGGAGAAGTTTCTTGATGGCAACCCTGCTTTTGCTAAGCAGTACTTTGAGAAGAAACTAAAAACAGAGTCCTGGGATAACAATGAGAATGAAATCCTTTTTGAGTTGATCCAAGACATGCAAGAAAGCATCAACATGGAGAAAGTTGTTTTCAAGACCTTGAGAAGAATCAGGTCCCTTATTCACGCTGACCGCTGTAGTCTTTTCATGTACAGGCAGAGAAATGGCACACCTGAACTGGCAACAAGGCTTTTCAACATCCAAGAGGGAAGCACCCTGGAGGAATGCCTGGTTTCCCCAGACTGTGAGATTGTCTATCCGTTGGACATAGGCATTGTGGGCTACGTTGCGCAAACCAAGAAAACCATGAACATCAAGGATGTCAGTGAGGTAGGTTTGCCATTTGTTCATTCACTCGGTAGAAGAAAAGCTCACATGTTTACTAGTACAAAAGGGTCAAGAGGTAGCAGGGCATCTCAGTGCTGGTCAAACCTCTTGCAGTGTAAAGGCTGTGTGGTGGAAATGAAAGCACCAGTAGCAAGTCTGTAAGTTGCTTCCAGTTTCATTTATGGAGTGAGGTAAAGCTAAGCACGTTAATTACACTAGGTGTTAATGCTGGAAAACAAGTGCATTGTCACACCTTGCCTGTCTAATTAAAAAGAAAAAAATAAAATCATATCTTGTCCAGCAGAGAAGAGAGGCTGAGGTACAGTCCGATCTGCACTGAATACACATGGAATTTTCCACACATATTTATATTCCATAAATAACTGGCAAAGAGAAATAAATCCTTTACAGTGGATTTTCCACCACAAATGACATTTGAAAATGTCTGCTGTCTGATGAAGCTTGGGCCAAGGGCATTTAGAGGTATTTTTGTCAATTGGAGGGAGCAGACTTCAGAGCAGGTGGGTTAACTGCAACCTGTCTATGGGTGATCTACATCAGAAGCAGCAAATGACAAACTTTGACCAAAAAATCTCTTTCAGAAAGCACTGCACGCTGCAATACCAGGAGGGATTCAAGGAATTTTAAAGTTTTATTTTAATGCCTTCATAACGGTATTTACCCCCCATACTCCTGGGTTGAAACATGTAAACCTGAATGGCAGCAACAGCAATCTGTTTGTTCTAATCATAGATACAAAACTAAAATCCATGTGACCCAAATATAGCATTTGGGATTACTCCATCTATTGTTTGCTAGTTACAAAGAGACCATCTGTTTGTCATCCGTTTGTCACTCAATACAAGCATATGCAAACGCTTCAGCAAAAATTTCCTTGCTGTCCACAGAACATCCTGACACGCTGATTTTTCAGGGAAGGAGTGGAGGAAAAGCATCACAATGTGACTTAAACTTTTCAGAGCTCTCTGTCTTCAAGCATTTCTCCAAGAGCATGGAAGAATTTCAGTGCTATGAGCCAAGCGCTGCCCTCCATCTCCAGTGCTTTCAGGCACTGTCATAAGGCAATGCCTTTGTAGGAGACCCACAGACTAAGTGCTTGGTCTACCCCAATTGGCAGGGAAGGCCAGTAGTGGGGAAAGTATGGGGAAAAGGTGCTTTAGAGTTGATTAGTCTTTCTAGTGCAGCCTTCTGAATATGATCAGAGATGAAGGGCTTTTGCTAACCCAGTTAGAGGGACCTGTAGCTGACAAGTTATTCAGCTGAGCAGGGAGAAGATCTTGGGTCAGCAAGACTATCCCTGCACTCCCTATTCTCAGGTGATGAGGGTGGTGGGCCATCTGCTTTCCCCTTACTACCCTTTCTCGGCTTTGTTTTCTTTTGGGCTGGGGAGACAATGATATTCACATAAGGAACTACTGGGCGAGTTCTCTCTGCGCTGCCCCTGCAGCATGACCTAGCACCCTCCCCGTGGTCCGAATGGTGATGCCCTCATGGGCAGCTCCCTGGGCAGCCCAGTCCACAGCAGTGCTATCCGCACGTTGCAACAGCTGCCACAATGCTCCTGGGGCAGAAGGGAGTGGGTGACTCCCAGGGGCAAGGGGAGAGTGCCAGGAACCATACACCGCCGGTGCCAGCTGCACCTTCCATTGGAATGCCTTCCCTACCATCTACCTTCCCATGCACAACATGGGAGGGAATGCCTGGGACAACACTTTCAAGAGAAACGAGGGATAGACAGCTTCATGGTGGCTGCAAGCTGACAGCAGCTTCAGGGCCTAGGCAAAAGCAAAAGCAAAATGAGGATCAGTGAACTTCCCAGTGGCTGTACCAGATAGTACTGGTTTATAAACTGTGGCTACACAGTGCTGCGTGGTAACTGGCTGTACCCACACTGCAGTGTTAACGAGAAGCTGGAGGAAAGGATGGAGGAGGTACTATGAAGAATGTCAGTGATCTGAAAACGACCAGTGGAGAGCCTCCTTGTTCTGAGAGAGTCTGATATGTTAAATCTTACGATTTGCAAGATCTCTGCAAAAAGTGAAAGAGTGCCTTTGTTGCAGTCAAAAACCACAGCCAGTTCTCTTGATACTAGCTTTATCACCTGTATATTGTCCAACTATCTGCTAATTCATTTCTCTCCCACAGTATTTTTTTAAGCAAAACTTTGTTTAGGCAGCTTACTTCAAGAGGTTGTGCTTTAACTTGATTTTAAGACTACAGGTGTTGTGGAAAATGCTTAATTTATAAATTCTCTGTTGAACAGTGTGCCCAGTTCAGTCCATTTGTTGATGAGCTCACCGACTACACTACAAAAAGCATCCTTGCAACACCCATCTTGAATGGCAAAGATTTAGTTGCTGTCATTGTGGCTATTAATAAGCTGAACGGCCCACACTTCACCAGCTCTGATGAAACAGTAAGTGGTCAGTAGCTCAGCTTCTGTCAAGCAGTTGTCGCTTTTGCCAAGTAACAGACTTTTCTACACTAGGGATGTCTGCTTTAGTGAAGCTCCACTGGTGTGAATTTCCCTAGAGGGGACTTAGTCTTTAACAGAAGAGGCTTATTATGAGGATGCTTATCTCAGAAATCTTTCAGGGAAGTTACTGCGGGATAAGCCTCATCTCACACCAATGCAAAGCAAAGCAAAGCAAAGCATTTATCCAGGTGAATTACCATGATGTTGCTGAAGGGGTGTTATGAAATCCAGTATACACGAGGCTGCTACTGCCTTTGACTCAATCTCATTGTTTGCCTTCTCAGCTTTTTCTGAAGTACCTGAATTTTGCCTCCTTGAACTTGAAAATTTATCACTTGAGTTATCTTCACAATTGCGAGACTCGGAGAGGCCAGGTAAGAGTGAAAATGCAGCTTGGGCTGTATCTTAAAATCAAATGAGTGCATTCTTCTGAGTTCAGAGATGTAGCTGGTCTGCTTCAAGCTTTGTGCCTGAAGAGCAGAAAGAAAAAAGTGCCCTTATCTGCTTTTGGGTACTGTTCATTCCCCAGAGTCCTGCAGTCTCTTCCTCCTGCTCTTGGCAGAACTGCAGGAACTGACACCGTGGCACCAGCTTCAGCAGGAGTGAGCTCCAGACATTTTGTTGAACTGACACTATGAAATGCTCTTAGGGCATTTAACCACTTCAGCCAGCAGCACCAAGAGACTTCCCGAAACAAGAATGTAGCATTTTTTCCTTATCTGCTATTAAAATTGCTGTTGAATTTCTTCTTAGTGCCAGTAAAATGATTCTCATATGCCTGTTGTATTGGCCTTGGTAGAACTGAACATAGATGAGGGGTTTAGGGTATTCTAAATTGAAACAATTCAGCTACCATTCTTTTCCATGACTTGAGTTATGAAAATAATCTCAAATTTATTGGGATGGATGTGAATCCATGAAATTACTTTCTGCAGCAGTCCACTGGATGTCATTGAAGAGGACATGAAATTGCATCTATGTTTCATGGGCAGCCATGCTCTTGTCTCAGTGGGTGTTCCTGTGGGGGATAAACACCTGTTTCAGCAAAATGGATGCAGAATGAAAGTTTATTTTAGAAGGTTTGGGACAGCAGTTATACTTATTAATTCATTATGTTATGTGTTTCATCTGATTTTTTCAGTTATCAAAAACATGAATGATGGTCAACTAATATAGCTATCTAGCAATGCTGAGTAGTTCAACCAAAGTAGAACTAGTGAAGGTTTATTCCTGTTGAGGCCTTAGCAGTAGGACTGGGGGAAGTAAGGAAGGGGCTAGAAGACAAAGTGGAGACCCCAAGAGGTAGAAGATCTAATGTCTCCCACAAGGTGCTCTGATCTGGGGCAGAACCCAAGAGTCATGTGTTCATATTTCACTGCTGCATCCACAGATCCCACAGAAAGGGAAGCATGCGAGAATGAGATGCAAGACACACTTCTAATTGTACCAACAGTTCAATTGGCAGACCTTTGGCCATCAGGGTCTAAAGGTCTGTGCAAGGGTTAATAGGGTTCATCGTGTTAGACTTAAAAGTACCAAAGTACAAAGTGAGCAAATGACCTTCTCAAAGGTGGTCTAGGATTTTGCAAATCCCAAGTGCAAAGACTGGGGGATACTGAAGTAAAATGGCTTGTGCAAAGACAGTTCAGTCTGCTTGTGCTTAGGTACTGCTTAAGAGTCTTACCAGAAGGCTATATAGCACATTTTGCCTGGCTCCTTTACATTTCTATGAATTGGCCATTCTTCCTCCTGTCTGGACTTGTGGCTTTCAGCACTGATTATTGCATGCTGTCAAATGTCAAAATAAACCATTGCTCATTTTCCTCTAATGGTTTGTATGGCAAAACCAGTATCATATCTGAGTGATGCTCAGAGGCCAGTGACACTTGAAAACCTCAGAATTTATAGAAGTGGCAGAGTTGTCACAATTTATGGATTAGAAACAGACTGATGCAGCTCAGAATTGTTAAAAATATCTACTAGTGGCCAGTGAAGAGGTGAGACACACTTTTTCTGATTCTGGCTCTGTAACGGTACTTCTTGTTCAAAGCACAGGTCCAGTCATCGTCAGGTAGCAGCTCTCAGTGCTTCTGAAGCACTGTGCCTCATGTTCCCTGGGCTCAGAAAACAAAGCACACACACTCAGATACAGGCACACATGCACCAGCTAAGCTAGGCAATTGCACAGATGGCTTCCTTACCTTTTCAGAAAAAGATTAAGTTCTCCATTAAGCCTACAAAGACCCTCCTTGTGCCATGAGAAATACTTGCCTAATTTGCTGCATATCCTCCATTTTTACAAATTAAAGAGACTAATAGCAACAGCTTTCTTAAGGGTACATCTGTGGGGCACAGGATGAGGAAGAGGATCCTAGGCTGACGCTCACAAAAAGCAGCTGTGCAAAGGCTTTGAGGAAAGTGTTAATTCAGATACTTCCAACTCCAGCCTCTGGAGTTTGCAACACTTTTAGTGTTAACTGGTTTTGGATGCAAGATTTTACTTATGTGTATAAAATGTAAGTGGGGCCATCTTTTTACCTGGCAATACTACTTTTTCATGCTATATTTTTAAAAATGGACTTTTAAATAGCACTCCATGATGATCTGACTCTTCCTCAGAGTGCACCTTTCCCTAGTAATTCCCAGTGTGAATAAGCAATGGTTTTGCACTTTGCAGTATAGGTTGCTATTACTCTTTTCAGGAACTGTTGCCTCGTTACTCCAAACACATTTGGGAAGCCCAGCTTTCAAGGAGAGGATATGCTTACACTTATTTGGATGTTATCTTGCAGGTGCTGTTGTGGTCAGCTAATAAGGTTTTTGAGGAACTGACAGACATTGAGAGACAGTTTCACAAGGCTTTTTACACAGTGAGAGCATACCTGAACTGTGACCGGTACTCAGTAGGTCTCCTGGACATGACGAAGCAGAAGGTGAGTGTTCACCTGTGTGTTGTACATCTTTCTGCTTTGCTGCTATCTACTAAGGGGTGATGTGTGGACGTGAGTTTTACTGGGTCAGCCAAAGTGCAAACTAGCTTTTAAGACATTATTCATGCTTTGGTTGGCATTGTTTTATTCAGCTGTGCAAATGAAGTGTTAAAGGTCAGGCTGGGTGGGGCTTTGAGCAGCTGTTGAAGGAGCCAGAGGCTGGGAAGACTAAGGAAGGGCAAACATGTCCTTGGCAATCCTGGTCAAAGCCTGCAACATAAGCATAGCCTCACAAAGTCTGTGGATATCAGAAATATAGTGAGATACCTGTGGAAAGCCACAGCAACAAAGCAGCCACCGTCCTCAAGGACTCATCTGTGTGCATGTTATCCAGGCTTTTAGGTGAAATTTGGCTTCATGAAAGTAAGCTGACAGAAGCTAAGTTACTTCTGCAGCTCTGATTTGGTCTGATTGCTTGCACCTCGGGTAAGCTCTACGTGGGGGTTACACAGCATCCTTGTCACAGGAGCCTGTTTATTCCATGGTCAGGCTGACTGGGGCTACCATGAACATTGATCTCCACCGTGTTGTCAGAGCCTTTATAGCATGCTGTCTTGTGGAGAGGTGTATTAACAGACCATTAGTGTGCTGAAGGCACTTTACTTTGATCAGCATTATAATGCCATCTAAAGAGAAAAAAAATATTCCACTTTAGCAAGATAGCAAGTAGTACATCAGCCCTATATCACTCCAGAAAATGAAGAACACATAAAATGTTGACATAGCCATTTGCTCTGTGAGTACAGCCTGTGCTGTTCACCGAATGAAGCAGCATCCTGTATATAGGCAGTATATGACCTATATACAGCCATATAATACACCTGATACTTTCTGATTTAGATATACCATTCTGCTGCCTAATATTGAACTGGGCTTATTATGTCCGGCCTTGTTTACACAGTACCAAAACCAGCGTGGTTACTCTGAGGCTCAAGGCAGGATATGCTTTTCTACTCTAAAAGTACTTCTTTCATTTTAAAACCAGGAATTTTTTGACCTGTGGCCAGTCCTCCTGGGAGAAGTCCCCCCCTACTCAGGACCTCGCACCCCAGATGGCAGGGTACGTGAAGAACCAGATTTCTTAAACTCTCTCCTGTCTGACTGGATTGCCTCACCACTAATTTTAACACCACTCTTCTTTTTATTTGTAGGAAATAGTCTTCTACAAGGTCATTGATTACATATTACATGGAAAAGAAGACATTAAAGTCATCCCGTAAGTTCCCAGTTTCTGAGTGCTAGGTACTGACACAGAGTGTAGCTAAAACCGAAGTTCCCCATGATTTTTCAAGACATTGATGAGGAGATATGCAAAGGACTCATAGAGGAATAAGAGAGCCAGAATGTAAGTTGGTACTTTGACTCACATTTCTGTGGGACAGATTTCCTCCAGGCATTAGGATCCTGGATTGCAAATCAGACTCCAGAAGTCATGGCAACCAGTGCTTATTTTTAGATGCAGAAGTGAACTACCTTGACTGCCTGCGGTTTTGCCACTCTCCTTGCCAGGCTGAGGCATCACTTGGTGCCTTCCCTGTGTCAGTGGGTAAGCCCGTCCAGGCTGCCCTTGAGTTGAGGCACTCACTGTTCCAGCCCTGCCCCTCACCCCTCTGCTACCCTTCTGGCCTCTCATGGTCACTCCTGTTTCCTGCTTGTCTTCCAGCTTCCTTGCTGCTCTCTTATCCTCCAGTCACTGACCCCTCTTTCTGTACCTCTGGACTTGCCTCCTCTCTTGACACCCACTGACTGCCTCTTTCTGAAAACCACCCTCTCTTCTTGGCACTGAATTTTTCAGAGGAGTCTTGTACAAATCTGATGTTAAGGAGTTTTGCCCAGTTCTGGTCATTCTGCTTTGCATCAGTGTAAAGTGTTATGAGAAAGGCCTCCATTGCTTAGGTACAGCATTGTTCAAAAGTTCAGGCTGGTAGACACCCTTAGCCAGGATCTAACTTTATTTTCCCCTGTGCTGAAGGTCTGAAATATGGCACTCACCTCCAGGAACAACTTTTTCTTAAATCTCTGCAGACTATGATATTTTGTGAATTACTCTGTACCGAATCCTTGAAAGAGAAGTATTTACTTATGTGAAAAATTTTTGCTTGCACACGTGGGTTCTTTGAAAGAAACAGGACTGTTCAGTAGCTGAGGGTGAAATACCTGGATTGCATAATCAGCTAGGTACATTTCAGTGCCATGATAATTTTTGAGTAAATATATAAATATATATCCTTAATTCCCCTTATGATGTGTTTTTCTTTCATTCAGAAATCCTGCACCAGATCACTGGGCACTAGTTACTGGACTGCCAACCTATGTGGCTGAAAGTGGATTTGTAAGTACTTAGGCTTCATTAAAGCTTTCTGAGATGAAGTCATGCTAATTCTGCTGTGTTCTCAATTCAGGTTTTTTGTTTTGGCATTTAAACTGCTCATTGCCCATATTGTAAAACTTCTCCTTTTGTGCAATCCCCTAGATCTGCAACATTATGAATGCTGCTGCAGATGAGATGTTTAACTTTCAGGTACTGTGAAAACTTCCAGTCCCATCAAGGATCCTACTTAGTTTGCAGAAGTGTAATTTAGAGTCGATATTAAGCACATAAATATTGCTTTAGCCTGTAGTCTTGATGTAAAATGGAAGTGCTTATGTATTTAGAAAACACATTAAGTACATGGTGTCTTTCTGCTTGCTATTGCTTCAAGGAAGGTCCTCTAGATGAATCAGGATGGACTATCAAAAATGTTCTCTCCATGCCAATAGTCAACAAAAAGGAAGAAATAGTTGGCGTTGTCACATTTTACAACAGAAAAGATGGGAAGCCATTTGATGAACAAGATGAGACCCTCATGGAGGTACAGTTCCTTGCTGCAGTTAGAAGTAGTTCATATGGTTGAGGAGGTCACTATTGCTCATTGTACACCTGCAAAGCAGCCACCAGTGTTTTGCGGCTAAGTTTCTTCGTTGCTTATAGAAGTGTTATGCATCAGCTTGAAATCAACTTTGCTTTTGAAAGCAACTATACAAAATACAAGGTTTTTTTCAGTCTTGGAAGCCCAGCTGTGTTTGCCTCATTTTGTTTCAGTATTCTTGGATTAGACACCTAGCCATGAGCAGCTACTATGTACTAACACGATGATTCTGACTTGTATTCACATACATGACAGCTGGTTCATGATGCCTGGGCAACTCCCTCGAGAAATTACACGGAAATTGTCTGTGTAGCTAAGATACAAAGGGTGGCCAGCTATTGAATCTGGTAACAGCAGCTGTAATTACAGACCTTGCTTCTTAGAAATGCTGCTATGCTAGTTTCAGTCCAACATAGGCATTCAGCTCCTGGCATCTGTTACCAATCAGAGCATTTCCTGAAAAAGATTTTTCTTATCAAACAAAAAGATTGTGGGGAAAAAATATCGGTTTGAATAGGCCACTGGATGGCAAACAAGTTGAGAGCAAACACAGGGTGTGGGTGAACATATGTGAAAGATGATGAGACAACTTTGCTCTCCCCTGATACAAGGATTCCTGAACTGCTGTCACCATTGTGACACCAGCTTTTCCACATGCATGGAGACACTTGCAACAACAGAGAAACAGCCTTCCATATGCTGAATTGGACTGAGGGTCCATGAATCTCCACACAATGGATGCCCTGGAAGCCTAGGCAGATTCAATGTCTGGGAAGCTGCTCTGCAGAGGAGCAAGTAGCAGCTGGGTGCTTTTGTGTTTTTCTAAATATATATATCACGCAGTGTTATATTTCTGTGTCTTTGAAGAATGGATGTTTTGGTTATTTCACCATTTCCTTCTTTTCCCCTCACCAAGTCCTTGACACAGTTCCTGGGTTGGTCTGTACTCAACACAGACACATACGATAAGATGAACAAGCTGGAGAACCGGAAGGACATTGCTCAGGACATGGTGCTCTACCATGTGAAATGTGACAAGGATGAAATCCAAGAAATTCTGGTAATGCCTCACAACATACAGCACACCCCCAAGCGTGATGGGTGTCTGGCCCATCACTTCGGGCACAGACACAGGCCTCACATCCCTCAGAAATGCTCACAGTCATCATGCCTGAGGCATGAGATGAGGCAGCACCCGGAGCCCCAGCTATTGCACAGTAGCAGAACAAGTTTTTGTGCACTGTGTGCTTTCCAATTTCATCAGCAAAGGCAGCCCTGGAGGTGGGCTTATGCAGGTGCTGCTCAGGGCAGGGCTGTGGGAGTGGAAGAGGAGCCAATTTATTCCCCAAAACCTCCTTAGTGCAGAGGATATGGAGGTAAGAGGACCCAGCTGGGACACTGTCTCTAGGAGGACATTTGCAAGTGGGGGAAACACAAACCAAAGTCAAGGATAAGGAGAACATTTTGCCTGGAAGAATGGGTTGAGAGACCAGAAATAGAAGAAAGGTCCAAGAGAAAAACAGCTTCCATATGGGAGCTGCCCTAGATTGCCCCAAAGCTGCACAGTGCAAAGTCCAGTGCGGTTCGGTCATCAGTTTAACATGTCTGTGCTCTTTGCAGCCAACACGAGAAAAGCTGGGGAAGGAGCCAAGTGAGTGTGAGGAAGAAGAGCTGGCAAGCATCCTGGTAAGAGCAATGTACCACTGGAATGGGCAGCCCTGGCAAACAAATATTGCCTGGGTGGACGCAGGAAAGAGTTTCCTGTGCTGGCACAGTGGTACACATCGACAAGGCACCTGGTGAAGGGTGAAGGCAAAGCATACCCTGCCCTCCTCTGCCATGCGAGTTTGACATTAGTATCAGGTGGCAGCGAATGCCTTCCCCAGCTCCCAGGGAGTACCTGCTCTCTGCCACTTTATCTCAAGAGTTTCAAAGTCCATCTGGAAACATGTCAGTCACCTTGACTTGTCACGCATTTTGTTCTCCAGAGTAAATATGGAGAGCTGTAAGTCTTCTCCTGTAAGACCTGTCAAGTTTGGAGTCTCCAAACTATATCATATCAACAAGAAAAGTGCTTAAGAGAAAACAAGCAATATATCTGGCACTTGACCAAAAATGCCCCTCCCTCTTGCCCTGCTAACAGGGTTATCATGAGAAGCTGCATTTCAGTCTATTTATGTGTTATATTCTAAAAAGAAAAGCTTCCAGCAGTACCAAACTGTAAAATTTTTATTAAGCAAAACCCGTTCTAGGTGTTTCTAGGGATGGCATAAGTAGTGCAGCAACAAACTATCCCACCTCTCTTACAGAAAGAAGAACTCCCAGGACCCACCAAGTTCGAAATCTATGAGTTCAGGTTTTCTGATTTTGACTGCACCGAGCTAGAGCTGGTGAAGTGCGGCATTCAGATGTACTATGAACTCGGTGTGGTGAAAAAGTTCCAGATCCCACAGGAGGTAGGAGTTGACAACACCGAGGGACTCCTGTCCTGGATGGCCAGCAGACTTGCCACATGGCTGAGGTCCCCATGCATGCCCTGTGCAGCTCACGGAGGGGCTGGAGGCCTGGGTTCATGGGAGCTTGCAGGGAGAGGGGTGTGTGTTCTGAGCCCCTAGCCCTGCCGAGGGCAGGGAACACCCCTCTCAAAGCCCCTGGTCGCTGTTTGTGGGTTTGGAGTGTGAAGCTGGCCTCTTCTGCTCTGCACTGTCTGCTACAGGTGTGGGTTTGCTATCAGGTCTATATAGATGGAGGCTACACCATGCAAAAAATTGCTTGCACTTCGTGTGTCTAATGCCACTCACAGCCGGAGTGTAATAGTACAGTTTCCAGGTGCAACACGGGACAGTGCATAATTGTGCGCGTGTTTCGTTTGTATAGTATGTACCCAATAGCTTTCAGCCAACATATGCTGCAACCCACAGTGGCAGGTCACTCTGCTTTTCTTTGCTCTGTGAAGACGTATGTGCCTTCATTTGGTGCAGCTGGTACCAGTTTCCTGACTGCTGGTGACAGGAGTGGTGTGACCCTGCGGGAACAAGGACCCCGTAGCACCTGATGTGCAAGTTCACGGGTTTTGCCACAGTCTAAGCCCCTGTAGGAATTGTGAATCTGGCACTTCAGCAGCTTTGCTGCTCCCCAGGGGATTTCTCAGCACATCATGTGAGGTTTGTTCCCATCTAGTGGGATCTGGAGGAAACTGCAGGAAGAGTTTTCACTCCGGGGAGGCGGGTTGGGCGGTAGAAGGGAGTAAAGGGCTCTGAACGGGAATTATTTCTGTGCTTCTTACTTATAGCAAGTCAATGTCAAAAAGTACTCAAAACATCTACTCTGGAACAACTAACCCCTGATACAGGTGTGAAAAGTAGTCATTCTTTGCTGCCACTCTGAGAAGCTGAGATTTTTAAAAATGAATACTCGTCCATGATTAATTTGCTCTCTAATGAGAAAACCTACATAGCTACAAGAGGTAGTACACATGGAGAAGTAGAATACTTTCCTATTTTTGACTAGGATAGAGTAAAACAGTTGGTTATTTAATGCCCTATATTGTAACTGTTTAGGTGATATAAACATCACCTATCTCTACAACTATGGAGCCGTACCCCTTGAAGAAAAGTATCAGTATTACTAAATCACAAGACGTGGGAGGGACAAATCTTACTAGTGACAACATAAAGAAGTACAAAAATTCCATAAATTCATAAACACTAGGATGAAAACTCCTTTCCTGTAGACACTGGTTTTTCTTGTTTCCCTCACAGACATCTCTGTGTTTTTATTTTTCTTTCAAAAAGAAAAGAAAAGAGAAAGATATTAATTTTAGTGTCCCTGTTAGCTGTCCACTAGGCTTTACTATAAAAACACTGTCAGGGAAGCCTGATGATATTAAAGCTTCTGATTCCTTTTTGGGGCCATGTCTGTAGAACTGGTCAGAACTTCATCCATGAGTTCTCTGTGGTCTTTATTGCAGCCTCATCACACAAACTGACTTTCTCTTCCCCTCTTTGCAGGTTCTGGTAAGGTTTGTGTACTCTGTCAGCAAAGGCTACCGGAAGATAACTTATCACAACTGGCGCCATGGCTTCAATGTCGCACAGACCATGTTCACGCTCCTGATGGTAAGGTAACACCACCCCAGTTAATTCTGTGGCTTGGCTTTATTTACAGAACATCTTCTGTTGCACCCTGGAGATATGCAGGGTTCCCTTTGAATCCTGATGTAGGATAAAAGTTTGCCACTCCTCGCACAGGTCCTGCTAAACGAGCTCTCCATTTCTCTGAAGGGGCAGTCCTTGCCTTACACTTAAAGCCATGGCCAACACTGCACAGTGTATGGAGTGCTTTAATTCTCATAGGTATAGACATGTACGGTGTTGAATAGCCTCCAGATTATATCCTTCTGCAGGGTAGGGGAGACACACTACAGGACTTTCCTTCCTCCAGTAGTTTCTGGCAGTAAGAGCCAGACTGAAGTCAGTTGGCTGGGCTGGAGGCAACCTCACACTTTCCATTTCCAGCCAGAACAGGCACCAGTGTGATTCTACTGCTACTGTGGATGTGGCAAGTGCCATTTCTCACAGGCTGTCAGGGCAACAGGTGGCTCAACAAGAAAAAATGGTGTTAGACCACTGCTCCACACCAGGGATGGACCAGCACCAGGACCCAGTGCAGGCAGTATGGCCCACACAGCTGGCAGCAGAATTAAGCCTCCCACCCCCAGACAATCCTTTGGGCAATTCAGCTTTGAGAACCCATTGCCCAGAAAGATGCAGAGCCGCTTTGCAAAGTACTTTGTGTTCAGTGACTGGAGGGGTGCTTATGAGGACCTGGGTGTCCCTAGGGCACCACTATAGCAGTGGGTAGCCAGCATCAGAGGTGGGAATCAAGCACATATGCATGACATGCATGCCCACCTGAGTCTGAAACCTTTTGTTTCCAACTGCTTCCCCATTTTAACCTAAGTGTACTGTGTATTGCATTCAGCTTCACAAGTGTTTTCAGTTCTCCTGGACTGTTCCAGCGAGGAGATGCCCAGCACAGAGCCACCACAACTCACTACCCTTTCCTGTAAGAGATACTGACAGATGACATGCAAATTCTTACCCTCCAGACTGGCAAACTGAAGCGTTACTACACAGACCTCGAAGCCCTTGCAATGGTAACTGCTGCTTTGTGCCATGACATTGACCACAGGGGAACCAACAACCTTTACCAAATGAAGTAAGCACTTTCCGATCACTCCAAACTATTTACTGTTGCTCTTACACGGAGTGCAATCAAGCTGTGATCACACCAAACCCCTGTACAGGTCTGGTTTATACACAGATGTAACAACCTTCCTTTTGCAAATAGCCTTGCTTTTCAGCTTGCTACAACACTTGGGCTTACACTTTGGCCAGAGGGGAAGCTGAAATTTTGCGGTGCTCTCTGGGGTTTTCTTTATGTCCTGGCAAACGTCCTTTGGTTAAAACAACACTCTACATTACCGTTACAGGGTGGAACAAGTACAGAGCAGGCATTTAGTAGCCTGAGCATCATAGGAGGCTCAGGATGCCACCAGGAGCATCCTGGACATAAGAAACCTACTTTTTGCTGGAAGGTGTCTATGAAGATACTGGTATCTATGGTATCATGGCACTGCCCTCACCACCTGCAGAAACAAAGCACCTGTGAGTGTGAGGGTCCTGCTCTCAATAGGTAGCTACTCGTTACAGAAAAACAATTGCATGATTTCACTGACCAGTCAAGACTCTGTCTCACTTAAAGTAGTGTCAGATCACAGTTCTTCTGCAATGCTTGCTGGCTATACAGTTTTGCTGTTTTCTGAAGCTTTGGGAAAATATAAATGAAGGTGGTTGGTGTTTTGAATATAAAAACGGTCTTGCTTTTCAGCTAGGACAGTGTCCAAGGACCACTGTTTTTTCTGTTCCTGTTACTAGGTATCAACATGTGGTTATTCAGGAATGAAACAAGCTTGCTATGCTGAGTAGTAAGAGTCCAGTAATAAACAACTTTTTGGGTGAAGTCTGTAGTTGTAAGACTGTTATAAAGTGTTATTAGCAGTGTCACAGAAGTCTTTTACTAGACTGAAGTCATTAGCTATTAAAAGCATTACTCCTAGGCCTTCTAATATGTGTTGAACTTGTGTGTGTGACAAAAGTAAATACAAAATGAGGCACTTATCTATATTTTTAAGTGTTGCACTAACATCTTTAATTTTTCCTTTATGCAACCAGATCTCAAAATCCTCTAGCTAAGCTTCATGGATCCTCAATTTTAGAGAGACATCACTTGGAATTTGGAAAATTCTTGCTCTCTGAAGAGGTTGGTAATGAACTGTAATGTAAGGACATGAATAATTTACTTTCAAGGAAGTTTTTCAGCAACAACAGAGCTGTCAGCTTAGCACAAGACCTTTCTCTAGTTTGAACACCTGAGGAACTGCAGCTGCCTCACTCCCCAACTACTCTATGCTCACCCAGGGTCAAAACACATGGGTTTCCTAAATGCATGACTTGATTTCTTCAGAAGTCATATCATTGTCTCTACAGAAATATGTTACATACAGGATTGTCCTCCTGTGAGCATCTCTGACAGGGTCAAGGGTGGCACCACTCCCCCAGCCAACTTTCAATTTCAGGCAAATTTGCCCTGGGGCTGGGGGCCAGGGTTTGGGCACACACTGTGTAACAAGCTTCAGGACCCTGACCCTCTTCAATGAACAAAAGGGGAGACTAGGCACCAACACAGTGGTCAGGGCTCACAACACTTGAGCCTTAGGGGCTCAAGCTGAAGCTATTAAAAAAACCAAACAAGCACATTTGAGAAAGGGAGATGGTCATGGCCAGGAACTCACATTACAGTGCTTGGATTTTGCAGCTCCCTTTGCTTTGCTTTTCAGTCGCTGAATATATGTCAGAACCTCAACCGCAGGCAGCATGAGCACGTGATTCACTTGATGGACATTGCCATTATAGCAACAGACCTGGCACTCTACTTCAAGTAAGTTGGTCACATTACTCGATATGTGAAGGGCAGAAAGCAGCTAGTACTTTACAAAGGCAAAACGTGGAGCTTTGCTCTCAGAGCTCCCCCATGCAGCAATCCTTTCCACAGACGCTGCCTCTGGGAGGCTGCCTTTAATAATGACATTAGAGCTGGTGGAGAGAACTCAAATTGCTCAAAAGAATTTTGAACATTTACTCATTAGATCACATATGTGACTTTTTAACCCTCTTTCCAACAAGGCAGTGCTATATGACCCCCCAATAGAAAGAGATGTTTCATTTTTATCTTACCTAGGACTTCAGCGCTAAAAATACTCATGAATGGCAAAATGGCCTGGCCAGGGCTACATTAATTTTTCTGGGAGAGCAGCACAACCCAAATAACAACCGGTCCTTTGTAGGTGAATATCCAGTTCATAGTCTATTGCACATCCAAAAGCCAAAAATGCCGAATGTTGGAGCAGCATGCACTGAGTTCCTGAGACCTAAGTCTGGAATTCAACAATGTATGGCTTCCTAATTAGCAAGGAGCTTTCAAAATGTGCTTCGAAGTACAGTGCTGAGACCAGAGACTGCTTCTGTGTTTTGCACTGAAGAGTGATTACGCAAAATATAAACAGTCCACAATAGAGGAATATGAGGGAGGGTGAAATAGCTGGTCCTCTTACTCGAAAGGTAGGGTGGCTATATGGGAGCAGATACCACCACTTCCTTACCAGATGAGAACAAACTGGTCTTTGCCCTCCTTGGTCCATGGTCTGAAAGCAAAAGCTTGGTTGAGATCAGACCCAGGTAAAATCATAGAGACAGAACATGTATGAAAGTCACTTTGTGAATCTGTCCTAAATGTCTTCTCTGCTACCATGGAAACAGCAGATTTTTCCAGATTTCACACCACGCAACACATGAGTATGTTGTGTATAAACCCTTCCCCAGAATTTGCTGCATATATTTAGGTATATAAACAAGGTTAACAAGGTCAGATTAAATATGTAAACTCAGGTAGCTTTACAAATCCAGCCAGCTCTAGGTTTCTGCAGTTTGCTCAACATTTATGGGAAAAGCTGCCTTGTGCTGGCAGCAAAGGTGAAAGAATTTCTTAGCTGATACGTTGCAGTAGCTCATACTTCCAAGTTCCTGCTCATGTCTCACCATGATACATATTTTTAAGGCATTTACAATAGTCTTCCCTACTTAAGAGAAGCAGGTGACTACTAAGTTTTGCTGGGGGCTTCCTTGAGGACATAAATGCCAGGATAGCAACTACTGGAAACCCTCCTGGAAGGGTTGTCAATACCAGCATCAGCCATCTGTTTTTAACACATTTGTTTCCTTGTTTTGGAGCTTTTTCTTTTTTTTTCCCTCCCCCAAAGAAAGAGAACAATGTTTCAAAAGATCGTTGATGAGTCCAAGACCTACGATAGCACAACTGCCTGGACTGAATACCTGTCTCTGGAGACAACAAAGAAAGAGGTTGTCATGTGAGTAATCAGCTCGGGAAAGGTTAGTGACCTGGTCCCCTGGTGAGAGCTCCAGAACATGCCTTGTGCTGCACTTAGTGCAAAATCAGCACGGGATACACTGCTACCCACTCAAATCTGATGTTCTGGAGAAGCAGGGAAACAGGGAATAAAGCTTAAAGTGGTTCTTCATCCAGGTAAGTGACTGATTTTGGAGTGTCCTTCTGTCCATATACCCCTAACAAGATGCAGGATACCTTCTGGCCATATAGTCCTAGAAGACTGCCCTGTAGGCCACAAACAGGGGAAGGCTGCAATGGCAGATCTGCCATAGATCTACAGGAATACAATCCATTAGTTGTTCTTCCCAGCAGCAACCAATCTGGATTGCACAATGCTGCTGTTGTGACCGGACAGATGCTTTGCAGGACGCTTTGCACTGGTGATGAAGTGTACCCACAGCTTCGCTGCAGTCTGCATTGCTACATGTCCGTGAGGGAGCCAGAAGTGTTACTCCAGAGTCAAGAAGTTCAGCCCAGCAATGACTAAAGCAGCAAACATCTTAGTGCCAGAAGCAAAAAATTCCCTAGCATAAATCCATTTTAATCAGGAGAGCAATCCTTGATGGTGTCCCAGCCAGAGCCAAGGATGTTAGAGCAACCTATCATTCCCTCTTTCAGCAGGGCCTGGGGGATACCTGCCACAGTACTGGGGGGTGAGCATCCTGAGCCTGCAAGAAGTAGGGTGCAGGCTGTAGAAAAGAACTGTTTTCTTTCCTGTTTCTAGGGCCATGATGATGACTGCCTGTGATTTGTCAGCAATCACAAAGCCTTGGGAAGTCCAGAGTAAGGTCAGGTGCTTGATATACTGTTAGATTTCTCTAGCTTATATTTCAAAGTAGTGCAGTTTCTCAAGCTGCCTGGAAGCTGAATCAGAGCCTTCTACCAAAACTACAAAAAGGACTTTAGAATAACTATGGTTTTGATGGATAAACCAATCTTTAAAGATTGTAGTTGGGAATTCTGTAGAAAATTCATGTTTACCAAAAAAGAAAAGACACCCACCACCCCACCCCAAGTATTTAGCTTCTTGGGTTACAGTGAGGGTTTTTTTGCATATAACATATGGGTTGATGTTTGCTCAGTTGTTTGATTTCCTTTAGGAGTTCCCTCCAGAACTGTACTTGAGCAATTGCTAAGTAAGAAACATTAACTTAAAGGAGGATAAAAGAAATAAAACCCACCTTCCTGTTCAGCATGGAGAAAGGACAACTGAGAAAATCGTAATAGGCAGCCACAACTGTGACCGAGAGGCAAATCCTTGAGGGGGACACAATGGAAATATTTCTTCATAGATGAGCTCCCGTGCAATAAGGTTGTCGAGCTGTCACTACATGGGTGCAATCCCATTGCCACTGCTGCCCTTCCCAGGAGAAAGGCTGGTGCTGGGGTTGGGCACAAAGCAACAGTGGGGCTAGATGATTTACTTCATGGTGGAGACCTGAAGTGCATGAAGTTATAAAGTCGAAGTTAGTGCTAACTTTTCTTTTTCCCTCCTTGGCAATGTAGGTAGCTCTCCTGGTAGCAGCTGAGTTCTGGGAGCAAGGAGACTTAGAAATCAGTGTCCTTCAGCAGCAGCCTATTGTAAGTACCATGCAAGAACCAGACAGTTCAGTTCAGACAGCAAGTCTTGGCAGAGACTTACCACAAGCAATGCTGCTCTCAGAGCACTGGGAGTCTTTCTGAAATCACTCTGCCTGCCAAAATCCATTGGAAAAGTAGGTACCCGGCTAGGGAAGACCCTCTGTGACAGACCCTCTTGTCCAGTTCTCCATATAGTTAGAGGGGTCTCAGTGGCTGTGAACCAGTGAGGAGTGACTGTCCCCCTGGAGACTTTGTGCTGGTCCCTTATAGAAAAATTGAAGATGAAATACATACATTGTAGAGAAAAGCTGAGTTTCTAATAAAAACTACAAACACAAGCTTTGTAGCATCCAGAAATTAATTCTGGTAATTGGAAGTGCATTAAAGCAGTGTTTCTTTAAATGTCTTTTCTGCTATGATAACAAATTTGGCATTGAAAGAGCCAGGAGTTGTCACAGCACTCTCAAAACTATCAAGCTGCAACAAGGTCTTTTACCATCTCATACCAACACACTCTTAATGCCAGTCCCTCTGCTGCCTTCTCCTAGTCTCTCCTCATTCAGAGCACGTGTTCTCTCTTTGCTTCTTCCTCCTCTCTCTTCCTTGGCTGCTCCCTTTTCCTTGGCTGCCCAACCGCTTAACAGAACCAGCCACAGCTGCACCTTATCCACATCAGCCAACCCACCACCCCTGAAGCCAGCTCACAGCTGTATATTATCGATGATAATTAACCCAGCTTCATTCCTCTACAATTCCCCCTTTTTTTTCTTAACATTTCATACCTTATGTTTTTAACAATCATTACAACCTTTTTACAAATAAATTTTTCATACAGTCCTCTATAATTCCTCTACAAGGAGTCATTCCTTGATGTGGTCTCCAGCTGTGTGGTTTGGGGTTTTTTTAAGTAGACTTTCACACACACACTCTATCCACAGAGGCATCACAAATGATATACTAAGCAACAAGGCCTTATAAGCATGTAATTTCATGCTCAGCTACACTTTAGAGAATTGAAAACCTTTTCAGTACTTTATAACACAAACCTGCCCTCAGGCATCTGGTTGACAGGCACAAGGGAAAATCTCTCTGTCCTCCTCCCTATCCATAAACATTGAAAGAGCTGTCTAAAATTTCTGCTAAAATGGCAAAGGAGATGAGCTCATGTCACTGTCCCGCAGTGGAGGAAGAGGGCTGTGACAGACAGCCTTTATGGACAGCATGGCAGCACTGCCAGACTGACACCACAAGGCAGTTTTGGGGAGAAAGCAGAGGTGTGTTTTTCAATGAACAGTTCTCATAAATCATGGTCAACTTGTGTCCTCCCACAGCCCATGATGGACCGGAGGAAAGCTGCTGAGCTTCCAAAACTTCAAGTGGGTTTCATTGACTTTGTGTGTACGTTTGTCTATAAGGTAAGCAAAGCACGCCCTTGCACACCCCAACCTTCTTGGCAGGGGTTCAGATCCCAGATGAGTAAGTCCTGGTAAAGCAGAACTCATGGGGGAGGGACAGGCAGAGGAAACAACAGCTGCCCCTCTCCAGAGCATTGCAGCATGGTCCCTGTTAATGCCATTAATGCTTTCCCTGCATGAGCCAGGCTGGGAGGCCAGAAGTCAGGGTCCGTCCTCAGGTGTGATGGACAAGTACTGCCTCTGTGTTGCATTGCACTGATGGATGTGTTTTGGCTAGGAATTCTCCCGTTTCCATGAGGAAATTCAGCCTATGCTTGATGGGCTGCTGAACAACAGAAATGAGTGGAAGACCCGTGCTGATGAGTACGATGAAAAAATGAAAGCTCTGGAGGAAGAGAAGAAAAAAGAGGAAGAGAAGATGGCTGCAAGGAAAGGTCAGAAACAATGCTTAGCTTTTCTTCCTCATTCAAAAACACATTCATGTGATACTCTCCCAGATCTGCAGCAGGCTTTGCTGACATGGAACATAGTCAGATGCCCAGAACAGGTTTCCACAGTCTTGCTCCACTGGCAAAGCTGAAGACACCTTGTCTTCAAACCTGACACCATGACAGGCTGCCAAAAAGGCCACCTGTTCAAATGACCAGGAACTAGTGCCTGAGAAACTAGTGAGACTACTTGCAGCATGAGCATTCGTGCAGCTGGGGGCCATAGAAAGTCCTTTGCAGTATATATATATATATATATATATATATATATGTCCCTGGAAAACAGCAGGGAGACATCCCCTTGTATGCAGAGGCTGTGGCTGATGTGTTGTTCCACAGGTCATGATGCAGAAGTTAAGAAAAACTAACACACTCCTAGGGAGAACACTTAAGGAATTACAGTTCATCCTGTTCCTAGCTTTTTTTTTTTTTTTTTGCCTTTTTTTTTTAATATATATTAGGGGTACTACCTAATCTACTACTACCAGATTAGATTTTTAGATTAGGTACTACCTAGAAGCACACAGCAGTAGTAGTACCTAGTAGCGATTTATTTTGGTCAAATCCATTTTTCTTCTTCTGTGGGCCCAGACTGGGTAGCACTGAAATTTATCAGCTGCAGTGGGCATTTAATGAAAGCTTGTTTGATAGCCTTGGGAACCATTTGACTTGCAAGCAGGTGGAAGCAGAAGGCTCTCCTGGCCTCTCCCAAGTGTCTGAGCAAAGAACTGTTAGAATTTGGTGCCTCTACTCCACAGCAACTGCATCTGAAGTCTCCTTTGGTCCCCTTTTTGGGCCCAAAATCCCAACAGCCCATGGGGTGGGCCTTCCTCAGATACAGTTTAGAACATATTAGAGCCATCTAGATGTCTTATCTCTGTTTAATTAATAGCAATTAACTTCAAATATCAAAAGTAAGTGCTTTAGCTATGATTTGGAAAATTTCTGAAGAATTATTTCTTGACTGAGTAATAGGTAGTTAAATGAGGAAAGTATCTACTAACTCTAAAACACTTTTTCCAAGCAGCCTTACGTGTATGATTACTTTGCACAGCAGCCAGCCTTAGATATGGGTACTATAGGTATGACCTACATTGATCACTGGATAACTTAATAGTGCTAAAGTCTCCTCTAATGACTGAGAAGGACATTTATGACTGTGCCTCTAATTCTGTGTTTCTTTTTATATGGCAGATGGAATAACCTGTAATGGAGGAACAGCTCCAGCTTCCAAAACCTGTAGCATACTTTAGACCTATTATTGATGCAATATATGCCACCCAAAATGAGAATGCCCATTTTTTTTAAAAAAACCCAATAATCATGTCAATACAGATATATTCCTGATTGGACTGTTCTGCTACTTTAATTAGGCTTACAACCAACCAGGGAAGGGCTACATCTCGTTTGCCTTAATTGCATCTCTTCCTGATGGTGAGGAGCCCGTTCTGTGTTCTCTCTTGCTCCATTTAATGCACCTGATGTCAGATGGCATATGGCAAGTCAGAACAACATTTGGCCCAATAAATCAGGCTGCATGACAATGGAAGAGCATTTCTCCTGCACTGAAACACTTCTTCCCCCAAAAGCTGTTGGACCCAGTTGAACTCATATCCAGCTCCACACAACCCTGTGTGATTGACAGTGCATGCAATCAGAGCCTGCAGAGTAGCAAAAAAGAGACAATTTTATCATATCTAAGCCTTCATCTGTCAGGATATCAGAAAGAAATCTGTGGGTAGGAACAAAGATAAAGCATGAAATCTGGCCATAGTAAACCTTCAAACTGCTCTTAAAAAGTTACAATTCCATGTAAATCCAAGAAACACTGACTGAGAGAATAGTTCTGCTCTCAGTTCAAGAATTTGAATAGGTTGCTGCTCTAAGGCGTGGAGCCATTTGTGCAACACTCAGTAGCTGCTGTCTGCACAAGCAGGATCCACGCTGGGCGCTAACCAAGGCTTTGCTCTGTAACACGTGACTGTAAGAAGACAGTGTTATCTTTACTCATCACAGTTCCATTTACAGTTACCCAAGCAACCTGAATTGTGGCATCTCCTAAATTTGTTCTGTTTTGCCTCATAATGCCAATGTTATTTAACATTATTTAATCCCCTTTCAATCAGTACCAGCCCTCCTTCCTTTACTTTTCCTGTTCTGAGATGTCTGGTTTTTAGATTCCCCTCCAGACTTTGAAAGACTGATGACTTGTACTCTTTTATTTGAGATGAAAGTTAGTTTTCATGTTTATTTATGTGACCATATTAGAACACACAATTACACTCTTGTAGCAGTAGAGACACCCTTCTCTACTCCTCTCTCTCTCTCTCTCTCTCTCTCTCTTATTTTTTTAAGTGTTTGGAGATCTGTTTTGCTGGGGATTTTCTTCTTCTGTTACTCCCACTACCTTCAGTACTTTTACCCTTCAGTATCTTGTTTTGCATCACAAAAATACTGCAAGTAAAAGGAAAACTAGAGCTGTGGTGATACCTGGTGATCATTTATCCGTGTCTCAGCGCGGTACGCACAATGCAGTCCTCTGTCACTATGCAGCAGTTCTGCGAGCAGCAAGTTGTCTTTCAGGAAAACACCGAGACCCGTCTGCTTGCACGAAAGCTAAACCTGCCACTAGTAACGGCTTCGTGCTTTGTGTCAGTTTCATCAAGAGCTACGTAGGAGGCTTTCCTCATACAGCATTTGAAGTCAAGTATTTTTTCAGCGCGAAAAACGCCACAAGGTCAACATATTGCAAGGGGCTTTCACAGACCACGGCGGGCGCTACACCGCAATGCTGACAAAAGCTCCCTGCGCCCTCAAGCACCGTCCGGGAGATAAAGCCAGGGGGCTAGTGGTCCTGCGCGGGGTGGCCCACGCGGCGCGCTCCAGCCGCGGTGCTGGGCCGGGGCGCTCCAGCCGGGCTGCGGGGCTGTGCCGCCCGCCCTGCGCCCCCGCCTCCCGCATCGGGGCGGGTGTGCTGCGTGCTGCCGCGCGGCCCCAGGGCCACCACGCGCCGTGCGGAGCGGAGCGGTGCCCCCGGCCCTGCGGGGTGCTGCGCCAGGGGACGGGGTGTCTCTCAAGGACGGACCTCTCCCGTGGGAGCCGGAGGGTCCTGCAGCGGGGACCTCGCCCGTGCGTGCCGCGCGCAGGACGCTGTGCCCCGCCGGGGGGACGGGCCAGCCGCGCCCCTGTCCCTCCCCACCGGGTCCTGCCTCCCCGTTCCATGGCGGCAGCTGCGCCGCCCGGCAGCGCAGGATGCGCGGCCGCCCCCGGCTGTCCTGCGGCGAGGCGCCTGTCGGGCGGCGGTCACAGGTCGCAGCTGCCCGCGTCCCACTTCGCGCTGGGAAGCCACACGCAGCAATCAGAAGGCAGCAGCAGAAACAGCATGCCAACACCTTTCATTTTCCTTTTATTTTCCTCCTGCACTCTGTTTCTGGTAGGATACAGCCTGTGGGTAAAACTTTTCCGTGCAGCTTCCTCGCAGTGGCTGCAGAGTTCCTGCCTATCTTCTGCGCAGGAATTGCGCCCCTGCTGCACAGCCATCGGCAGCCTCTACGCCGAGGGGACAGATGGGCGGCAGGAGGCAGAGGTGATCCACAGGTCTGTAGCCAAGCAGCACGTCTGCACTGGTGGGTGCAGGGTGGGGTGACAACATGCCGCTGCCGTCTGAGGTTACCCAACAGTTAAGTGGCAGGTAGCACTTGTCACTCACCCATGGGACCCTAGGACAGGCCACGGCCCCTCACGTCCCAGGCTCTAACGGCACAATGCAGTGCCCCAGAGTGGGGCAGCTGCTGGGAGGGAAACCTTCCCTGCCCGCAGCTGGGGAGGTGCTCCGACGAGATGCTTCATCTGCTGCTCCCGCTGTCTTCTCATCTGACACAAAAGTCGTGCCCAGCCACGGCACATACAGCCCTGAGCTGCAGGCAGCCTGCCCTTACCTTTTGCCCCTCACTGTGTCTCTCGGTCCTACTGCCTAACACGCTGAGTGTCTTGAGGGAAAAACTGACTTCCTTGTACTACGTAGACCAGGTGATGAAATTATTTTTTTTTTTTCTTTTTTCAAAATGGTACCATCAGCCCACAAAGCCACTCTGCCAAAAGACTGGGACCACTGTGCTTTCTGGTCAGCAATCCCTTACTAACAGATGTTTCTACAGCTTGTTGCATGCCACAGCCACACCACCTGTGGTTTGCTTCCCACCAGAGGTATTAGCCCGTTAGATGCAGGTAGGGCCTGGCATAGTTCGTACCTGCAGTGCATATGGTTCATTCACAGGTGACAGCTGGCCAGACTGGCTGGGCATGGAGAAGGGTAGAAATAGATTTTTCCAGGATTTTCCCAGGCCTGCAAGACAATTTCAGAAGTCTCCTGACCAATCAACGCCCTGTTGAGTGCTGCAGGGTATCTGCAGCTTCTGGTATACTGGTATGATATATGTCTGGTCAGGTAGCTGGGCTTCTAGTATATTTGCCTATACGCCAGGAAGTATTTTTACCTCTGGCTCTCAAGTCCAGAGGGCGGTGAGAGGAGGCCTGTTTTGTAAGTGCCTCGCTGAAGGAAGTAATGTATACAGACCTCCAGTCTTAGTTTTGAAGGCAGTGGGGCAAGGAAATGAATATCCCTCTGAGACTTGTAGGGGAGGTTTCTCAAGAGAGGGGCTCAGGGGCAGAGAGGAAATTTCCCCTCCATGCAGAAGGGGCTTGCCTCGAGTTGGGAGCTGCCAAGGGATTTTTAATGCTGCATCTTGGCCATCATCTGTTGTCTCAGATGGAAGGGGTAAGACAAAGTGACTCAAAAGCACATAGGTGCCCTTCAGCTGTTCCCTCTGCTGGAGCCTAGCCTGCTGCTGCTCGTGCGTTGTGAGTGGAGGTGCCTGACCTGGTACTGCCAGAAATGTGGGAGCACGTATGAAGTCTCTGCTGCTGGCAGAGCTGTGAGGATAGCAGTTCCTGCAGAGAGGGGAAAAACCTGCCAGGGAGACTGGAGCCCGTGGTCCCGTCTTCAGCTGCCCCTTGTGGTTCTGGGAAAAGTGCTGTCTTTTCCCAGCTGGCCATGGTCTGACCCCAGCTAAGGCTGGGAAGTGCTGCTTCCCTCCCAGAGAGGCTGAACACAAGCAAATCAACCTTCACTCTTCAAAGGAAGAGACAGTATTTAAACGCACAGGTGGGGTATGGATCCCAGTTCCACCCTCCAGGCAGATGGGTTGCCTTCCTTGGCACTCGGCTGGATGGCTTTGTCCTTCCAGCAGCTCCAGCTCCTGCATAAGAAAACCTCCACAAGACCCCAGAGACTACTGGATCCAGTTAAGGCTTTATTGCTGTCTGGGCTGAATGTGGCTTGCATCATCCATCACAAATGCTTGCAAGAGAAAAATCTCTTTTCTCTGTACCTCTTCACCTGCTCCTTCCACAAAATCTTAAGGTGGGGTATGGGGAAGATTAGGAAAAACATTCAGAGAGAGAGAGAAACTCCTTTTCAAGCAGCAACAGAGGAGCGAGACAAACCTAGTTCCAGCAGACAAAAAGGTGGCTGCTGTGTTTTACAGACCACAAAACAAACATGAGGATCTTTCCCCTCATAACATGAAAGGAAAGGCATTTTCTTGCTGCCTCCTTCCTCATCTTTGCATTTTCAAGCAACAGGTTTCAAGTTAACTTTCTGCTTCATTTTTTACCTCTTTCCAAGAAAAAATTGTCCGTTGACTGAGCTATCAGTCTCTTTTTCTCCCTGCTTTCTTCCTTGGCACCTTACACTTGTGTAATGCCACCTGGGGTTGGATACTCTTGTCTTTACTGCTTTCTCCTCTACACCTTTCATCAAGTTGTGGTTGCTCTTGCTGCTGGGGGTTGCAGCAGCCTCAGGCTCAAATAACACAGCTCTTTCTCCAATTATCTCAAAATCTATTGCCAAACACAACTTTCATCAAGTTTGCAGGCAAATACTTGGCTTGGTGTGCAGTCATCTGGCCAAGTGAGTGGCCTCACTTATTTCTCAGTGACAGCAGATACTTATCAAAGGGTTATTTAATACATCCACCCCATTTTTTGTCTTGTTGCTAGCAGTCTGGAAAAGAATTTATGCCCATCATTTTCACAGCAGTCTTTAGATGTATGTGCAATCTGTTCCCACATTCCCCACTTCCTCAAGAGGCAATTCCATCAGCTTCCTCAGGATTGCAGGGGCTAAACACTGGGACTGAACTTCAACCACAAGCAGACTGATCATACACCCCCTAGCACCACCACCTGACCTCGTAAGTGCTCTTAGTCTGGCACAGGTGCAAAGCCTAATGGTTTCCTTCAGCACCTTTGGATGACTGCTTCCAAAACTGCATGTACAGTCAGATGGATCACCTCTACTTTCCATAGGCTTGCCCCTCTCTTCCATGTGTTTTATAAATGAAAAAAGGAAGCCTTGGACCCAAACACCTGCACAAATTCTATTCATAGGACATGTGTATGAAATGGAGTACCCAAGCCTGCCACAGAAGCAAAGAAAAAAAATTGTGTCTGGACTGTTATTAAAATGAAGTCTGACCACATTGTCAGAATTTTCCCTGTACTTCTGCAACGCATGCCTGCAGCACCTTCCTTTTGCTGTGCACCTCTGAGTATGAGGCTGTATTTCCCAGAATTTCCCTCAGCTGAGGACAACGGTTCACCCCTTGATCTTCACAGGTACCTTAGTCTTGCTGTAAATAGTGTTAAAACTTACTATAGCTGTTTAGCATTGGCTTTTTTTGTCTCAAACCTGGTAATTATCTATTGCCTGGCCAGAATGGGGTGGCAGAGGAGTAACTTGGTCACCATGGGGCAGCTGTAGTGAGGCTTGTGGCACCTTTCCCACCCACATGGGAATTCAACCCAATGTAAAAGGACATATAAATATAATGTGTATAATCACATTGTGCTCAAGCACAGTCACAGGTGAATCCCAAGTGTTGAGTTTCAGAGGTTTTTCAGAAGCCCTTATTTCACATACCACCATTTGACAGCTTACAGGCTAGCACCACAGACATGAATTCAGCGCCCGTGTTTTAAAAACATTAGGTTTTCTGACAAATCAGATCTGATTTACAGCTCCTGAAATTACTGGAAAAATATTGGCTTTTAAGTGTGCAACACATCCTGTTAACCTGAGAGTTCAGGATATGATGCATTATTTCTGTGTTGCAGAAAGAGGATTTGAAACTAACTGCCAGTCTGTATCCTTACTTTCATAAGCATTACCTTGTAATTTCAATACCACGAGATATACATTCAAGTAAAAAAACCAAAAGCCTAATCATGACATGTAGCTGATTTTCCTATTCCTCTTTTTTCCTTGAAAACACCCCATTTTAACCCCTTTTCCCTGCAGTTACTGGATACGCTACACTTCCAATTCAAATTCAATTTTGTTATACTTCATTCCCGTATACTCCGTAGGACTGCTTTATTAGTTCAGAACGTGCACTGGCAGTTTAAGGATTTATTTCTTTCAAAGTATAATCTAGAAGAGGCTGTGTATTTATCAACAGCAATTATAATAAAACATATGATGACGCTTCCTGAAAGACTGCCATCACTGGGGAGAGATTTAGACCTGAAATCACCGCTTCCGCTGTCTGATCTGCAATGTCAGAAGGAAGCTAGCCATCGTCCAAGTTAGAAACAAGGCCCCCTGAATGTCCGAGTTATTTGTATTACTTACAGTGACAAAACCCAAGACCACCACTACAATCTACCAGGATAGGCTTTTTACCTTCTGGGGTATCTGAGGTCCGTACAGCTGAGGAGGTACCTTAGCAGCTTACATGCTAATGGCAGACAATTTCACGTTAAAGGCCACTACTTTTTAAAATCTCAGTCCCCTGCATTGCCAGTCACTTCCTATAAAAGCGGCAGATTACAATTTAACGGTAACTTATTCATAGTTTTGGGGAACATTTGACCCTCTGTTAAATCTGAAAAGATACGTTTAAAAATACCCGACTAGTGAGCCAGCACCAATGCTTCAGATCTCCTCAGCATAACTTAACAAATCACCATCAAGTTTGACTGCACTGTCAAATGCAAGAATCGTGCAATAATCTACTGTGATAACAACGCTGAAAATAGATGGCAGCAACTCCCCAGTCAAGCCATTTAATAAGCTGGTTCAGGCAGCCAGTGCCATGTCAGCCTCCCCCACATGCCCATATACATTAAATTGTATGTATTTTCTGATCACAAATATTACTTACGAGTAGTAGGTGTAGTGATTGGCTGTTGCTGGAGGAATACAACAGGGTGTTTCAGCTGCAGCAATGGCCAGCTTGTGACAAATGCTTCCTGTCACATTCTGTAAGTTATTTTTGCAGCTGTTCTGTGCAATTCTTTCAAAAGATACCAATTGAAGTGTTGCAAGACCTTTATTGATAGAATAACATGCAGAGCCCACCAAACACTGAACAATTCAGGGCCTAGCCATGTATCTCCATGTGGGAAATTAATATCCAATCCTTTGTTCATTTCAATATGGAATCTTCACTTGCTATAAGGGAAGAAAAAACCAAACATAGTTAGGACTACTAGTCACTCCCATGCAGTACTAAAATATGCAAAGCACTAGTGGGATCAAAGGCTTCCTTTAAGTATGCCATTTCTTTCTAGCCAGTTTTTAATGATTCCCACTTCTGCTTATTCAACAGAACTGTTATTTCATTGCTTTGGGGTAGAGGCACTTTTTTGGCTTACTCATTAGTAAATGACAGTTTTCTGAACTGGTAATTCAAATAAGCCCAGAAAAAGCTATCATTACAGGTATGTCCAATTATTCATTTCTAAAGAACAATCTTCAACAACTGCACTGCACTGAATGAAGTTTTAACAGTTGCTTTTCTAACTGGAAAACCACAACAAACCCACTGTTCGGAATGCAGAACAGTCATCTGTGTGCTACTTTTAAACAGATTAAACATTCTACAGAAATAATCATGTAATTCCATTAAGCAGAGTAACACTGCACTACAGCCTCTATCTCCAAAAAATGTGAAGTTTCAGCTAAACCAGAGAATACCTAAAAGACCCATTGGTTATGGAACAAATAAATGGGGACCACGTATTTTAAGATGGTACAACAGCTGCGCAAAATAGCTTTATCTCTAGTAAGCAATATAATTCACCTACTTACATATTTGATTTTATATATGTGCAGTTAATTTAATTATGGGGTCTTGTTCAACATTAGTCTTCTTTAGGACAATGCAAATGTCACTATTTCCCAGCGAAATAGTTACTAAGTGTGTAGCTGCACCAAGAACAGCTTGAGTCATTAATCAATTTTCTTAAAGTTCTCAACTGTAAGTCCACCTAAAAAAGCCTAGGTGAATTCAAGCTACAGAACACACTTCTCTAAGGTGGGGGAAGGAACCCTCCCTTAGAAACACACAGGGGTCCCAAGAAATAATCCTAAGGATGAGAGAAAGCATGCTGCAGCAGAACTACTAGAGGGTGGAAGGCATTGAGAAAAAAGCAGCAATACTAATACCAACTGATCACCTTCAGTATATTCTCCTCACAAGAAATATAACAAATTAAGTTGATCTCTTAACACTGTGTTACTACCACCACTTAAAAGCTTTGAGTTGCAACTACAAGCAGCTGCCTATGTACTCTGGTTTAGGCTATCGGTCACATTTGTGAGATTTCTGTATTGCATGGAGAAAAGGGATCACAGATTTGCTGTGTCCAGCTGAATAAGGCAAATCCAAGTACAGTTAATATACAGTCCCAATTACTCCTCACAGAAAAATCTGCAGCTTTTAGCAATTTATTTTCCTAGTGGAAATTCAAATAGTCATTTAACAAATCCCGTTTGGTTGCAAAAGTGTTTTTAACTCTTCCTCTACTGATGTTTACGTTTTGCAGGGCTTGTCAAACAGCAGCACTATTTACCCTTCACATAACTCTAACCACTGCTCCATGAATCCACAAGAGTCTGCAGCCCACTGGCCGTGAGCCTCAATTCCTCCTAAAAACACTGCAGCAAAACAGCTGCCCACTTGCAAACCACTGTGTGCACTTTGGCAAGAGATGCGTAAATTAAACCAAGGGACTACCTTCTGCAAGCTCTTTTGCAATCCGCTGAAGTTCTTCCTGTTTCTTTTTCTCTTCAGCCTCTATTCTTCTCTCTTCTTCAGCAATAGGCTTTAGGTAGTCTGTCATTAACACATTTGATTTAAAACACAATTTCTAGAACCCGGCACAAAGCTCTGAGCCTGCTAGCTTACTCAAAAAGGAAGAAAGAGAGTTTCGCTGGCACACTGGCACATTCCACACGGATCTGTGGCTTCTAACCAGTTAAGAGCCCCTCTCCGAGGGCCTGCTCGGCAAGGCCCAGGCAGCTCCCGCTGCGGCGGGGAAGGGGAAATGGCGGCCAGGCCGCGCCGGCCGCCTCAAGGTGCCCTTGCGGGCCGTGAGGGGGAGGGGACAGGCCGCCCGGAGCGCCGCACTCACCGTATCGCTTCTTGCCGTAGATCATCCCCACCAGCAGCGCCGAGTACCGGGTGAACTGCGGGAGGCAGAGACAAGGACGCGGCCTGCACTCAGCTCACACGCACCGCCAGGCCCGGCCCGGCTCGGCCCGGCGCTGCCAGCCCGCCCGCCCGCCCGCCGACAGGCCGCCCCCCCGCCCCGCAGTACGGCGGGACGCCCCTGCGGCGCCGGGGCACCGGCCTGCCGCCCTCACCTTGATGAGCGGCGAGACCTGCACCGGCGGGATCATCCTGGCGGCAGCGGCGCGGCGGCCGGAAGTGACGGCGCGGAGCGGCGGCGGGGCGGAAGGGGCGGAAGGGGCGGGGGGGTGCCCGGGGTGGGGGTTTGGTGAGGTGAGGCCGTCGTTTTGTGCGTGTTGTGACATTTCAGTGACCGGTCACACGCCGCCCAGGGGCGGGGAGCTATCTCGCCACAAAACGGCCGTGCTCGCTTCCCTTACGACAGAAGACAGAGGCGCCGTCCCGGCCGGGCGTCCCTCGGCCGCCGCGGGGGGGCGCGCTCGCAGCTCCCCCCGCCTGGGAAGGGCGTGGCGGGCGGCGGGGGCGGCGGCGGGAGCCCCCCGGGCTGCCACCCCGCCGCGGGGAGCGGGGCGACGCATCTGCCCGTGGCACGGCAGGCTGCGGCCGGGCCGGGGACCTCACCGCCTGTGCCCCGCGGGCAGTGACCCCCGCGGAACCGCACCGACAGCACCTTGATGTTGGATCCAGAGGGCAGAGGACCCATTGGCAAAGACTACGACGTGCGCTTCTGTGTTTGGCTCTTGAACCTTGACATAACCTTGTTGTTACGTGCCGGGCAACAAGAAATCTGGATGATGTTTCACATTCTCTCACAAAACTAATTAATCTTAACCTCAGCTGACTGCTCAGTAGTGCCATCATTTTTCAAATCCTTGCCTAAAGTTAAACATACACAGTGGAAGGGTAAGGACATGATTATTAAACTCCTTGGAACCTAATTACCTGTGCTTTTTTCTGCTCATCAAACCACAGGTAATTTAAATTCCTTCATTAAGAGAGGTCTGAAATGTTTTTAGGGAGCTGACTGGAAGATTTTTAGTGTTCCATTCATTTGTAGTATCATGAAGTTTTTTCAATTATTGTATGTGCTGCATCAGTAAGACCAGAAAGTACTTTCTTTCATGGATGGAAAGCTATCCTATCCCTCTACCCCTCCACCACCACCATTCCACCATCTATTTATTTACTTTGAATAGCAAGACCTATGAAAGACCTATGAAAGGGAGCATTACAGATGAGACTGGTCAGTGCTGGGTGGATATCACTTTAGTTCCAGGCACCAATATCAGTTGTTAATGCCACAGTAATTCACCACAAAGTTCAGTGCCAAGTCAGTAACAAACCGGTGAAGCTTCTAGTGGGACAATTGCTTACTCAACCCCTTTTGTCTAATGCATATCCACATGACAGTTTTAAAATCCTTAGGTACTCGACAGTGGCATGATTTTAATGAAATGTTATAAATCTCCCAAACACAAAGCAGCTGTATTTTAACTAGGAGTCTTTATGCTGGTCTGTGAAGAGAACACATAGTGACTTGGAGAGGGGCATTTGCAGAACTAGAACCAGTCCAGCATTTCTCCATAGGCTCGTATACCAATTTTAAAAGCAAGCAGTGCAAGTTAGATCATATACTAGCCAGGAGTGTTCTTCAACTTGGTACTAAGAAGAAAAAAGTTGCAAACTGTGATGGTCTTGAATTAACTGAATCACTTACTTTGAAATACAGCTAATGTTAACCAGCCATCTAACAAGACTTTTCTGTGTACCACCAGCCTGAAATGCCTTCTGATGACCCAGGCTAAGAAATTTAGTGCTGTCTTCATTTTGTCATTGACATGGATGTGGGTGCTAAATACAAACTGCTTTTTAAAAAGTAAATAAGTCCCTTAAGTTAAAACTTACAAACTCCTAAGACAGAGTGAGAAAAATGTTACATCTTTCAAGAAAAAAAAATCCTACAGGAAGTCGTATGTCGGTAACAACTGATTCTGCTCTTTGAGGCAGCATCTTTATAAACTTGCACCAACTCATTTTTTGAGGTTTTGCTTTGAGGAAGTGCTTTACTGAGTTACTGATTGAGCTTGATTTATTCAAAGCAGTGAAGTGCTCCTTTTTAATGATTCGTAACATGATTATGATTTTTATAATTTTGCAGTGTTTTTTAATTAAGCAATTAATTGAATTATATCCCTGTGCTGGATATTTAAACAAAAAGCACTAAAGCTCTGAGGAAAAAATCACCACTGCTCTTCATTTCTTTTGATGATATACAGACAGAACAAAAGTTCTGGTCTTCCCCTACTGATGCAGCAGGCGACTTGGCCTACAAGCCATGATGCTATGCCATCAGACATGAAGAAGAAAAGGAGGAGTAGATGGCATCATGCAGATGCCTGCAATAAAATCTCGAATTATAAGCATTAAAAGAGATCTGTGTGTTTTCTTCTCACCACAAACAAAATTTATCTGTGTTCCATTCAATAGCAACAAACAAATGGATTGCAGTTGCCTGACACTATCCCGATTAACCCCACAGGTTACCAAGCTGAAGGCTGAAAACCAAGTTCCTACAGTGAATTTAAGCTTTGCACACTACTGTCAAGCACCCTCACACTGGAAAAAATCAAACTGAGCAAGTTCAAAATTCCTGGTGACTGACTTTATTTTACTGAAAAATCCAATTGCAAGAGCTGCTCTTGGTTAATCAGATGCCAAACTATAGCTTTGACTATGTCTGCTCCAAACTTGTATGGAAGTTGAGTCACTGTAAGAAGCATGTTCCTAGTAAGTTGTAAGAGAACTATTTGCACTAACTCAGTTGTTTTCAAATGCAATAGAAAAAAGTCAACTATTTACAATGTTTACAGTGATTAAACGCAAATCCTGTCTCTGCAAATAACTCCAGCTGTTACTGTTACTCTTTTAAGCTCCCTATGTTTATCATTAGTCTGAAGGCTCCAAGCTGAAACTGCATCCTTCAGCAGTCTTTTTTTCAGCTAGCACCATTTGTAATGGAAGGCAAAGATGACGGTGTTGCAAGTGGCAGTTACCATCTTTTAAAGTCTTGAATGGATTAATCTTGAACATGAACCCATTAACAAGGCCAACCAGTCTGAGCAAACAAAACAGCTGTTATTATGGAATCACAGTTGTGAACTGAGAAACAACAGACTTCTCAAGTACCCTACCATGCATAACCACATTTTGTCCAACCTGACCTCTTCAGTTCAGGAGGCAGTTGTTCCTGACTGGCAGTACCAGTACCATAGGCAAAAAATTTCAGTGTCATTAGAAGAGAAGTTTTACTGCAACATTTTACTGCAATTTTACTTCCTTGCTTCCAGGAGATTTTATGTAATTAAAACTATTGTTCTGGCAAAGGTGGCCAGCAACCTCCTGGACTTAGGAAAACTGTCATTGTCACTGGCAGGTCAGGTCAAGGGAGGTGACTAGTTAAAAGCATATCCAGCGTGCTGTCTCCAGCTCTCCCCTCCTAAGCACAGGAAGGGCATGGACATTCAAAGGCCAGTCCACCAAAAGGCAATGGAGATGACACAGGCACTGGAGCATACTCATACAAGGAGAGACAGAGCTGGGACAATGCAGCCTGCAAGAGAAGCATCGGGGGGGATCTTGACAACATTTATGAATCCCTGATGGGGAAGAGCAGTGACTGAGCCAGACTCCTCTCAGTGGCACCCAATGGCAGGGTGAGAAGTGATGGCCACAAACTGAAATAAAGGGAATTTCTTTTATATGGGGAAAAAAAGGGGAAAAAAACCCCTTCTTTTTACCCTAATGACAACTGGGCATTCTAACAGGTTGACCTGTTGAATGGTTGTGGTGTCACCATCTGTGCAGATGCTCAAAGTCTGACTGGACTCATCTCTATTTTAAACAGGAAGGTTGGACTAGACAGTCCCCAGAGGTCCCTTCCAACCTCATCCATTCTGTGATTCTGGGATTATCATAATCACTACAAGTGTTTCACTTTAATTTTTCTGGAGACAAAAACCTGTGGGGTCATTAGTAATTCTGTAAAGAACAGCTAGGTACAGTTAAATTTGGGAATGTTCTTTCTACCTGTGAATCACACAATTCAGATTAAGGCCTCATTCTGAAATGTGGTTTGTTTCTGCAGTTTGGTAAATTATTACCGAAATTATCAGAATGATCCTAAGCCAACCCTGTTTATACAAAACCACAGGTCAAGTTTGCCCTGAAGTTTAGGTTCTGAGATACTACCAAATTTGATTTGAATAATGGTATCTTGACTACATGCCAAAAAAATTATATAATTGTTCTTTCTGCAGAACAGATTACTCACTTGCAAGTGGGGTAAAAAAAAGAAGGAAAAATGCACACCAGTACAGTATCTTGTAGTATTTTTATGTTGCAATTCACTGCTCTTTAAAGCACCCCTGTGTGAAACTCCTTGGTCAGACTCAGTTTCAGATCTCATTTCCTTCAAGTACCACAGAAGTAGAATCAACATATTTTGCATACCATTAAAAGTGTCTGGGTGTTTCACACAAAATCACAGAATAGAAGAGGTTGGCAGGGATGATTTTGAAGACAAAAAAATAAAAAGATCTCCAACATAATTTTAATTGTAGACATCAGATCTAAGTTTCATCTGCAGAGCAGAAATAAAGGACTAGAAGCTTTGTTTTTTCACTGATTGAAATTTATTACAAATACACATATTCACTGTTTATTATGTGCCCACTGCATATGAGAAACAAAACCATATAGAACTAAAAGTGCTTTTAATAAATATCAGAAAAACTCTGTGATACACAACACAGTGCAGAATTCTACTGCAAGTCATTTAACTTCAACCAGGTATAAAACCCCTTGAATATGTGAACATACTTTTTTCACAAGAAGTACGTAATGCTAACAATTACATACTAGTACCAAAGTACTTCAAACCAAAAAGCACAAGCGCTTTCAAGACTGATCTCAACTGAAATGAGATATTTGAATTTGTTTTCACTAACAATCACTCCAGGCATACTTTGCAACAGCATTTTTAAGTTTTTCTTTTAGAGGAACAACGAAATCCCTCAAATGCCTTTAAATACAGCATTAAAGTTATCAGGCACTAAGACAGTTCAAGACACAAACTAATGGCTCTGCAAAAAGAAATGCAAAGGCTTCCAAAGCAGCCAGAGGCTAGATCACTTTGCCCACTCCTTTTGTACAGTTCTCTGCAGGGTAAGTGTGAAAAAACTGCACATAAAAAAATTCAACATGTCATAGACGGGAACTTCTACAGGGTTAGTTTCTTTTGCTGTCTTGCTGAGTCTCAGAAATCCGTGGGATCCCTTAGTTAGACTCTGCTTAGGGAAAAACTCATCTCCCTTACCTGATGGGTAACTCTTAGGCAAGGCAGGAACATCTCATATGCTCTCTGAATGTGACATCATGCCTTCAGAATAACAGAAGGATGCTGCTTTTAGCAGGCATGAAAACCGACACAAAAAGCTTGAGAAATCAAACCCTTTCATTTCAGATAAGCAGCTGCTTCAAAACTGAAAATAAATTTACCTCTAATCCCACAGCTCTTTGAATCTCTTCCCTGGGAGATATTAAAGCTAGTTCAGACCTTGGATACATAGCCACAAGAATCCTCATTTATTAAATACCATCTTTTTTTAAAAGAACAGATGTGCCTTAAGAACTCGTGTTCAAGTAGCCTGGAAGACTCCATATGGGTCACAATTGCAACTCCCTTCTAAACTCACACTCACAGCCATTCAACAAAAGTTTTCAAAAAGCTATCACAAGTTTGTGACTATGCAGAAGACATTGTAATCGTTAAACAAATAGTAAAAAAAAAAAAACAAACCCAAAAAAACCCCCCACACCAGCAACCTGTATGCATGAGTGTTTTAACACCATGCACCATCCAGAAATCCAGAGGTCTCCATGTCTCCCAGATCTCACTCCCTATGTCACATTAGCACAATCAGCTTCTATACCTGTTTTTGGCTGCCATGATGTGGCCACATGTCAGAAAAGTGCATTTTGCTGGGCAACTGTCTGTGCAGTTCTTAATCAATCACCACTGCAGTTACATGTCAAGCAGCAATTTTTCCAAAAGGGTAACTCTAAAGGAAGGGCAACATGCTTTTCTTTGTATCCCCTATTCACCCAGTGTTTCCAGTTATGGGTTTTGGAAAAAGGGTCTCAAGCACGACCAGCTAAAAATTAAATATCCCCCGGTTATGCCCAATGCAGGCATTAGTTTAGATCAACATAATCCACACATGAAGATAATGTGAAGAACCGAAGTTAATGCCACAACTTCACATGCACTACATGGAAATTTAGGACAATGTTTCAGTAGGAGACAAACATGCCTCCTCTTCTTCTGACAGTACAGCCTTCCGTCTGGAGAGGGACACCATGGACTTTATAACAGCTAAAGAAATTCTAACAAAAATGCGCAAGGCAAGAAAAGCAAATGGGATTACAATCTGCATAAGATGGAAAATTGCTGTGCTAAATTCACTTAACAAGCACGTTAGAAAGAAGGCCCCAAGGCTTACACAAGGGTAGAGAGCCAGCTTGGCAAACATGAAGGCATGCTCGTTGCCACCATATTGAGCAAAAGGATGCAAAGTTTCCCTTTCATGGAGGAGAGCTGTAGTCCATATTGCAAACTGAAATATGCTGGCAAAGAAAGTGATAACACAGCTGACCTGAATGGCTTCTAGTTCATTGTGAGACTTCTCTGCAAATTCACTGGTCAGTTGGTAAGCTAGTGGAAGCCCACCAATGAAAGCCAGCGAAAGTATGTTAAGCAGTTCCATTAATCGTGTAGCTTTTGTTACATAGAGGAAAAGTGAGTGATGGACAAACCACAGGAGACCAATTGTTACAAATGAGCCAAAGTAGGCAAGGTAGTTTGGCCCATATTCACTCAAAGCTTCAAGAAGGCTTCCATGGAACTTCTCCCTTACTTCTCTGGGATCAGGGACGTTGTCTTCACTGTGGAGAGAACACTTTCTTTGCATATTACTGTTATAAAAACACACCTGCAGCAACACTGAACTGTATTTCTTTACTGTGAGCAAGCAGGAACAACAGAGGCCCACTCCATAGCTCTCTAATTTGTAACTTAAAAATAGCATTTCAAATAACAGCTCTGCAAATAAATCAGATCTGAAAGGAAATCTGAAAATAAGTTGGCATTCTTTAGGTTAATGTAATAAAGTTGCCACAGTGACTAAACAGCTTTTGTTGATAAAAGCCCTTTATCTGAAAACACAACTAAGCAAAAAGGACACTTTCTTCTTCAAGACTCCCCACCCCAATATACATTACAGGGATGATCACTTCTGCTGAAATATGGGCATTAGAAGTGTCTTTTGTTTGTGTTCTGTATCTTTCCAGAAAATCATACTTAAAGTAACCACTGCAGGTTTTAGAAGTCAATGTTTGGTTAATTTTATTTCCTCAAATATTGCATACAGACAAATGTTAGTATTGTATTTAACAACACAAAGTGTAGGAAGTAACACAAAGCCTTACCATATATCCAAAATGAGCAGGGTTGCTACTATAGCATAGACTCCATCACTGAATGCTTCTACCCGTTCCTTACTCAGAGGCTCACTGAGGTAAAAAGTGAAGGTTTCTAAGCTATGGTGTTCCTCTTCTTCCTCTCTCTGACCTGGGAACAAATTCAGACGCTTACTAATGAAAGACAAAATCAGGTGGTATAAAACAAAGTAGTTAAACAACCTACTGTGACCTCCCTTTGTCTTTCTTCCCACCTGCCAAAAGTATTTCTGTAGAAGGGAGGGTGCCATTCATTCACACAGCTGTCACTCCACTTTTTTCAGCAGCTGTGCCTCTCCCTTAAGCTCATGTTGCATTCAGGACAAGTGCTTCAGGGACAAAAAAGCCCTGTCCTTTAAACTGTATGGCAGACTGTTTCCACCAAGTGAATAATGACTCAAAGGTCTAATTGAACAAAATGTTTGAGCTAAACAGATCAGATGCTGTGCCAAAGACATGATCTGTCCAAAGACATGATCTGTTCAGCAGTTCTGTGGTCAGTTTATATTGCTATCAAAGAGGAACACTCCACCTTTTGGCCAAGTAGGTTGCATGTTACCACCTTTTCCTTTATTTTGGCACTGGCAACTTCCTTCTCAGCAGAGTTTAAGAGCAGCTCTGGCTGTTGGTGTCGTTGTGCAACTGTTAGTGCTGACACAAGGAGGGCAGAAGAACATAAGCAATGAGCATGAGGGAAGGAAGCATCGATTTAGGCTGATGTAAGCAATGCGTGAGGACCTTTAGACCATAGCAGTTAGATTAATGAGATGTAACACCCTAAACAGTTAATTACCCTGAAGAAGTTTGATTTATAGGTGCTCTTCTTGCCAGTTTGAACATGTGGGAACATACAGTATTGCTGGGAAGAAAGCGATACAGGCATAGAGCTTGCTTCCTATATTCTTCAGTACCCACCTTCCCTTTTTAAGAGGGAAAAGGAATGGATGGCCTGCAGCCATCATTCATGTACTTGTGTGTGTGGGCACGCATGTGCATGTTCAGGACAAACCAGAGAAGTTTCGCACTCAGAAATCATCTTTGAATGTGTTCTGCCTTACACAAATCTTGTCACAAATTAAGGGAAACCAAGGAGCAAAGGAGAAACTGTTTGGAAGCACAGCAATAAACCCCAAAATTGCGTTCCAAGCCTGAAAATGGAAGTAGAACTAAAATTACTTCATAGCAGGCCATTTGGATAACATGTTGACAACCTAATAACATACCTGAACATACATACAATGAATATTGTTACTCACCAACAATCCTGGTTTTACACCATGCAATGAATCGAGTGAGATGTGGAAAAACAATTACGAGCCCAAGAAGTACATAAGACTATGGAGAGAAAAATGAACACAGTTTAAATTTAGTTATCAAAATATAAATTACCTTCCAAGTCTCATATGAAAATACTACTTCAATCTTTAGGTATAATCACATTGAGAAAAACAAATCTTGACTTTATGACATGGAAACTGCTCACCTGAAATGCACATGCACCTCCTGAATATTGCATGTGCAAACTAATACTGCTTTTTGATAGCTAATTTAGTACCAGTAATGAAGCAAGCTAAAACAGGAAGGGAAATAATTCAGCTAACAAAAATTCAGTAACGCCTTCTCTTTAGAAGCTGGAGAACGATCCCATGTGATCCTTATGAGACCCCTCCGACTTGAGATATTCTATGATTCTACTACTTGTGTCCCAAAGACATCACAGTGGTTCACAGGCTTTGTACAGGTCTAAGCACAACAGCAACTTGGAGACAATCGTCACTGTTATTAATATTAAAATATAATACACTAATAAACAAGGTGAGGGAGAAAAGGGAAGTCATGGTGTAAGAGGAGAACATATTTTCAGTTAAAATTAGGCCTTTTCACATTTGGACTTGTAAATGTCCCTTTTATCAACAGCAACGCAATTCCTCCTAAATCAGGGGATTATTTAAATACTGTTAATTCCCATGGAATCTTTCTCAAAGTTCAGTTCAATCCACCTTTTTCTAAAGAACAAGAGAGAGGAAAGGAAGCTCAGGATACATCCAAAAAACTAGATTTCAGTTCCGAGTGAGGGTTCTGAGAAAGATAAAAGCTGTTAAGTAGGAGCAACTCACTGCCATTTAATAAAGGTGGCAGAGAAAAAGGCTGTGTAAGAGCAGGCCTTAGGCGAAAACATTTGGTTTAAGATGCAGGCTGGTTAACTTTGCTCTGCTTATTCTGTTTGCTCTTACACCCTGAATTAGTGCAGCAATTACATTCACTTGTCTTCAATTTGTGCACACTGGTGCAATGTAATGAGTATTTCATATAACCTTTCACATTACCTCACTGACTTCTAATAAGCAAGGTGCTAAGTTACAGCTTAGAAGACCTGCTTCTAATGAAGAGAAGCAGTAAAAAAAATCAGGCGAAGCAAGTAAGGCTAATACTGTAGCAGAATATTCTTTCAAAACTATCCAAACTCATGGATCAAATTATGGATTGGTATCTGTGATTTCAACACCTTCAAAGCAAAACAGCAGCCATGATCACAACCCCACAGAGATGGCAACTGATAAAGTCTGTGTTATTTAGCATGGAACTCACTGTTTTAATACACAGTCCTAAATAATACAACTGTTATAAACTGCTGCATCAAGGTTTTCAGTTAGCTGGGAGAACTTACCAAAGGAATAAAGAAAAAAGAAAAGATGGCTGCTAAAAAGCATAAAACTGGTCCTCTTAGGATAATCTTTAAGATACGACGTTTATAGAAATTCTGATTTTCAGACACCTGTATCTCATGATTCAGTAAATGTGGGTGATAGAATCCATATACTACTATCACAGCCTGCAAGAAGAAGATAATTACTGAAGTTATTACATACCAATATATGCAGTAATGAAAATATAAAACTGTAAAACTATCAATCAACAAATTCCAAAACACTTTCAACCTTATCCACTCCTACATGGAGGGCTGGTCTTAGAAACTCTGAAATTTCAAAATACACTGCATGTCAAGATTTTGGTCTCCTCTGCAGAGCCTGTCATGACCATGTATCTTATATGAAAAGGAATTAAGACCTCCACAATAAGGAACAGAAAGCAACAAGGCACTGCACCAGGAGAAAACCAGTGCCATTGGACTGAGGCTAAAAGCCCATGTTCACTCAGCCATTGCTGCATGGCTCAGTAAGAACCTCAGCATAAATCAGTTGCTGTTTCCCCAAGGCATACTTAAAGAGTGGGAAAGGAATTACTATTCAGTGGATGTTAAGGCCCTGCCACTTCACAAGACAGTGGCAATGCGAATTTTCATCTTACGTACAGATATTGTATTATCACAACAGGCACAACTTTGAAAAAGAATGCTAAACAAACAAAAAGACATTTAGCAGTTTATATCCATAGTTGAAAAATGCTATTGTAGCTCTACTCAAGAAAATCTATTTAAAAGTGAAAACATAAATGGATAGCTCCAATACCTGTATAAGGCCAATGACAACAGCACAGACACTGAACAGGAAAATGCCAAAAGGTACCTCTGGAAAGGAGGCCATTAAGGAAAACTAGAAAAAAATGAAACTAGGTGAAATATTTAATTAAGAAGCTATGTAGGAATAACAGTAGAGAAAGGGAAGCACTTTTCATTCAATATAGAAGCTCAAAAACTTAAATAAGACTTTGCATTTCAATATAATTCCATGAAATGTAATTTCTAACCACAAATACATGCAGGCATCACAACCAAAGGCATCTGGAGAGGTGGCTTTGCTCTCATGTTGATACACCAAAACTCTCCGATGCTGTGTCTCCATACTAACTACAGACTGGCTTGCAGCTCAGCACAAAGTTTAACAGTGTTTTCAGTGGACAAGATGTTCATAGCTGTGAAAATTAATACGCAGACACCTTTTTGAATGTTTTAATTTCTCTGTCTCCATGGCCTCCTGTTATATTAATTTCTGCAGCTTCATTAGAGGAGGGGAGAAAAAGCGGGAAGTAGTATTAGGGTAACATTGACAACTTTAAAAAATTATTTCAGCTTCAAGGCAAAGTAGAAAGTATGTGCTCTTGCTAATAAAGGTAATTTCATTGACCACAGCCTTATCCTTTGCAGACTAATATATAATGCAGATATATCCACAGAGAAACAGGTGCCTGTCATATATATATATATATATATATATGTTCTACACACAATAAAAGTCAAGATGCATTTTTGCTGGTTTGTTCTGTGAATATGGTGTTCAGCTGCAAATATTCTTGCAAGGTCTAAAGGTCATCTGACCAGAAATTATGCAAAACATCAAATTCACAGATTTCAAAAATGAATGTTTGGCTGCCAGAATGAACTTTACTGAATTAAGTCAAAAGTTAATCCAAAACCTGTCTAGATTACAAAAGGAAAATGTTCTGTCATCTAAAGAGGAGCTTGAAACACAGCTAGTTCCCTTACAAAATGCAAAATTCTCATCAGGCAACTTTGACTTTTTTCAGTATGGCTACTTTTTTATAAGAAATCATGGGAAACGATAACTTTCCATGTTTATAAGTTCTCTTTTAGCATACCAGTTTTCTGCCAGGTCTATAACATGCAGTGACTGAAGGTTATAACATGTCCTCGTGAATTTTTAAAAAGTAAAGCTTAACGATTACAATGGATTCAGGGTTTATATTGTAACAACACTTTCTGGGTTTCTGAATATTTTGATAAAAGTCTTTCCAATTAAAGAAAGAAAAAAACTTTCTAATTTAAAAATATATTTTAGAAAAGTACTTACTGTGTATGGCAAGAAAGTTATGATCATCATACAAGCCTAAAAAAGAAAGAAGTGTACTGAAGCACTAAAGACAAAGCAGAGAATTCCCTCATTAAAGACATGTCCAGGTAATGGAACACAAACAGCTCAAATACTTGTGCTGTATCATGAAAAAACCCCACATTTCTGAGGTTGCTGAGCTTTGACTGTAACAAATGGCTAGTTCTGTACACATCTTCCATGTTTGCTATCCAAACTGTACAGGTTTATTTTAGTAAACACTACAGTTTTGTTAGCAATACCATGGGTAGAAGTTTGGTATGGTTCTTAACAGACTTCTTTCTACAGTAGCAATGCCAAAAGTACCACACCTCCTAAAGAGCTGTTTCTGATTGGTCACAAACATTAATTTCTGATGACAAATATTTCATATATAAAAAATCCAATTAAAAAAAAAAGAACAAAAAAACCACCTCAAGCACAAAGAAATGCATTGCTTTAAAAGCTACATTACATAAGAATTACATGCCTTAAGCTAGTCTCCTAGCATTATTTCCTGTAGCGTTATCCCATGGAGTTTAAATGCAGTATCTTTATTACCAAAATTAAATTAACTGTGTAGTTGCACCGTCAGAGAACAGAATTTTAAACCATATCGCAAAAAAAAAAAAAGCTGAGAGCAAGAATATGTTCACCATTGCAGCATCCCATTACAACTATTAGTAACCAAGATATTACAGGGTTAAAAAACTTACTCAAATAAATGAAGAGTTTTTAAGAGATAAGATTTAGGCAAGTGTAAAGCTCAGAACACTGATTCAGGATTGGTCCCTCAGTGGCAGTTTTTGAAAGATCATATAATCCTCTGTTTCAAATAAGCTTCAGAATGACTTTCTAAGCAACTTAAACAAAGAAATGACTGAAAACGTAACTGTAAATCAAACCTACACTTAAGATATTTTTGCCGCAAAAGACATAGCATTTCATTTTCTTAAGCCTGGAGGACAGACAGTTCAGCTGGACAGAGATAAACAGAGGTAAAAAGCTTTTGCCATAGGTGCCTCTTCAGTTCCCTCAGATGACCTTCACTTCAACCTGTTGCAGAGCTTCTTTTGACTTATAGTAAACCATGCAGAAGTTAAAAGCAAGTTAGTTGTCAATCATCCACTTTGGCAAGGAGTAATTCAAGCTCTCTGTATCTTCCTGACTTGGAAATCTGGTAGAGTTATGCTATGTAATTTAGAAACTTTTGGACATGTACATACAGACTTAAGAAAAAGTGACCTGTATTTGCTCATCAAACATCCAGCGTGTCTGACAAGACTCACCAGATTTAGAAGAGCGAGGACATCATCTATAAGCTTTATCACCTGAAACAACCTGGCAAGGCAAGGCAAGATATCATGAACAAGCCATCTCCCAAAATGTTTTACAACACTGTATAAAAATTGCACTTTTATAATATTATAGGGGAATGTGATTTAATTTCCTCCAGAATTTATGCAAGTAGTGCAGGTCTACCAAAACTCATTGGCTCAAACATGGCAGTAATTTGCTAGAAAAATTTGAAAAACGAGATACAAACAGTCAAGTTCAATTACGGAGTAGTTATTAAGAACCTCACTTCTATCTGAAGGACAAGTGGCATATGGTGTAGCAAACTGGCTTCCCCCTACCCCCACTCTATCCTTCCTCTACACCTGACTTTATATATAAACTTTGATGTAAACTTCACTGCTGTTAACAGCCAATTAATCTGTGAAGAAGTGATCCAGATGTTAGTTCTGATTGAGTCACACACCAAAAACCTAACAAGGCAGTGAGCTACAAATTGATATATTTCCTTGGAAAATGGAAGATACGGGGATGATTTGAGAGCAGGAGTTGATGACGATTCTCTGCAGGACTTGCCACTTCACTACAGGATTAAATGCAGCCAAGTCACAGGGTTTGGTTTGCCTTCTTCCATGGCAGTTTTGTTCCAGAACAACTCTTACCTTTTGCCACCTGGCAAACTGGGGACCGGACAGCCAGCAAACTGCTAGTGAGCTGCACAAGGCTTGGAGTCACATGAAAACTATCATTAACTGACAATTAATCGCCTATTTACTTAAACACAGGCAAGGCCCAGAACTAACTGGAGACTCACAGCCTGTGCTCGCTGCTCAAGCAAACGCTTCTGAAGCATGAACAAAGGCAGACTTTCACCAGCAGTCACTGTTCACTGCTCACACGAGAACATCAACAAGTTCATTTCATACTCTGATGCCAAAATAAACACACTGGCACCAGCTAAAAGGCTGACTTTTAGCTTGTCATGGGAAGCAATATTGTGTAGGGATCTGAGCCCTGCAGTAGCACTGCACAGATCTTCCAGAGCAGATGCAGATGTTCAGAGTCTCAGATTTTTCTTTGTCTCATATGCCATTGTAAAGAGCTATTAATTCTGATTTTCTCTAAGTTTTACTTGAGAGAACAGAGACAAGTTCACGCTGTTAGGGCCACAGTATTTTCAGAATTTTAAGGCTTAAAATTATTTCTACTGAAGATATAATGTAGCTCTTATTATGCAAAGAAAAATTAGCTTTTCTTCCAAACTGCCCCACACCTTGTTATTGAAACTCCAGAACCACAGAAGTGTCTCTTAGAAACGATAGAACCAATCGCCCTCCACCAAACCCTAAACTATTCAAAGGCTATATGCCTTAGTATTTACTTATGCAAAGAAAAGCAATGCAGTAAGAGCACTAGATGTGAAGTACCAGCTTCAAGTATCAAATTACAGGTTGCACACCTCTATTAGAATGCTGTCAATCCACTTAATTAAGGAAAGAATATAGTAACATTTGTAAATTTCGTAATTCACACAAAAACTGCCCTAATTCCACTGTGATGCCTGCATGTCAATTTCTTAACTACCACAACAGGGGCAGGTGACAGTGACCACAGCTCTATAAAATGCAGCATCTGCAACATCACTATTGATTTTGTGAGAAGCACTGCTGAGGACTAAGACAAGCTTTAGGCCAGCTATACTACATCAGCTACGCAAATATTCCCCTATTTGTGTAGCATACAAAGTCATGCTTTTGCAGCATAATCAGAAGCTCAATTTCATCTAGAATATGAAGTAAAATGAAGAGTAACTCTCATTTAAAATATACAAAATGCTTGGTTTTCATTGTATCACTGTGTCAGTGGTGTAAGCGTACAGTTATTCACTGCTTAGAGTAGCACTTCGTTACAATGAATTTTTGGTATTACCCAACAAAAGGCAATTCAGAAATACATCAGCAAGACAGAAATGTTACCTCCTGTCCTTTTAAACAATACTTTTAACTTTGGAGTTAAATACTGTGTTCCTACCTTACATGAGCTGCCCATGCCACTGTGACTATTAAGAAGGTCATCAAGTAGACTGCAATTTTTGCGAGAAGAAGTTGCTGAATACTTTCACCGAGTTTCTGAAACAGAAAGTGACACCCAGTGACAGAGAAATGAAAGGTAAATGTTACATTGTGAAATTATTAGCAACATCTGCAAATGACGAAGGGCATGCAGTCACGTAGCAGACTTTCTGAAAATGCCTGCCAAAAATGCTGTTCTTTTCCAACAATCTTTTCACTGCCATGCAGAGGAACTGGTTTATTAGACACCTGTGAGTATGCTGAAGTGTGTAGTTAGTGGCCTATGATGAACCAACATCTCTCTTTAATCTATAAAAGGGCTTCCCAATGTGATCCATTTACACACACTCTCTATCACACAGGTAACGTGACAATGCATTTCAGAGGAGGGCTGGCCACAAAATGGTCCTTTTTTTTCTTAGCACTGACTTCTGCGGTAGAAGCATCACACAGGTTTTCGTGTGATGATTGTTAACAAGGAACAGGAAGGCTTAACCACAACAGATTTTGCATGTACCACCACAATGGCTTAAACAGACTCATGTGGCTATTTGCTGTGTTAGGGATCATACTTGAGTTTCCTGTACTAAATGAGAAGAGATATTTGCATCTATATGTGTTTATAACAGCAGAAAAATAAATCCTGATTAAACAAAATCTTGTACTTTCTCAATTTATTAATTTACGTTTCCTAACATTCCTGGCTTTTTCAGATTTAATTTATTTTCTCTAGTCTTCTATTTCCACCTTTGCTTACTCTGATTGCATTTATTATTAACCCGATCTTAAAACCAGCATTTAGATTGCACTATGTAAGTGGTTTCTCTATGTGAGGATGTATTACCAAAAGGAGCAGAGGCTTTCTGAAAGGTGTTTTAGTCAGACAGGCAATTCATTTCGCATTCAAAAGTGACTAGATAAATCTGTGGCCTACATTATACACCTCATTCAGGCTTTACACCACAACTTCTGCAGATTACACAGATCTTCAGTATTTAAGTTCTTCACGTCAAGTTCCACAGCTCCTCCCCCTATGGGAAGTTTCTGTTGGCTTTAGCGTTGCAAATCTGGAACTTGAAGTGGGGGTGCAAAAGTAGGATGTTACACGTAGTTGCAAAGACGGGGAAACAGCAAAACAGAAGACATACGGTACCTGATCAGGATGTATTTTTGTGTGAGCCACAGGCAAAATCTGAAAAAACAAAACCTCGTCAGTACAGGGCATTCTTTTCCTTACGGAGAGCTTTATTAAAATCCGGAAAACTTCAGGTGGCCGCTGATACTCCCGGGCCGGGCCGCTCCCACAGCCCGCGGTGCGGCCGGCAGCGCCGCTCGGCCGCCGCACGGGGCCCGCGCCCCCGCCCCGCCCCGCCGAGCGCTGCGGCCCGGGGGCGGCCAGCCGCGACCGCCGGCACCAGGCTCCCAGGCGCCCCGCGGGGCCGGGGGAACGGGCGAACACGGCCCCTCGAAAGCGCCGGGTAGACAGGCCCACGGCCCGCGCACGGGCTCGGTCCGGAGGGCCTGGTCCAAGCTGCGGCTGCTCGGGGGCCTTTTCCCTCACGACGCCTAACGGCGGGCCCCGCGCCTCCCCGCGGAGCCAGCCCGCCCCGGCCCCGCCACCCCGCCGGCGCCGCCGCCCGCCCGGGTCCCGCGGCAGGGCCAGACCCGGGCCGGGCAGGCCCCGCTCCGCGGCAGGGCCGGGCGCTCACCATCACCGTGGCGATGATAGAGAGCAGCGCATCGCTGTAGGCCAGCAGCCGGTGCGACGTCGGCGTGCTGCTTCCCTCCAGCTCCAGTCCCCGGCCGCGCAGCGGCACCGGCTCCGGTTCCCCCGCCCCGCCGCCGGGGCCCGGCGCCGCGGCTCGCGAGGCCGACATGGCCCCGGTGCGCTGCGCCCGCGGCGGCGGCCGGTGGGCGGGGCGGGAGCGGCGCGGCCCCTCCTCGGGCGCCGTGAGGCGGCCCCCGCCGGCCTGGCCTGGCCTGGGGGGCAGCGGCCTCCGGCCCCCCGCGGGGCCACGGCTGCCGGCCGGCACTCGGGCTTCTGCTGCTGGAATGCCGAAATCCCCACGAACCGAGGGTGCTTTCCCCTGGGTCTGGGAATGTCTGCCGTGACCTCTTGAAATCTGGAAGCCCAGGGCTGGTGCGGGTGACATGCGTGGGTGGGCACCGGGGGGAGCAACCGCGTTACAAATGGCGTGTCGGTGTGTTACCCGCCACCGGAGGTCTTCATAGCACATGTATGCACACCAAAGATTGCGCTCACTGGATGCTGTAGCGTCTGGAGATTCTCAGCTTTGTTTACAAATTGTATGTTAAAATCTGTAATCTGAATTCCAGCATAACTTGTCCCCACCTGGGTTGGGTTTGGTTTGGTTTTTTTACCCGCCTAACCAACCTTGTCCCACCGCTTCAAACCATTTGGCATTTGCTCTGTCTGTCACCTTCTGTCCTCTGGGGCTGTGAACTGGAGACTTTTGTTTTACGTTCAGGTGTTTATTCCATTGGCACATTTAGACCATGCCATAATGATAGTTTATTTGGCCCATGTAGGCCTTATTGTAGTTTCCAGCTGTGCTTTAACAAGTGATTCCAGCGCTGCTGCAAGGTGGTTTTGTTGCAGAGGAACAGCTGTGTTTTTTAAGTCTTCTGCTGTAACTGAAACGGAATTGAGGTCTTAAAGGAAACATGCCTGGATTTGTGAGAGGTTTTTGTCTGGCAGTGTCTTTGTCATCCTGAAAGTTGTATTTTCGGTTTCAAGAAAGCCTATTCACTGAATAATGGACTTCATAAGAGAAAACCAGAGAAAAGGCCAAGATTTAAATATCATGTAAAGAACGCAAATTACAGGGAGCAAAACCACAGTCTGATGGGGCGAAAATCCTCTAGGTTTGCACAAATTCTGATCTGAAAATACACTGAAGATACAGTTTAATTCATAAACAGTTGCCTCAGCTTACTGATGGGAGTTAGAAATCCAAGATGTTCTAGACTGAAAAGCTTCATGATACTGTGTTCTTGTAGTATAGGATGCTGCCTCCCGTAAATGGTAACTGGTTTTCCTCAGTTCCTGTATTAACTGAAGCTAAGGGTACAATAGCCAGATCAGAAATACACAGCTAAGTACGTACTGTAAATCGGAATGAGTTTGTTGTAGACTTTTGGGAAGGAAGAGCCCAGCAGATGTGCTAGAACTGCTGTGGAAATCTCTAAAATTCGTAACTAGGAGTTGGAAATACAATCTAGTAAATAGTTGGAAGAACCTGTGGAGACCACTCAGCTGTGCCCCAGTCTCTGCTCAAGAGAGATGTTTCTGCCTCTGGTGCAAGTCAGCTCTTAAACCAGTTAGGGTATGCAAGAAAGTGGGTGGATGTTGTAGACCTGCCTATATGCCAGAACTGATCAGCCTGAGAGTGTGATATGCTTGAAACTTCAGGTGGTCTTCCTGGAAAGAAGAATGTGAGAAAAACCAGGAATCATGGCTGCACTCAGAAGCAGGAAGAGGCTGGAGGAAAGAGCTGAAAAGCTGGGATGTCTCATCTGGGAAAAAAGGAGCAGCCAAACAGCTTTTGACTAAGTGTATGAGGAGACTCTCATCAGGCATTAGCAGCTGGCCTTAGGAGAGAACGGGCTGGAAATCACCTTGGAACAGCTTGTTGGAGTGCCAGGAACAGTCCGGAGAGAAAGACCTGAATACATTTGCCCATAAGAACAGCATTTCTTCCACAAAAGTTTCCTGAGGCAGGTAATGTGAATGAATGGCATTTTCATTTGGGGCTGACCTGAGTGGTCTGAGCTGGAACATACATTGTTCTAATAGAACTAATTACAGAAGACTTCAGCTGTAAGATCTCAGAAGTCAACCTCTTTTCATTAGCAAGTTGAACTGAAGTATTGTATAGATGATGAGAGAAAACAGCAGAACTGTGGCAAAAATAAATTTGTAAAACAAAAAGGGGCAAGACTGGCTGAAATACTGAATGGGTGTGCCAAATATAAGTAGAATATGCATGGACTTCAGCTGGGACAGGTACAGTTCTGTGGCTCCAACAGTAAATTTTTGTGAGGCCCTGGGACGCGGAGCAATACTGAAAGTTCAGCTGCTGAAGTGATCCTGCTTTTAAAAGGTCTTACAGTTCATCTCACTATTTTCCATAGCAGCTTTCTGAATCTGGTGACACTGATGGCTTTTTTTTACACTTGGTCAAGAAACATCAGCAGAAGAGGCAAAAGAAAACATGGCTCTGACAGATATTCCTTGAACAAATTCACTAGTGATAGATAAATCTTGGCTGGGACTGCTGCCTTGTAAAACACAACCCCACTGCCACAGGCAACAGAACAGCTTGTTTTTAACTGAATTTATTGCCAATTAATGAACTTTTAATTACTGATTCTAGTATTGAAAAGAAGACAAAAGATCACTCAGGGAGAAGTGACCTGACTTCACTCTGGACACCTCTCCTCCCCGCTTCCTGACTTCAGTCCCTTGAGTGAGGTGATGGGGAGCACGAGATTGGGTTCAGTGTGTTGTCATTGCTTTTCTTTTGCTCCTCCATGTTTCTGTCTCCGCTCCTCTGACATGGGCTTCTCCACCATGTGCAGACCCCTTGGAGGCCTACCAACCCTAGGTCTTCTTTTGTGTGTCTGCCCCGCTGTGGATGTCTCTGTTGTTGTCCTGCTCAAGCAACTTCTCTTGTGCCTGCTTTTTCTCCAGCATCCTCCTTCCTTCATGTCTCTTCTGCCCTGGCACCCCTTCCCTATGCTCTAGTGTCTCTTGCCTCCATTTTTTTGGGTTCTCGCTTACAAAGGTTGACTCTATTTTCTTTTTTTTTTTTTCTTTTTTTCTTTTACATTCAAGGCTAGGGTTGGGTATATGTATACCCCACATTATAAAACATGCTGAGAAGAATTTATTTTATATTTATATTTTATATTTATAAGAATTGTGTATAAGACACAACGAAAGCACAAGTATTTTAGAATGGAGCATAATTCATGCAGCATAATGAATTCAAGGTACAGGACACAGAAATTCTTCATGTGAGTGGTTCTCTATGCTTTATATGAAGTGTTTTATGGAATGTTTAACTTGAGCTCAAAGCGTATTTATTACACAGAATTGAAGTACCTCCAGGCACAGAGATCTCTGTATTACTAGTTTAGTTTTGTATTGTATCATAATAAATTCTGAAGCTAAAGAAAAGCAAATAAATAGATGATTTAATGGATTTCATAGGGCACTTCTGGCAATCATTAACTGTGGTTTAAAGTCTTTCTCTTTATTGCTCTCCTTCACAAACACTTAAGCAATCATTGTCCTCTGAGAATTGGTGTGTTTTTTGGTGTTAGGCGCCAAAAACTTTTGTTCCTGAGATATAAATAAAAGGGGCAAAATCAAAAGATGTGCAGATGGTCTCCTTTCTCCAACCAGATCACCTCTTTCACCTCTTTGTGTATCGCTCTGTAGAGCAGTGGTTTTCACCGAGGTTGACTGGCCTGTTGCAGCACACTAGCAGCCACTTGAGTTACCACAGCTAGCCAGTGCCTCCTCTAGTCATTCATGCAGCTGAGCTATAATTTTGCTTTGGTTATTTTAAGGGTTGGCTTTGACTCATTTGTCTTAAGCGCTTTGCCTTCATTGCTGCTTTCATTCCCTCATACCCCTCACTCCCTGAAGTAAAGGGATGATACTTCTTAGCAGTGAAGACTTCTTTGCAGAATGAACACGCATCTCTTGTGAGAAGTTTGTTGGTGTCCTGGTAGGGGATGTGGTTTGCTTGTGATGGTCAGCTGTAAAGCCTTCAGTTGTAGCTGAAGTTGTACCTGATCTCTGTACCACTCTTGTTACTGTTTAACATGCTTAGTTTATGGAGCAACATTTTCAGAAACAACTACTGATTTAGAGAAGCTGAGCTCAACAGGATGTATTGCAGCAGTGTAGAGCTGCTCAGCAGAACAAGTGTTGTTATGACCAGATAACCTGTTGTCATTCCTAGGTAGCTTTGCAACACTGTGCTGTACTCAGGTGCTCCGGTGTGCTTGTTGCACTGCGTTCTGAAATAAGCCAAAGCAAACAATGCTTCCAAAGGGGCAGTGCTTCTTTTCTTAGTTTAGATACTTGAGTCCAGTTGTTTCCTGCTAGTATCTCTTCATCAAGGCAAACAGTGGGAGAAAAGGGGTCTGTAAAATGAATTGCGAGAGCCTGACCATTGACAAGTTTAAGATTTATTAAGCTAGGACATATATTTTAGTCTCAAAATCCAAGGTAACTTATCAACCCACTGTCTTCATAATTGTTTCTACAAGGTGTGCTGTTGGTTGCTCTGCAGCTCCTCACATAGCCACTGACACAAACAGAATTTGGGGGAAAGAGCACAGTTCACCACCTGGAGCTGTTAGGAACATTTGTCTCACATAGACATTTCTCCGCATAGTTCACTGCTGCAGCTGAGTACAATGTATAGATATTATACCTAGGAGAAAGTGTTATTTGACCTTACAAATTCAGATAAGATCTCTGTGCTGGGTTACTATCTTGAGTAGTTTGCACTTAGAAGAAACAGTAAGAATGGAGGCTTGGGGAAGTGTGTGAAAGTATTGAACTCTGGCTTAGCTGTGTTCACCTTTCACATCATGACAATGCTTCTGCAGAGTTTAGCGGGACCACTATTAACCAAACACAAAAGTCTTATGAAAGGAGTTTCTGTAGCAATGCATTGTAAAATCCACACAGAGCAGTCTTAATCTATTGAACTTCTGAGGAACAAACATGCAGAAGTGATTACCTCAGCTGTTTGCATAGATATTAACCTTTCCACGTCACCTTCTGCCTGTGCTTGTTCTGTAGCCCAGTTACTTTGGGTCTTTCTCATTTGCAGGCTTGCTGAAGGTACCAAGTCATGTCAATTCATACCTCAAAAAGGGAAAAACGTTTTCTTTTTACCTCAGAATCTGTTGCTGAAGGACATTCTGGTAAGTAAAAATGGTGACTGAATCTTTGCTTTTATTAATGTTTGCACTGAAGAATGGTATCTAATGAAAGTTCATTCATATCTCCTCCAAAAGAGGAAACGAAGGACCCGATTAGTTATTTTGAATAGACTTCAGATTAGTGTCTTGGTTTACTTGACAAGAATTTGTTTTGTTCAGAATGCAACATCATCTGGAACAGACAAAATTAAATCCTTGTTTGAGAGAAAAAAGCACGGAGAGGACTTCTACAGGTAGACTTGGAGCTGCCACATGTACTGGAATTACAATTTAATTTTTAATTCTGTAATGAAAAAATACTACTCTATGCATGTGTTTATTATAGGTGATCACTGAACTCTGAATGTCTGAAATGTTTGGAATACTAAGTATGGATTTTTGTCCAGCTGCATTTCAGATACAGCTGTAATACTGCTTATGCCTCTTTGCCATATTGCTCTCCCTACCACAAGTTTACCGGTGCTGTAGGCTGTACAAAGCCATTGTATTTTTCAGGTTTGGGACTGCACGACTGCTTCAGCTGTAATTGCTATTTATTAAATTTAGCTATTTTCCACACAGTTTTGTTTATACAAATACTTATCTAGAAGCTGTGTTAACTGATAGACCGGAGGAGGTTTGGACCTCCAGCACACATACTAGTAACTCAAATTTACAGTAAAGGTAGCAACAGTTCCTTTTATGGTGGAACATTCAAATGGAGTGTTTTTTAATGTTAAGACTACCTCTTACCTTTTCCATAGTAGAAGGAAAGACAAAAGACCCAATAGTGAAAAATGAGTGTGGTGTCAAACACTGAAGGTTTGCAGCAGAGTTTTTCTTGTGTATCTGTGTTCTCAGGTTTCTTATTCGTTAGGTGGGAGTGGCACAGTGTGAGACCAGTTACATTATGCTGTGTGCCCAGCCCCTAGTGAACAGTCCCAACAGCTGCAAGACCACTGGAGCATGTAGCATCATATCTCGAACCGCTGCAACCACTTGTTTGCTACAAAACACTGTGCAGGATGTTGTAATGGTGCAAGTAACTGAAGGCAATAAAACTTACCAGTTTTTCCAGGTTATGCCTTTCCTGCTTGAGCATTGGACCTTCTGATGTGATTCAGGACTGTTTGCCTCTGGGTTGTTGACGAATTTAGCCCGATGACAGACTTTGGAACTTGACATTACTGATTCCATAGTTGATTGCACAAACGATTTCTGGGTCTGAAATTATGACCACATGATGTCTCTGTCTTTCATCTTACATCCTTGTGTCTTGAAACTGTGGTTAATTTTTGTCAGTGAAGGTACCATACAACTTTAGTAACTGACCAGGATTCTGATTCTCTTAAGTAATATGCTAGCAAGAATTTTCAGTAAGATAGGGCTTGAGCTGAGGATCAGTGCAGCACAAATAGCTGAAGACAGGCTTTACAGCTATCAAGTTGGCTTTTTTGTGTGTTTTCTTTTGATGTTTTTCAAGCCTCTAATTTGTTTCATTTACTTTGCAAGTACTTATAAAATGCAGAGTTAAATGTTTTCAGCTTGTTTGGGGAAAGCACTAGAAATAAAACATAAAGCTATGGAAATTGCTGCTTCAGATTGTGAAAATTATGCCAGTGAAGGAGAGAGCTGTGCACCTCCATAAGCAAATCTCATGCTGACACTGAGATCACTGTAGCCTGTGTGAATAAAAGGGGCACATATATTTTTAGCACTACTGCTTTGCTTTTAGCCTGTTTTTAGTTTGTATTTGCGTGAGATAGCATTGATGGCACTATGGCTGATCCATTCAAAGCTACAGGCTAGCATGTTTCACTTCACTTTTACATTGTGCTGGAAAATACTACTCTACAGTTTCATACTAAAATGCAGTTTTCACTTACACTTTGCATTGAATTACACATCCTTTGGGGTACAGAATAACTCAACTCTTACCTAATAATTTCATTCTAATGTTTGTTTGCTTCCAGACCAGATTATCTTTAAAAGTAAGTAAGTAAGTAGTTTAAACTGGACATTCACTTATGCTTCTTCATCAACTTCCTCTTCGGACCCTCAAGAGAAGTTATTTTAGATTGGCAATTAATGGATAATTACATAGGCTGTTTAAAGCAATATAGGCACCTGGATCATTGATACAGTGTTGTAAATCCAGCTGTGTAGTTGTGTGGCTGAACATATTTTGGTTACCTTTTTTTGTAATAATGGTGGGTGAAAATTAGTTCACATGTCTTATGTTTGATCTGCAGATGCCTTTCAAACCTGTACTTTTGAATAAATAATCTGAATTGCTTTTACCTGGTTCAGTTACCCTGATGGGAGAAAGAAACTCAATTTGTCCCCTAAATTGTTCATTAACTTTTAACAAACCAAATGTGTTTGACATACTCAGGTCTTACTTGGACAGTAAGTCACAGGTGCTAAAGACAGAATAGGTATAATTTTTTTCTCCAGTGCTTTTGTCCTAAAAAAAAAAAAAAAAGACCAAACCTCAGATATATAACTGGAAACTTATAAGTGGCCAATGCTTGTCTGTGAGATAATATTTGCAGATGCTTTTCTAAATTCAGTTGAGCCAAATAGTTGTGGTTAATTGCAGCAGTGGCTTAAATCTAATGCAGCTGTTTATAGGGCAAACAATGCTTCTTGGCATCCAAAAAAGAGATCTTAGAGGTCCCCACTGGTGTACTGAAGGGATAAACACTGCCTTAAGCACAGACCTCTGACAGTTAAAAGATGTAGATCAAAATAGGCAATTCACACAGAAAATGCAATACAAGGTTAAAATAAAGAGGGGAAGAATGCAAAACCCCTACAGAAAGTTCTTAGCTTAAATACTTCTTCCAGAGTTACTACTTGTATCTTCTATTCCCATAAAACTAATATTTCAAGATGCCCTCACAGGCCTTTTTCATTGTTCCCCCACGTGGGAGGCTGCTGGCCTGTGCAGATGACAGTAAAATATCAGAGGAGTGAAAACAGGGTAAAACACACCTTTCAGAATATACATTGCTAAAGTTGCCTCTTGGCAGATGGTCTATAAACAGAAGTCTCTTACCCACTGGAAATTAAATTTTATTGAGAAATCACTTTTTTGTTTTCATCACAGAAAGAAATGTCTCTCTTATTTTTGTCTTCCAGATAAGATGTGTGATCAGATAAGTGATGCTGTTCTAGACGCTCATCTCAGTATTGATCCAGATGCCAAGGTTGCCTGTGGTGAGTACAACACAAATAGAAAAACAGATTGATGAAGTACAACAACTGATCCATGTTGATATATATCCTGTGATCCAAAAATTTTTTCAGGAGCTGACTGGCAGTCAACACTTCTACAGTCAGTCAAGAGGCCAGCTCTGGCACACTGACTGAGAGGAGAAGAGAAGGCAGGAAAAAAGCTGCAAAAAATAAGCAGAACAGAGGAAATACACAGTACTCCAATACAAATTAAAAATGCTGACATGTAAGAAATAGATGAGAAAAAACCAGCTGTATCAGGGAAAACAATGGTTGACAGAGCTAATGATAATGAGGAATCTCATAAAATTAAGGAAAAAAAGAACTGAGGAAAGATGTATGTCAAGATATATTTCTTCACAGAGTGAGTAAAAGCTGTTAATAAAACTCAAAATTCAGAAATGCTAAATAGATATTTACCATGCCTTTACAGTAGCAGAGTGATGCCCTTGGTTCACAGGAAAGTAAGTGCACAGTGATTTAAATTTTATTGTGATTTAAGTGTGATTCTGATCAAAGTGGCTTGCCTTGTTCATGGGACTTTATATTATGACTACCCTTTATGCTGCATGGATGTCACTATCAACATAACCTCTTCCAGAGGCTAAGAACATATCATCAAATTGGAATGATCTGGGTTGTCAAAGGCAAATGAACACAGAAAGGGAATATGTCTAAAGAGCTCTTTGAATGCAGTCATTTTTTTCTTAGAACAAGCCATCAAGGCTGTAGTTTCATCTCAGAGGACTAGCTGCATCCCACAAATACAGTGATCTAATATGATGCATCATCTGAAAAATTTCATGTGATCCTTGATGCGTAGATGTGAGCATTGAGGAGGCATGGGGGAGACGGTTTAGCTTTATGTGTTAGACTTGATGAAGCATGGATTTCAGTACTGCAAACAGTTATTCTTCCAAAACTGCTAAAAAGCTAGAGATGGTAGCATCGAAATGCTGCAAAAATGACAAGGACTGAAACATATGTCATAAGAAATGTGAGAAAAATGATCACTTTGTCTTACCAAAAAAGAAGACTGAGATGTGACATGATTACATAGATAAATTCTGTGTAATCTGTAGGGTAACGTATCAAAAATGCTGACTGGAGTCAGAGAACTTGAGTATAACATTAAAGTGTAAGTCTGGAAAAGATAAATTGGCTAAGCAGACACAGTTTGCTAAAAAAAAAATAGTGGACTGAAGAACAGAAAGCAATTATGGCACTGAATACAGGGTTTACCAGGTGAAAAACAGAATTTCTGTTAAGTTGTACAGGCCTTGCCTCAAAGTTTCAGAAAAAATCTCAAAGCATTGTGTAAGTAGCAAGTCACTGTAACACTGTATTTTACAAAGCTATGAAATGTAGTTTATAAAGATGTTTAAACTAGGTTATCTATACCAGTAAGAAAATGTGTCTGTGGTTCTATGAGTTTTGTTTGCTGTGGATAACTGGCTAGCTGAAAAAGTTCACATAAACATAGTCCAGCTGGCTGGACAACAATGCACATCCCTCTCAGCTTATCTGAAGTAAAGCAAAAATACACTATCCTTGGCTGTTCTTGTTACACAGTAACAGGAAGATCGCGGTGGGAAAAGAATGTTACAGGTGGGAACAGATAACTACAGAAGAGAAACGAGGGGCGGGCTTGGTATTTAGGCAACTAACCAATAATGACCTTAACTTTTGTAATACGTATGAGCTAATTGTAACGAGGCATAAAAGGTGACTGTAAGGGACAATAAATGAAGTCTGCTGATCACTCATATTGAGTGACTGTGTCTTCCCTCCGTCGCGACAGTTTGCTGCTTGGACTTGTGAGTATCAACAACTTTTGCATGCAATGTTCTGAATTATTACACTGGCGCTACCTCATTTCAGCAGAACAGAGCTGGTGTCTGTGCTGCCAACAAACTAGGTAGCAGTAAAATCAAGCAAGAAAACACTGGCTGCAAATAGCATAAAGCAGAAGCAAAAAGAATTATTTTACTTCCTCTCTGATTAAGTGAAGCCAAATGCTTTCTTAAAAAAAAATCCTTCCCAGTGTGCCCAACAAATGAGAGTCAAGAGAAAAAAATAACTAACCATAAATCAAGACAGTACAAAAGAGAAGGTGGCAGTTTCTAACTACTAATGGTGTCCAAAATATTCTTTCTGGGGGACTTAAACATGTAAGAAGTCACCCCCCAGTGAAAAGCCCAAAACTTTATACAGTAACTTTCTCTTGGATAGAGCAGGTGGGGGTGTTGCTTGGGCTCACTTGTAAGTTGCAGCTGTAGTGCAGCTACTGAGATGTATTTTCTTTTGGTTGGATTGACTTTCAGTCAGGATGGAAAGCAATGAAAGGTAGGAAAATGAATCTATCTTACCCTGTTACTAAGAAAAGATCATCATGCCATGAAGTGTATCACCATCAAGCTTTGCCTGGTTGTAAGAGGCCAGGGAGAGTTTCTAGGGACTGTTGGTGCTGATTGCAGCCTTGTTCTTCCATCTTTTTAAGGCCCAGTTCCCCTACTTTGTGTTCTTCCAGAGAGGCTTCCCCTTTTTATAATAACCAGCATCTTGTAATGACCACCCAGCACAGGATTCACAGCACCATACATGTCTCGCACACATAGGTGGTCTGTAGCAGACAGGAAGAGCACTGCTCATCATTAGAGCAGGGACACAAGACTGAGTATGAAAATAATGGTACCAGGACACCCTGCACTGTAGTGGTATCGCTGCTGGCGTTGATATGCTGTATATATTTAGGACTATGATATTATTATGTACTCTCACTGTGTCCACAGTGCAATTCAGGCATGCCAGTTAGGATGTAGCTTAACAGTTAAGTCTAGGCTAATTGCCCCTACAGACAGAGAACATTTCCCTGTGCTAAATTCTCAACTGCTTGTCTAGATTATCTAAGCTAAGCTGCCAGTTAAATCTTGTTTGATGATCTTTATGTGATGCTACAGTCCGTAGTTGTGCAATTTTATAGCATATTCCTACCTTAATCTTGAAATCAAATAAAATTCAAATGAGATGGTGACTGGATGATAGAAGTGATGGATGAAATTTAGTGTAGGCTAATATGCAAGGGGGAAGGGAGCAATCTAATCCCCATGTATAGAAAGTAAGTCTGCAGTTCACTGCAAACATTCAGAAGAGAGATTTTGGGGTTGTAATAGACATACATTTCTGTGAAAAGAATTGGTGTTCAGTAGTAGTAAAAGCCAAAGCTGACTATTAGGGCTTGCTGAGAAAGGAATAAGCAGTGCAGCTGAGAACATCATTAAGTCATATAAATCCATGGTTGCCTGTCTTGAGTACTGTGTGCAATCTGTTTCTCTTTCCCCACCCCACAAAAGGCTATAGTAAGATTATATGTCAAGAGTATCAAATACGATCATAGCCTTATAGTGTCATAGCCTAGGCCTTCTCAGTCTGGAAAAGAGGATTGAATGGGGTATGAAATAGAGCTATACAGTTGTAGGTTGTGTTACTGTGATGAATTTTTAAAGATTATTTTCTCTATGTTTTTACATAAAATGGAAAAGTTTAGAAGCCAGGTGGATGCTTGAAAGGAGCAATGAGATAAAATATGAAATGACTCTGCATAGAATTTGTAATGAAGTTGCATATCTTCTTGCTCCAGGATCCTGTAGATGCTAAAAGTTTTTGTGGTTGCCAAGGGCAACTGGCCAAATTACTGTAACAAAAATCTATCACTGGTAATGCCCTCTATTATAAAATTATGTCCATTTAGCTTTAGGAAGACCCTGAGCTGAAATCATAGGGAGACCAGGGAAGTGTTTGAAGAAATAGCACTATATACTTGACCTGGTCTTAGAGATGTTTGCTGCTGTCCTGGAGATAGGATAATTTGGTAAGATGGATCCCCCACCCCCTGCAAGCATTTTAACGTTCATATCAGCTGAAGAGTGGTTGCACACAGACCTGTGTATAGATAGTAAGGCTTTACACTGTTTCCCCTATACCTAATCCTTTGTTATAGCACCATCTTCTGGATCTCTCTGTGTAAGTGTAAATAGTGGTGAAAAGTTTCATGTTTCATCTTTTTTCTGCAGAGTGTGTAGCAAAAACTGGAATGATTTTGCTTTGTGGAGAGATCACATCCAAGGCTATAGTAGATTACCAACAAATTGTAAGAGAGACTATTAAGAGGATAGGGTATGATGACTCTTCCAAAGGTGAGTAGTGAGATCTTTCATGTGTTCAGTCTTGGGTCTGTTCTGCATGTGACCAAAGCTGTGGTTTTATGATCTTATGGAAAATAAAATGACATGTGTATCTAGGCCTAGGAGGAAACTGCACGGGTGTTGATATGCATTTTTCAGTGCCTGGTACTGATGAAGCTATTTTAAGGTGGCATACTTAGAAAAGACTTATTCTTGAAAGTGTCAGGTTGCTCTTGCTCTTCTGATGCAGGAGAACTGATGGTTGCACAAGTGTCAGAAGGTGGTTACGTCTTCAGGTTTGTACAGTGAAAGCATTAACGCTGATGTTCCTTGTCTCTGGGGTGCATAAGCATATGACAGTTGAAGTTCACACCCAAGTGAATTCTTTATTTATTCTTAACATATTATCCAAAGTAGCTTCCTTTCAGCAGTTGAACCCCTTAGATGACTATTCCCCTTCAGTCTTCCTTTTTCATGCACGATATATATAGCTTTTCTCTAAACCTACTGAACTCTAGAACCTACAAGAAAAACTGAATACCAGTGGCCAGTAACATTTTCTACGCTCCTCTCCCAGCTTAAATACGTAAATATTTTCAACTCTAGCCATCATAAGCAGTGTAACAAGCTTTGGTGGGGCAGCTTGTAGGATTACACATATCCTCTCGGTTTCAAGAGCTCAAGTTTGAACCAATACCACTAACTTGCCCACATCCTGAGACAATTATATAAATGTGCTGATTGTCTGCTTCTATTAGCAACAAAAAATGTAGTTTAGGAGGCTTAGAGTTTTAAAAGTTTTAGCCAACTAGATAATTCCTAAAAGCTGCTCCAGCGATTTGTGAACTCTCAAGAATATATGACCTAATTTTACAAAATTCCCTTCACTAGGACTGGACTACAAGACTTGCACAGTTTTAGTGTCCTTAGAACAGCAGTGTAAAGAGATCAAGCATGCTGTCTGCCATGGCAAGACCGATGATGACATTGGAGCAGGTGATCAGGTAATGGTGCTTAATTAACTTACTCAAATTTAGTTTATGTGCAAGCAATTGGAACTGCATTGGACCAGAGCCTTTCCTTAAAAGCTATCGTGCAAAGTGTAAAAATTAGCAGCTAAACACCGTGCACTCTCTTAATCACCCAAAGTGCAAAAAGAGTAACATAGGATTCACTATTTTTCAGTGAAAGTGGCTTTTCCTATATCCAGCGGCCTTGCGGGACAGAGCTACAATTAAGCTTTTTATCATGTTCTGGTCTTTCAAGTCCTTTGGGTAGCCTGGTTTCACCTCTTAGGCATCAAATGCTGTGTTATTTTAGTTGTCATGTGTAGGGAGAAGTCTGAGCAGTCTTTATGAGCTATATGTTTATTAAGCCTTTGCAGTGGATTCTTATGGATGCTTAAGGCAGAGTCGTTCTTGGGAACCAGACCCTGCTGTGGCTCTGATTCTTGTGCATGCAGATACATAAACGTTATTTCAGGCTGGTTATATGTCAAAGTGTAGTCACTCTGCTTGTTACTGTGGTTTCTTTCTAGGTTTTGGGTGGTTTTAAAGTACTATGTGGCAAAGACAGGTGCAGAAATGGAAAGAGAACACAGAAATGAGTGGCTTATTTCCCTGTTTTTCAATGCAGGGTTTGATGTTTGGCTATGCCACCCATGAAACTGAGGAATGTATGCCCTTAACAGTCCTCCTGGCACACAAATTGGCTGCAAGGATAAAGACTTTGGAAAGAAATGGAACATGGCCCTGGGTTAGACCAGATGGGAAAACACAGGTTTGTAATATAGATGCATAAACCATAAGGGTGAGAAACAATAGAAATCATTTACCCTGTCGGCTAGCAAATCAGAACTGATGTTTGTCAAAAATGGTGATGTCATATTCAAGGTGGTGTGAGTTTCATAAGGTACATTTGTAGGCAGCACACATGGTTTGTTTAAACTGTTCTATCAGTCTTTTAGCAGGTTTCTTCAAATAACTCTTGTATTTTGCTTCTTTTACTCTGGAGATTAAGAAAATTAACAAACTACTGATAATCAGATGGGTTTTATCTGAGTAAATATCATAATTCCAGAAGCATGGACTGGGATATTGCTTTGGTTTCCCAGTCAGAACTGTTATTGATTCAGCCTCAAATGATCAGTAGTCACAGCCACTGACATCTGTGTTGCAGAGCTGAGTGGATGAGTCACTGAGCCTACTGTAAGATTGATGCACCTTGGCAGTCTCAAAGGCAGTAAATTCTCTGTCTTCCAGGCTGTGAAATCTGCAGGAGAGAAAATGCATACATGTGGCATTTCCAAGACAGCAAGTGTTTAAAATAGTCTTAATTTATGTTGTTTAGTGAGGAAGAACCACATTGATTTATACTGCTGCTGTTGTTGCAGTGCAGCATGGATTGTGTCCCTAGCTTTTGTCAGCAGTGCATAGAACATGTGAATACATCGATTTCTGTGTGATGTATCTAGCCAAGCATTTTTTAAGGGTAGCAAAGTAGAAAGGCCTTCTTAGTCTGTAAGAAAACCTATACCAAGGATGGAGCAATGCCTGCATATATTTGCATGTACATAAAAGCTTTGCAGTAGGTAGCGAAGAATACACCCTATCATAGTATAATCAACAGCTGCTCATTTTAGCAGGGTCCCCCAAAAGTTATTTGGGCTTTACTTTTGTTGTTCACTATTTAAAGTTATGTTAACAAGCCAAACCATGAATGCTTTTAAATCTGCCAGTAAAATCTTAGGCTTCTGCGGCTTTCTTGTTGTTATTTTGCTTCTCTGTAAAGATACATGTTGTCGCGGATAATACCAGCTGGAAACTAAGTACCATGCAGCCGCTTGCTCACTCCTCCCTGCCCCCTCCATCGGGATGGGAAGTATATTTGGAAAAAAGATGAAAACTTGTGGGTTGAGATAAGAAGAATTTAATAACTGAAATAAAATAATGTATAATAATAATGACAACAATTGTCATGAAAAGGATAGAGCAGGAGAGAGGAATAAAAAAGGACAAAAACCCCAAGTGATGCACAACATAACGGCTTACCACCCACTGACCAATGCCCAGCCAGTCCCTGAGCAGTGACCTGTGGGCCCTGGCTACCCCCCACCCCCTAGTTTATATACTGAGCATGATGTTCTATGGTATGGAATATCCCTTTGGCTAGTTTGGGTCAGACGTGCTAGCTATGCTCCCTCCTGGCTTCTTGTGCAGCTGCTCACTCGCAGAGCATGGGAAATGGAAAAGTCTTTGATTTTAAGTAAGAATTACTTAGCAACAGCTAAAACACCAGTGCATTACCAACATTATTCTCATACTAAATCGAAAACACAGCGTTGTACCAGCTACTAAGAAGAAAGCTAACTCAATCACATCCAAAACCAGGACACGTGTAATATCCTTTAGTTAATTCTTTTGGTAGTGGTACTTTAGTACTTCTGGTTTGAGTGGTTGTTTTTTTTTCTTTACAGTGATTTTAAGCACTAGCATCAATCCATCAATTTTCATCCCATTTCACTTCATCTATTTGTTTTTTGCTGCAGAAAGTAACTGTGAGGTGCATTTTAAGTTTTCAAACATGCTCTTGGCCTTCAGTGTTCACCGTCCTTTTTTCTTCTCTTTAGGTCACAATGGAATACAAGGAGCGTAATGGTGCAGTGGAGCCCATCCGAGTGCACACACTTGTTATTTCAGTTCATCATGCCCCAGACATACCTCTACAACAAATACAGAAGGAGCTAATGGAGAAAGTTGTTAAAGAAGTAATTCCACGGAAGTATCTTGATGAGGGCACAATTTATCATCTCCTTCCAAGTGAAAAGTTTATAGAAGGTGGTCCTAAGGTATGGTACTTTGAAAGAAGATAGCTTATACAGAGCCTATACAGACTTGGATTCTACTTTGCCGCTTATACAGAGCCTATACAGACTTGGATTCTACTTTGCCACATGCTTCTAAACATTCTCTTGAACAGAAGTGCAAAAACCTGGTATACCTTTAAGAATAAGGGTTAAGAATAAGAAAGGGGTTGTTTTGTTTTGTTTCAAGGAAGCTTCAATCATTTCTATTGGATTTTTCCTAATGGACAGCTGGCATTTAAACTGAAGCTGTACCTGCTTGGACAGCCAAATGTAAAGATTCTTGATTTTTCTCTTTCTCCCAGAAAATATTTTAAATTACCAAAAGCCAGCCCTTAAGTTATATGCTAAAAAGCCTGAATGAAGTGTTTCTTCACTTTCACAGTAAAAATCAAAACAAGAAATAACAACAGATCTGATTTTCTACATTGAAATTAGTCAGAAAACTGAACAAATTTCAAGGGAGGCCTTAATGGGCTAAGTCTCAATAGTCATTAGAATTTGACATGTATTCTGCTTTCCAGGTACTGGTACTATGTAAGCAGGTCATTGCTGTGAAATTGTAAAAAGTTTTGTTTCACAAAACTGTCTAGTTTTGTATAAAGACTTCAGTGAAGGATTAAAACTACAAGGTGTGCTTATGATCACACTAGGATGATGTAAAGATACTGCTTTCATTGTGAAATAAATGTCAGCTTTACTCCCATATTACTTATTCGGGGATTTTAAATTAGTGGCTTAATGCAGTTTATCCTCTTTCAGGATGGAGTTTCTCAACACCCTGGAGTTCATTTATCAGCTTGCAGTCAGCAGCTTTGCTAATCTGGCAGAAAGGCAGTAATTCTCTGCTGGTTGAACAAGTTGGATCAGTTTATCATGTTGCAGGCAGACAAAAGTCCATGCAAAAGGGTGGGTTCCATTATCAGGGAGGCACAGGCAGGGAGGAAGAAGAAAGAAGAGTAGTACCAAATGGCCCTTGTGCCACTAGTGAAGGCTTAGGTGAATGCAGCTAGAATTTCTTAGTACTCTCATGCTGGTAGCACTAAACTGCATCTCTATAAGCCCCCACTTCCCAGTTAGTATGTGTATCCAAGTGAAGCTTGTTAACCTTTTAGGTTACACGTGATCTGTTTTTCAGGAAGGCTTTTGTCTAAATTCTTGGCCTCCACCAAGTGTCACTGAATGGAGTCATTGGCCTGTAATCCAGAGACAGTACTTCATGATCGGTGATTTGAAGGCAGCACACATTGTGTGATCTTTACAGTTGTGCCATATTCTTAGCAGTCTTCAGAAGTGACTGCAGCACAGACACCTTAGTATGTCTGAAAAATACTTCAGTCACGTAGACCTCATTCATTATGTGAATGTAGCATGTGAAGGTGAACAATGAGTCGTATCTATGGCAAATACAAAACAAAACTGTACCCGATAACCTAGTGTGGGATTGGGTAAACTGTTGTGTCTCATGAATATATTCACTTGTTTGTCCTGTAGAGTGATGCTGGACTGACTGGCAGGAAGATCATTGTTGATACCTATGGAGGCTGGGGAGCCCATGGTGGAGGTGCGTTCTCTGGAAAAGATCCCTCCAAAGTTGATCGTTCTGCAGCGTATGCAGCTCGCTGGATTGCAAAATCTCTGGTGAAAGCTGGTCTCTGTAAAAGAGTATTAATCCAGGTAAAAGCAACCATGAAAGTAATACACCATAACAGAAATTCTGTCTCATGTGTGGTTACCCTGTCAGAATCTGTACTGCCACCACAGCCCTGCTCCAGTTTCAGAAAAGCATTCCTCATACTAGAATGGGGCTCCAGGAAGTTCCTCTTGGGGGTGTGTTATTAAGGAGTCCTATGAGGGAAGCCAAAGACACAGGGCAGGACAGTCCTCACAAGGATTTTGTTCTCAGTAGTATTCTTTCTCCAGCTCTTGTTGGTATCCCTGGTCCAGGTACATCTTTGCATCATCCTTGCTTTTACTTCCAGTAACTCCAGTGATCCTCTGCACACACATGCATGCCAAGCAGCCCAACCTGGGCTGCAGAGCATGTTACAGACAGCTATGCTAGCAGTGTCTGGATGTAGTTGTACAACTTGCTGTACTATGTGGTCATACTAGTTGTAACTTAACCATTTTAAGATGTATTTGAAAATACCTAAAAGTTAAAATGAGTGCTCTGCTGTGTGTTCCTAGTATAGTACTACAGTGTGAGGTGTGACTAAAAGCAAAATTCAATTGTTTTTAAGTTTAAAACAAGAACAATTATCATCAGTCTTACATGTTCAGAAGAAATACTCTTCCTTCCTTGTGCACGAATTTTTGGGACTACTAAATCTAAGAAGCTGAAAGAGGTGTTTTATTGACCCCTGGACAGTTTCACCATTAAACATGAACCCAAGTGGATGCTAAACAATTGAGGTTTATCAAGGGAGTCTGCAATACTAGTTTATACACATACTTATTCTAAGTAGCTGCTATGTAATAACTTTATCCTAATATAACAAATTACTACAGTAAAAAGCAGCAGTGATCTGGCTGATGTTTTGCTGCAGCAGTGTGTTTAAAACCTTTTATTTTCTCCATGGACCAGAGAGGCCCACTGGATGTGGTTATGATCAATGACATTGTATCCAGACATCCCAATTAGGAACAAGGGCTCTTGCTTTAGATGTTGTGCATGCGTTCAATAGCTGATTAAAATTATAGTTTTGAATTAGTCAAGGAAAGGGGAGATTGTGAATAAGCCAAGCACAAATAGTGATGGTTAGCAAATTGTTGATAATTTTTTTCTCTGAATGGACAGAAGATAAACTTCTGACTTCTTGGTATGCACACTTTGAGCACATTTCGCATTTTTGAGCATACACACACTGTCAATTCTTGAGTTAGTTGGGTATGTTGTACTTCCAGTAATTCCCAGAGGTTCTCCTTAATACCTGAACCTGACTCTAGATGGGGCAAGATTGATTTTGTTAACAGCAAACTATGGAGATGTCAGATACTAGTAAAGAAGGTGAGATGGGGGAGGAGAGAGGAGGATGGGAAAGCAGAAAAGCAAATGTCCTGTGAAGTCATTGAAGGCTGGATTAAAGATTAAGAAAAGGAAAAAAGGTCTCTAGTGGAAATGCAAATGTGTTTTCAAACCATTAGTGTCTGTGTGTTATAGTAAGGTCTTGCCAGCCTCCACTGAGGCTGACAGTTGAGCTGGCTCTGCTATGGATATTGTTTCCATGCTAACCACCTTTTCATACTGAAAGGGCAAAATGGATAATGGAGGGAACTGCAGACTAATTAGCTGTATATTACCACAAATACCATGTACGCTTTATTTAGTGTGATATAGAACTGTCATCTTATTGGTTAATGAAAAACAGACTTAGCTCAATCTCAGAATTAGCTAAGGGGAAGATAGTCGTGATTAGGGCAGTTTTTAACAATAATCAGTTCTTGGTTACTAAGAAGTATATAGGTAGAACTGAGCCATTGGACTATTACTAATTGAAATCTGTAGGAAGCAAACACAACGAGGAAGACCAGTTAAAGCAACAGAAAGGTTTGTGTTGCTAAGTGATATTCAAGCAAAACATATTTTCATCCAAATACACTACGACGGAAGAAAATGAAGTGCATGTTGGCCTATACTGCAGCAGGGCTGTGTTTTTGGAGGGGGGCTGAATGATAAAACCAAATATATTTCAGGAGAACTTGTCAGTGCTATGCTGTTCAGTGCTGTGGTGAAAAGAAACTAATGTGTTTCTTCTGTCAGAAGGGAACTATAGAGTGCCTCTGTCTTCCTTTGTATGAGGTGAAATTACAACAAATATTTCCTGGGTTACTTTGTCTACTTCTGATAACTGTGTTTGTAAAAGTAGGTGGAAATACTGAATGAAGTTCAAGGGAGTACTGGAAATAACTCACTCTGGGAAAACAAGTCTGAGAGTGCTTTAGGAACATGGAGCTTTCCCTCATCTTGCCCTACATGATCTTTCCTCAGCCAAAAAAAACCCCCAAACCAACCCCAGAAATACTTGTAGATCTCAGAGTCTCCAGTCTCAAATGCATGAAATCCTTGTGGGCTAGTTGAGGCTGAAGGACGCAGAATGGTAGTGTCTGAGGATGATTAGAAAGTGCCCCTTCTGCTTTTAAGGAATGTCACTTAGGTTTGATATTTGCCTAGGCTGAGTATTCTCTGAGGAAAACAGATAATCTTCTAACATAAAAGACAAATACCCAAAACGTATCTCCTAGCTTTCTTTATGCAGAAAAGATGTATATAAAATCTTCCTGATACATAAAATAAGCTTTTCGTTTCTTTTAAGCAAAATGTAGGAAGGACTGGTTTAACTGTGTTTGGGTTGTATGCCTGTTTCTACAGCTGTCATATGCTATTGGTCTGAGTCATCCTCTTGCGATCTCAGTGTTTCATTACGGAACGTCAGACAGATCTGAAGAAGAACTGCTTGAGATTGTGCAGAAAAACTTTGATCTACGCCTTGGAGCTATCATAAGGTTTGTGTGTTAGTATTTGCTGAAGAGAATAATTTTTAATGCTGTCTTTAACAGTTTAATGTTAGAGTTTCTGGCTCCTAACTTCACAAAATTCACCTTCATCATAAATCTATAATTGCCGTCATTTCTGCTCTTCCCTCACCCATGCACCCAGTACAACATACAAGGGTCAATTCATAAATTTGGTCACAAGATGTACTGAATAAGTAAGACTGGTCTAAACCACACCATGTTATATCTCCCAGTAGCCCTGGTAGTGTGCTGCATTGCAGCTCATTAGCCAGATGGTAATGTGCTTGGTAAAGTAGAATTAGAATTTAACATTAAATGTAGTTAGGTTTTCCAGTCTCTTTACAGGATATGTAAGTCTCCTAATCCCTGCCTTATCTGGAAGGCACCAGAAATACTGGGTCTTCCTTTTGCCCAGAGAAGCTGTGGATGCCCCATCCCTGGGAGTGTTGGAGGCCAGGCTGGATGGAGCTTTGAGCAACCTGGTCCAGTGGAAGGTGTCCCTGCACATGGCAGGGGGGTTGGAACTAGATGGTCTTTAAGGTCCCTTCCAACCCAAACCATTCTGTGATTCTTTGAAAGGAGTACTGGTGTAAGTATGGTCTCCTGCCTTTGATCTTTAGGTGGCAACAACTTGTGAGACACCTGCCACAAGACAGAAAGGTTCTGCTGCTCTCATTTCACAAGCAAGCCTATTGAAATGAGTGGGATGTTATGTGCTGTAATCTTTCCTTGCTCACACACAGAATTTGAGTGTCACGGTACCACAATCCTGGCAGTATGGTGTTCCATTGGCCATTAGCCCAGAAGAGAAAAGAACACTATTAAGTGACTAGCTTCTTCATTAGGTGTTAAGTGTAATCTACCTTCTGCATCAGAAAAGCTGAACACTGAGAGCCTGTCTCTGGTCATCATGCAGTCTTGTGCAGCCTGTTTGAAGGCGACTAAACTTAATTGAAAGGAATCTGAGTTTCTCAAATGCTCTTTTAAGATTTGGCAAGCCATTGAATTATTGTATTCACTTAAAAACCAGAACAAGAATAAAAATCCCACTATGAGATGGGCTGTCTTGAAGTGAAAATTCAGTTGTATTCAAAAGCGTCATTGAGGCTACCATGCAGTCAGAGAGGACAAGAAAAATCAAACCTACTTACATTGCCTCTTGCAGCAAATCCAGCTATATTCCTTTATGGAATATTGCTGGACCCAAAAAAGCAGGTCTTTTAGACAAACATCATCCTTAGACATAAAAAAGCATGGGAATTACCCTTTTCTTTGAGAGAAGAAAAGGCTAGAGGACAGAAGCAGATCAGCACCTGCCCCTACCAGCAGTTACCCACCTATATTTCAGGGAGCTGTAATTTGACCCTCATATTTTTCCTTCTTCTTCTCCCTTTTGTGACTCATATGATTCCTTATGTGTACTTTTAGGAGGTAGAGCTTCTTGCCTATTTGTAGTACAGCTTCCTAAGACCTAATGGTACAGGCTCATCTTCTCAGTCCTGAAAAACTTTTGAACCTCTTGGATGATTTTCACCAAACTTTACAGGCTGAACTTCTTAAAAGTTCCATGAATTTGCAACTAATGGAGAGAAACACTATCTCTGTCCACTCTTAATGGAGCAGCCATACTATGAGTTCACCCCTTATTCAACCCTGTGAAATTAACATCGGAGCTTAAGCCTGAGACAGATAACAGCAAGAATCTGACTACATGCACAGAGGAGTCACTTGGTCAGTTTGAGCAACGCAGGTTTTAAAACCTCTGTTCTAAATGCTAAAACATACATGTTAGCTATCTCATTATTTGAGGAAAATTCTTTTAATGATTCACTTCTCTCTTAAATCTAGAGCTGTTAATATCATTCTAGTCTCTATATTCCAAAGGAAACTTGAGCATATTTAACTCTGAGGGGAGAAATGTCAACTTTTCAGTGAATAGGAAGTCTCTTTTGTCCGTTGAAAAATGTAAGACATTTCTGACAAGCTCTGTCAACATTTCTCTGGTGTAGCCAGCCTTTTGCACTCCTTTGTATAATGTTTCCTGAACATACACACTGAGAATAGAGTGGACTTATTTTCAATAGTATGACATAAGGCAAGGCATTATGGCAACCTCTGTGGCTAAGTAATGTTTTCCAAGTGTTATAAGTTCACAAGTATAATCAAAACTCTTCTTTGCATTTGTCATTATGGCAGTTCAACACCATGAGAAATTTGTGTGGTGTTTCCCAGACACACTCCTCAATTTGGTGCGCTCAGAAATGCTTCATTTTTAAACTATGTCATCATAGCCCTGGAAGTGGTAGGGCAGTAAGAAGGGAAGAAAGCAGGTGAAAACATGAACATTGTTTAGAAAATATTTCCTTGTTAAACATTACCTCATTTAAACTCCTGTAAATGGTGCTGGCTATCTATTCTAATCAACTATGCACCAAAGTACTTCATGATGTCTTAATTTTCATTTAGTCAGCACTCACATTTTGATGGCTTCTGTGTTATGGTCAAGCACAAATGATTGTAGTAGCCCTTGGAACACATGATCATGTTGGAACAAAATATTACTTGAAACAAGACTAAGCTGCTGTACATCATAAATGACTCCATAAGTGTGAGAATGTGTAATCTCTTCACTGTCTGAAATGTGTTCATTATCCTGTTAGTATTTGTGCTTCTTTCCTCGCTTTACCATTTCTCCACCAATTTTCTCTCCAGCAGTTTATGATATGAATCATCTGTTTTAAATGTGCTTTCAAAGGTAATTAAACAACATAATACCAAATAGAAGAAAGCTCAAGCAGAAAAAAAGTGTTTCAGGCCTTTCAAGAAATGAAGAGAAACTTCTGTGTAGATACTTGCGCCTAATCATTTAGCACAGCTGCATTCTGCTATATTGTGCAGGCCAAAAAGCAATAAACATGACTTGCATCTTCATTATTTATCTAGTAATAATCAGCGTTAAGCCCTATTCTAAACAGTGAATTTGTGCATCTGTATGAGCCGTTAACCCTCCACAGTTACTCAGTCTACTAAATCATCTTTGGCTGCTTCTTTTGAGATTGCTGTTGTCTTTCTGGCACAGTAGTATTAGAAAATATTCTATATTACACTTGCAATAACAGGAAACACATTGATGCTTGGATGCTTGCACAGATATAGTTTAACTTTATTCCAATTGTAATGCTTCTGCTTTGTAAGGCTTATAAAACCTAACTGCATACTTTTGATACATTTGCATGTATGATACATTTGAAGAAAGCTGACTGTTTCTAGTCACCTTAAAATTGAAACCATCAGCTCTTACCTTTCCTTAAACCAACCATTACCTTTCCTGCTGTAAATCTGAGTGACTGGGAAAGGGAACAACTCCTAAGTTTTATCGTCTTTCTTCTGATGATCCCTCTCATGTGTCTAATTCTTAGTATATGTTGGAGTTAAGTGTAAGACTTGGTTGTTTTGGGTTTTTTTTTCTTTCCATTAAGGGAGCTGGATTTGAAGAAGCCAATCTATCAAAAAACAGCATGCTATGGGCACTTTGGGAGAGAAGAATTTACATGGGAAATACCCAAAAAGCTTGTGTATTAAGCTTTTCAGAATGTGTTATGTAATAGACAGGTGGTTTAATAATCAGGTAAAATTTCAAGCTGTTTAAGGAAAGACTATCTACTCTTTTTTAAATGACATTCTAATTATCTGAGCCAACTTCCACAACTACAGCGTTAATTATGGTCCTTCTAGTCCAAGCAAATCAGTCAAAATACCCATTTTGGAACACTGTTCATTGTAACCCCAAATATACTTAGCTACGAGATAGTGTTGTCTGTTTGCTTTTAACTTTACAGTTTTGTAGGCATATCTGTGAAAAATAATCAACTGTTATGTTGCAAATCTTTTACTAATTTATAGTTACTCCTTTGCAAACTGAAATTGTCTATGTCTGCGTGAATTGCAATTGGCTGTATAAAGTTTCAATTAAGTTTCATTTGGCCACTTCTAAAATGTAAAACAATTTGTAAAAAAACCATGTAGGATATTACCTTCCTTTGACTTCTCTGACTGAAAGCACTATATATATATATATATATAGAATTCAAAATCATTTAGCTTCTCTTCAAGGACTAGAGAGCATGAAAAGGCTTGTATACAGAAAGTAGCAATTCTGGCAAGCAAATTTATCATAAAATTTTGAAGTATAACAATGTTAAACGCTGTAACTGCATTACTTAGCTGCAATTACTCAATATCAGGGAATTTTAATAGACAAACAATATGGCTACTCTGTCCTCAATAAGGGAAAAATACAGGCTTCAGGGGTAAGTCTGATCAAATGGAAGTAGTTGAATATAGCATTAGTCTTGAGCAAGTTTTAAAAAGCTGCTTCCTTTCACGTAAAGACTGATTGATCCACTGCTCCTTTGACAGACCCGAGCTGAAATGAAGTAATTGTACAGCTGTACCTGCACCTTTTGTGGCCTGGTACAGTTAACCCAACAGTGGTCTGCAGTCAGTCTTGTGACCTACAAAAAAGGTGCTTTTTTGCTTCCATAAGAAAACCAAATTTGTTCCTGGAATAAAAGCTGAAATTCTTTTGTGGGCTTTTTTTGAGTTTTTTATTTAATGAAAACTTGTTTTTATCATAGGATCCTGGACACTTGTCTTTGCCTGAAACTAATCCAGTTTAATATGCATATGGCCATGTAGGTGTAAAATATGTCTTTAAACTTCATTAAAATTTGTTCAAACTGGTATTGTCTAGGAAATAGTAATGTAACTTGCTAAAAATTTTTAAATGCTTTTAGTAATACAGGGGTACAATATTTAATTGGCAAGAGATTGCAGAGATCACTATATAGTAAACTGACTATAATGACCTTCTGAAAGAGATTTCGCTAAATGGGCATGTAGTCTCAATTTTACTAGCTGTTCAATTAGAGCTAGTATGAATTTTACTGTCATGATGCTTCACACTTCCAGAATTGAATAGTGCTTTGGTAAGAAGCTGTGATGCTTTGTTTCTCACAGGATAAGACCATTTTGATAATGAAAAAGTCTCTTATTAAATTCAACAAGGAAATTATTTGTTCAATGGAGGTGTCTTTTAATCACTGCTTATTGTGAAAAAGAAAAAGCAGAGCTTAGGCTTTTCTGTTAGAAAGCTGGAGCCTACAGGAGCCGAATTGGACCACGGTGAGTTTCAGACAGTAAGAACACATTTCTGTTACACTTCTTTCACCTTGCTCTCTGGTTTCCTATAAAAGACTTGAGGTCAAAGTGACAGAGCTTTTCTTTAAGGAGTTGGATAGTCCCTGTCTCCAGACTACAAACCTTTCTTTCCCTTTGTTGTTGATTTGTGTTTCAAAGTAGCCAGGAGTATGTTTTGCTGATTGACTGGATACCAAGCGAAAATGAACTCTAAAACAAATATAAGAATAAATGCAGTTTAATGTATTACAGTATAATAAAGGAAAATATGCAATATGATAAAATGAAACAGTTATTATACACAATATGATAAGAGAGCAATAGGAGTGAAGCATCAAACCATTACTGCAAAGTGTTACAAAGAAAAGGATGCATCACCGATTACCACCTTAATAACATCACCCAGGCCCACACCTCAGCTGTGAAGCCATGTTGCAGCTGGTGCCAGGAGTCTTCCTGTAACTGGGAAATTCCTATGCAGTGCATCCAACCTGTACATGAGGCTTCTGGCCCAGTCCTGGGGCTTGCCTGCCTTTGTACTCAGTGGAAAACAAAAACAACTTTTTATAAGTTATAATTAACAAAAATAACAAAAAAACCTTTTAAGTTATGCTAAGTGCAGATGTGTACTATCTCATGATTCACAAGGTTCAAACATGCCAGGGATGTTGGCCAGAGCGGCATGCAGTATTTATTGTCTGGATGTTCCTGCTTATATCTTGCTTGTTCAGGGGCCTCAGGACAAACCCTACCTGCCCATTAAAGTTGTCCTTGAGCTTCTGAGCTCCCTGTCCAAGTTAAACAATTCCAAATGAAATACAAAGACTTTTTCATAATCAGTAATTGATTTAATACATTTTCACCACATTTGGTCCTTTGATTATTGCTCATGAAAAACATAGAATAAAGGTATCATCATAGGATCTTGTGTCATCTTACAAATTTTATATCGTATATGAAAATTCCACAATGTTAACAATGTAATAGAAATAAAAATTGCAATTATAGGATGAAGTAAAATATTTAACACTTCAGTTGCAGAAGGTGAATATCCAATAACTATATCCCACCAGTGACGGGCAGTTTCATGCTCTATTTGATGCCCAAAATTGACTAGCTGTTGACCCACTATCACAGTCTGTATTTGACTATCAGTCAAGGTTTTATTTCTTGTAGCCAAATGTTTCCTCATGTGTTCAGTGTCCTTCAAAATGTGCTTTAAAGGTTCCAAAGATATACTCGATTTACTTTGGGGTAAGATATCAGGATGCTAGTACAAAGTTACTTGTTGCTCTCGATCTAGGATAAAAGTGAGGATTCTCCCTTTCCAATATAAATGAGTCACATTTTCTAAACAGCCTGAAAAGGGAGTGGTCAAATGGTAGAGAACACCAGCTGCAGAAGAGACCCCGAACCACAGTTTGGAACAGCTATGTTATACAACCAATCTCCAGAGATCCTGTATACAAATTTTAGCAAGTTTTCTAATAACTAGTGAATTAATTTTATTTAGTGTAGCTTATTTGCCCTATGTAAAATTTTTCCAAAGAACAGAAAAAGACACACGTCTTGTTTGAAACAAGCAGAGAAAAGCTACCTCTGCTAAATTTGTAGTGTCTAGTCCGAAGTCAGAGATAAAACTATTGCTCCATAAAATCAGTGATTATTTTTTAATGATTGGCATGTTTTACCATTCTTATTCTAGAAATTAATCACTTAAATTGGAACCTCAAAAAATGAAAAAGGGTTCCCAAATCAGGCATAAGCATTAAGATGGCAGTTATTGCTGACAGTTTAGCTAAACTGTAATGTAGCCTACATACAGGGATCAATCAAAATATTTGTATTTCCAAATGTTGCAACTGTTGCTTTATTAAACTTGCTATTTTAATACGAAATGAACAGGCCCTTCTTTGAAATATGTGGTTACAATATGTTGTAAAAATCACCCAAAGTACAGTAGCTCATAATCTGTTTAAGAAAAAAAAAATTGTAACTGCACATCAGAAGAACACAATTGTTTATGAATTGTGTTTTGCAACTTCATCCAAAGTAGCAGGCTGCACAGATATTCAGTTAATACAATAAAGCCACATGAATGAAAAATCTATTACACAAAATTACTTGGGTGTAACATGTAGAGGTAGTGGCTGTTCTAGAATTTTTTTTTTTCAAATAGTTTATTTGGATGCGTGCTTTCAAAAGCTGATGATTCTTACTGGATGGTGTGAGGCAAAATTAAACCCAAATCTTTCAAAAGGGCATGGTTTCACATAAACCTAGACTAGCGAATTAAGGAAGAAAATGACTGAAACGGAAATGTCATCTTGGTTCTGAAAGTGACGTTCCCATCTTCCTGGCAACAGAAGGGAGGAAGGGTCTCAGCATGCAAAATGAGGACACTAAATAAGACAGGTCAAACCTGTTCTGTGTGCTTTGTGACAGGATTAGCTTTGTGACACATGCTTTCAAAGTACATCACAAGAGCAGCTGCATTAAAAAATACAAACCTTGGAGATGTATTTAATCTTCCTTCCAAGATGTACTTCTGAAAAAGATTTTCAGCTGTGCTGAACCTAATAAAGCCTATTTAGAGCCATGCAGACATTATCATATATAACATTTTCCTAGCTATATCTCAATTAAATGCTATATAAAGAAATGCAAGGTAGAATGCTAATTTTTTACTATTTAATTCATCTAATTCCTAAGGAGCTGAATGCAGTTACTGGAATGGAAATTAAAGTGCATATCTTTACTTCATGGTAATAGACAGAATGAACTTTTAATTTAATAATTTTCCAGTTTATAGCTCTGTCCTGCCTTGACCTTATGATACAAAAAGAAATTCCTTCTTTACCACCGTCCCTACCCAGGAGTTTTGGCCAGAAGGACTCTTGGCTCATTCTGGGTGAGGCTGTAGAAGGAAGAGGAGACTGGGTGAATGTTAAAATGGGAAGGCTGAAGCAGAGCTTTTTTCATCAGGAGCAAAATCATCCTGCAGCAGTCCACTGTGGCTGTCAGAACTAGGATGCAAATTAGTAACAGATGGCACAACCTGGTTTTCCTCTGCTTTTCAAGGGATGATGTCAGCATTTAAATGGGTAAGTCTTACTGCCTTTAACAACTTGAGGAAAAAATCTATAGGCCTGTCAAGCTGCATAAATAAAAAGAATACATTACTCTTTTTGGCCAAGCACTGTTAAAAACTAGAGTATTTTACCACACTTTTGTCTCAGCAATAAATAAAAATGTCAGCCCCACTCATGGAGAACCTTCTAGACAGCTGCACACATTTCAGACTGCATCTTACTTAGTGGTCTGCTTGACCTCTCCAGTATAGTCTTGGATATTTAAAAAGACAGGTCAGTAAAATATTACTTAGGCATTCTTTCAAACTTTTTGGCCAGAAAAGCTGCATCTACATCAAGGCTCTCTTCTAGCGTATCTGCAGTAGTTGGAGTGCCAAATCCATCTTCATCTTTTCAAATGTAACATTCCTGCTTCTTATCCTGCATTTTTTTCTTATACTTCCTTCATGTGTAACAGATAGTTACCGCTCCTGCAGTCTTTCTTAGGACAAAGTCCCAATGTAAGCTATGACTGTCCTATTACAGCAATTTCAAGCAACCAGAGGAACTGTACAAATCTTTGGATTGAACTTTTAGTATCATACCTCACACTTGGTGCCTATCTATGTATAATTTTTGGACTGAAATTTTGGATTATTTGTGCCAAGATTCTTTCTGAACAGTCAAATTAAATCTCTCTTGTGTAAATAGTAAAAACGCAAAGTTTTACATACAATCAGTTTTCACTGAAGGGATTTTATTTGCCAAATTTTATGCACTAAAAATGCACACATTGATAAGAAAATCAAGATTCTGAGACAGTAGGTTTATGGGCATTCCAAGCAGGCATAAGCCTGTACTACTGCTGAAAGAAATAAATAGTCCTGCTGCCTTGTCCTCCCCCAGCTGTTTCTTCCGACCTTTGGGATGTCTCTTCTGTGTTGAGGTAGAGGTGAGGCTTAGCAGTGGAACAGTCAGGGAACTAGTCATATTAAAGCTGGTTAGTAAAAAAACACAAAACCAATCACCCGAAAGAAGAGGTCATTTTAGCCCAGGTCACTCCATCTGTTACTGAAGGTATAGCAGAAACATCAGTCTCCATTTAAGCCGGAGTTTTAGTTGCCTCATATTCTATCTACAACAGAGTCCTGCTCTTGGGAATAAGAAAGTTGCTAACGTAAAATCTAGACTTTCAAATACAGAAGGATTACTTCTGTGGTTCCTTATAATGGATCCTGTTCCTTTTCCAGTGGCCTTGTGAATGAGTCTTTGAAGAGGAATATGCAGGTAAATGATAGGACAACAGACAATGAGTGTAACAGCATGGCGTAGCAAGTCTAACTAGCAGTTTTCGTTTGTCCAAAAGAATTTTGGCCTTTGCCTGAAAAAAAAGTAATTGGAAAAGTCAGAAACCAAAATGGGATTGAAGGCAGAATGTTCCTGCTGTGAATACAATCTGCTGTTCTCAAAGTGGTGATGGTGGTATGATTTATAATAGCAAAAGAGGTTTTCTTATAGGAAGAATTGAAAAATAGCAGTTGACCTCCGTTACAGATAGGAGGAGATTATTCATATAATCTGACTTCGATGTTTTAAACTTTTTTTTTTTATAAGAGATGTTAAACCATGGGATCTCTGGACAAATGTACTGGCCTTTAGGACCACACTTTTTGACTGGTACAGCATTACAGAACAGTGAGAGGGAAGCATGACAGTGAGGGAAGTACAAGAGCCATGCCCCTCATAATTGACACAGTAGCATGAAGAGCAGCAAGTTCTTGGCTTATGGAGGTTGATTGAGAAATACAACTTTAAAACATTTGACTGTTCATCTGTGCAGGAGAAAGTAAGCACAGCCACCTGAAATCTTACGGAATTTGGGCGTGTCTGGGATTGTCTCAAAGTGACAGCTGCTAGCAGGGCGCAGACCACAATGTGAGGAGACACAGCTTCTAGAAGGAGAGCCCCGCCTAGCAGGACTGTTTCTGAAAGGAGCTTTCTAGACAGCCTTGCTTTGTGCGATCTGCTGTCCCAGGCCATACAGCCTTCCGCAGCTGACAGGCCCCACGAGTTACTGACCTGCTGGTGCGAACCCAACAGCCAGGCCTCACACCTGAACACGCAGGCTAACGCTCAACGCGGACCACAGCCACCACCAACACCCATGTCCCTGTCGTGCTGCCCAGGCACCGCCACCACGTTCCGCTCTGCGCTCAGGTGCGGGCGGCAGGGATGCAGGCTGGGCAAAGGGCCGGCCTGCCAGGGTTGCAGGGAAAAGCGAAGGCGGGCGGTGTCGAGGGCAGACGCACAGTGCCAGGACTACGGCAGCCTCCGTGGGGGACGCGCATGTCCTGCCCGAGTGCCACCCGTGCGGGGCTGAGCGGCTGACGCCAGGAGCGTTACCTCGGCGGCGGCCTAGCTGCCGGCTGCTCACGGCGGCGGCCAGCCCGGTGTCCACCGCCCCCAGCCCCTGCTCCCACCCCCGAGCACGGCCCAGCCGCCCCGGCCCGCTCCTCCTCAGCCAGGCCGCGGCGGCTCGGCATCCAAGGTGCCTCGGGGGGCAGCCGGGGGCGCCTGGACCAGCCCGCCCCGAGCCTTCGGCTCCTCCAGCGGCGGGAGGCCCCTGCGCCCCGCCGCGGCCCAGTGCCCCCGCCCACGAGGCGGGAAGGCGAGCCCCGGCCCGCCCGTCCCCGGTTGCCGTGCCGGGAGGGCGGGGCCGGCCGGGAGGGCTGCGGCGGCGGGGCGGGCTGGCGGGAGGCGGCCCCGTGAGGTCACATAGGACGTATCGCTCCCGGAAGCAGCCAGGAGCGGAGGCAATGGCGGCTGAGGCGGTGGCGGCCTACGGCCGTCGCAGTCAGTAGCTTGGTGGAGCCGCCGCGCCCCGTTACCCCGCCTCGCCTCCCCGCCCCGCCTTACCTCACCGACCCCCCTGGCCCCTCCGCCTCCTCGGCAGCCAGCCGGACAGCGCCTGCCTGGGCCATGTCGCTCTTCCAGTCCGCCCTGGACTTCCTAGCGGGCCCCGGCTCCCTGGGGGCCGCCAGCCGCGACCAGAACGATTTCGTGGGGCAGACGGTGGAGATGGGCGACATGAAGCTGCGCATCAAGCGGGTCATCGCAGAAGGTAAGACCCGGCGGCGGCGGCGCGCCCGGGGGCGTGCAGGGCCGGGCCGCGCTTCCCCTCGGGCCTCCCGCCGCCCCTCGCCCGGCCGGGCGGCCTGCCCTCTGGGCCGGGGGAGGCCTTGTGGGGGCGAGCGGGCCGGCGCCGCGGGCCGGGCCGGGGCCGGCGGGTTCGTGCTGCGAGGGCAGGCGGCCCCGCCGCGGGGCTTGCGGCCTCCGAGTGCGGCTTCGGTGAGGGCCGCGCAGCGGGTTAGCGGGGGTGCGCGGCGAGGGCCGGGTGCGGGAGCGCGGCGCTGGCGCTGTTAGCGGGCTTCGGAGCACCCGCTGCGGGCCGGCGTGTTGTGCGGCCGCAGCTTCGCCTGCGTTACGGGGTGGAATGCTTTCACCGCGTAATACAACTCTCCAAGGAGTTCATGATCCACGGGAGGTCCTCATGGAAGTGCTGGGTTGCGTGTATATTACAAAAAATAAACAAAGATGTATAATATTATGCCGAGGTGCATGTTTGCCTGTGCCGTTCTGGGGTGTTTAAAAGCGGAAAGGCAGGAAAATACATTAACTTTAAACACAAATGTCAGGAAGCTGATCTCGGCCTGCATATAGGCTTTGCTGAAGCACAGGAATTGAATGTCTGGACAGTTTTTAGTTTCAGTGGATTTTTGGGTAGGCACCTTGGCACACTACTTGCTGCTCTGTTTTAAAATAAGTATTATGTTTGGGGTGTGCACACTACTTGGAAATTAGCGCAGATTTGGATCTTGTGCTTGTGGTCACAGGAATTGCTTTAGTTTTTTCCTGTAGAAGAGACATTGGAAGCTTGTCTCAAAAGACTAAAAGGTGAATTTGTACATATTAATGCAGTTATAGTTGATTAACTTTATACAGATGGTTAGTATTATTTAGGTTAAATATCCCAAAGCTCTCTTCAGAGCCCCTTTCCATTATTTAAGTTGTTTTTTATAGTTGCTTTTTATTGTCTTTGTATTTAAGTAGTTTTATAAATAGATGTATTGATTATCTTTTTCCCTGAGTAGTTTTTCATTGAAATCTTAGTGACCAGCGTGGAAGAAAAATTTGATTCTTCAAGACCAGCTACTTTAGCTAAACTCCCCAAAAATTTGCTCATGTAAAACAACAGGACATGGTCTTCACTGATGTTTTATTTTCTTAAGGACAAATAAGTTGTTACTTTTAATGCTTAAACACGTCTGGCATATGATCTCAGACAAAACCTGGCAGTTTTGTAGGTAATGAGTTGCATTTAAAACAGTACTTCAGGTCCTATGCTGCCTTCAGCCTTTACTTAGATGCTCTTCGCGAAAGAGAGTTGCAAGTGAAATGTTGGCATTCAATGTGGCGTGAATGCTGAATGAACTGGCTGGTGCTGCTGTTATTGTGACATTCCTACCAGGAGTGACCACAGCAGTTTCCAAAGAACAACAAAGGAAAGGAAGGGCAGGAAGCTCTATCTGAGATATATCTGCTGTTCAGTTCTTGATTCTGAAACAAGTATTTCATATGTTACTTTGGCAGCAGCCTGCTGTCTCCCACGATCTGACACAGGCTTTCTAAAATGTCAGGGGAAGGATGCCAGGTTAGATGATTTAAAGCAAATGGAGACATGCTTTAAGTCTGGTGTTCTTGAGAATTGATCTGTAACCACTGCTTTGTGTTCCATGTTTCATTTCATGTTGTTTTTCTCTGTATTTCCCTGACTGAAATTGGGCCTAACTGCTTACTTTACCTAGAAAGTAAGACTTTCCAGCCAGCATAGCTGGGCTAGAACAACCCTTAACGTAAATTCAGTATAAATACAAAATGCAAAAGTCCCAGCCTCTTGCTGTCTTCAGACTTGTATTTGTCTTAGTGTATAATTTATTTTGTGGCTGAACTTGAATTCATCTTTGAGCTCTGAACCTGTGTTTGACACCTCCTGATACATGCTTGCATAACTGTGGTTTATAAGCATTCTCTTCTGTACTTAAAAATCCAGAATCTGTTTTACTTTTTAATGGAGTCCTTTCATGCTAAATTCACTACTAGAACGTAAAGTGCAGCTTTCTGAATTTAGATTTCAAATCAGTGATGAACTGTGTGTGATCAGCCAGTGCAGAGGGGTAGCCTTTTCCATAAGATCGTACAGTCTGGTGCTTTTTCAGTTGGTGTGAACACAGTCTGTGGATTAGCATTACCGAGTATTATATGGCAGTGTAAGTTCAGTTGTTCTCGCACTCTACAGCTCTTTCCAGCTCTGGAGTGTGCTGCCCATCTGTGTCGGTGCAATACACGTTTGGCCAAGCTGTAAGCTGAGAAACTGGCAGCACCACCTTTGGATTCGTGGTGGGCTGCTGCAGGAAGTTGAGAGCAACCTGGGGGGGACAGGCTGGTGATGATCTCTAGTGCTGATACTACCTCCAAATGCATGAGCAGACTGAAGTGTGTCACAGGACAGACTGAGTGTTCCTAGAATAGTGTCTCCTGTATTTTCTACTTGGGTATTTTGGTAGCTTACTGCAGTTAAGAAATTTTTAGAGAAGGTGGGTTGGGGCCTTTACATGTAATCCCTACTTGCCCTTTGTGTGATGCTGGTTCAGCTGTGGTTCTTTTGGGTCCTCCAGTTAAGTGCACAGACTGCCACACAATTTTACTTAAGTAGAATAGTCATTGATTGCGTATAGAAGTAGACAATATTAGTAAAAGTAACTATCTTACACTCTTGTGACAGAGGGCACTCTCTTGTATGGCCATAAGTCATTGCAGTCTGAGTATACTGTACCTGTTTATATCACAACATGGATGTCTGCTGTCACCAGGGTGACTGCATGTGTATAGTCCAGATATATGTGGTAATTCTCCAAATGCTTGCTAACACATTTGGGTTTTGTAGGGTTAGGTGAGAGAGGCTTAAACTCTCTTGAAAAGCCTCAGTCAGATCGCTTACTGTTCACATGAACAGTATGTGCATTTTTATGCCGACTCTCTGCTTCATCATTTAACATCCTGGAGTATCCATCGCTTTCATTCAGGAATGTCAGGATTCCTGTATCAATCTGTACTAGGTAGTTGAGGGACTAAAGTAGTTCTTAATGATTCAGGAATCCTTGCAGCCTGCACATTTGACTTTAGGTGAGAATGGGGAGAGCAAGTGACCACAGCAGGCTAAAGAGTAGTTTTCAGAAATTTCTTGTTTCTTGCTCCTGTAAACTGGCATATTTGCATAGACAACCAACCTTGCAAATGTGTTTTTCAAATGCTAGATGCTGCTGGCTTTCATTTTTGCCTGCGTTGGACATAAGGTCTTCTGATAAGACCTTATGCTTGTTTACCTGATAATGGTGACACTTAAAAGATGGTGGACAAGTAAGTATGGGAAACTTCTTGGTTTCTACCTATACTGTAGAAGGAATAGAACCTGGTCACTGGGCTCTCAGATTATTTGTTGAGAGACTGCTGATGCATTTCTTCACTATGAAGAAAGCATCATTCCTTAGTCAGAAAGGTAGCAGCTACAGACTTCAATTTTTTTGGAGTTTACAAAGCTGTCATTGAATGGAAGTCATGTAGATGACTTGTTACAAGCTGCATTCTGACAAAGTGAAACTTGCATCTGTCATTAAAGTATCAAAAAGTTGCTGCTTTAGACTTCAAGGTTCCTTCAGTAAATTGAGTGTGAATAGGCAGTATTACAGTTTACCAAATTTACAGATACAATTTCATGGTCTCTGCAACTTCTGGATTTATAGGATGGTGGTAACATAATTAAATGTGGATTATTTTTTTAATGGAAGTAATTCATAAAACTCTGGGCAGCAGAATTACAATGGACACTTAATGGTCAAGTTTCAGCAAACGTTTTAGTTTGATTTGCTGACAGATGCTTGGAGTTACTATGAAAGGAGGAGAGCTTGTATCAAATCAAAGAGAAATTGCAACAGCGTGTCATGTAAAGGATGAACTGACAGTTACTCTGCAAATAATGTGTGAGGCAGAGTTTTTGGAAGTAGGAGAAAAATATGATAATCTCTGTGAAGAACTGAAGCATGCTGACCTAGCAGCTTTCCAGTTTGCATTCCCTTTACTGTAGATGTAGAGAAGTTTTTCAACGTTAAGTGGAACAGTGCCGTTTTTTAAAACTGATGTTTCTGAGGTATAGCAGTTCCTGCTTCCAGGTGAGCGCTGAAAGTTTTAGGGTGTCATACCTCTCTACTTCTCAAGTCATGGGAAAAAATCCAGATTTTAGAGCCATACTTCATTTTTGAGGCCTGTTTAATCTTGTTATTAGTGTTACTGTTTTACCTGAGCTCCTGAAATGCAGAAAAGACTACATTTAGGAAGGAGACATTGCTTTATTTGATTGTGTGCAGAATCAGGACAGTTGGGAAAAACTCCCCAAATGGAGTGCAAAGTTGGACAGAAAACTTAGTGTATTTATATGCTCAAATTTACATAAACTGTTGGTATAGCTTATATGTCACATTGACTCCTCCTAGCTACTACGTTTCCATATTGCTATCATTGCAAAGCTATATATACTATGCATGCATGCGGATCCTGGTTGGTCATTGGTGGTCACTTGAGTCAGTGCCCCCTATTCATTTCAAAGTTAACTCCAAAATACCCTTATGGCTGTTACTTTCACCGTATGCTTTGTAGGCATTCTGTAAGTATCCTGTGCTTCCTTAACTGCTCAGGTGTTTATTTTTCTAATAAAGAAAAGCTGCTTTCTAAGATAAGTTCCTGTTAAAAAATTCCATGCTTGACCTCATGAGCGCTCAGCACAATAGCTAAAGTTACAGTAACTGGAGCATATTTACATTTAATTTGAACTCTGCTGATATCATTAGGACTTTGAAATTGACACAATTATGTGACTGGACTTCAAAAAACATGCTTATGAATCAATGCTTGGCAACAATCACAGAGCATCCTTTCTGCTTTGATTAAGGATGTTGCCTGTACTCTGGTGGAAAAACAGCTAACATGGAGCCCAGGCTAAAATTACAGATTTTTAATGAAGTTATGATTGAAACATAAGCTACTTAGTATTGATAAGGGAACAAATTTGGTCAGTATTTGGGAAGGGAGTGGACAAGTCATACCAAGTTGTTATAAACAGGAAGCTATTCACACCACCCTTTTCTCATAACTAGTTAAGTGTGCAATGAAACAATACATTACAGTGGTAAGCAGTTTTATGTTGTGGTTGATGTCCCTATTTTGATGCTTCACTAGCTGATAAGTAGGAAAACTGTCATTTCACTGAAATGGTTTCTATGAAAAAATCACTGAAGACAGAGAAAACAAGGACAGGATAAAAAAAGGAGCAGATTTAAATCCAATTTGATTTATAGTACAGTGAACTTATTCAATATTATGTTGATGCCAAGGTTTAACTTGAGGGAGAAGGCAAACCTCTGGGTTGGAAAAGAAAGGGTCTTCTAATCTTTACAAGAGGATGCTAAAATACTGACAGGAGTAATGCCTGTGGGCTGCAGTGGTGTAAGGAGGAGTGTAGATTGTTTCCTATTAAAGCAAATGAGGTAGGGCTAATTTCCTAATGCAGAGGAAGTCATCAGATGGTCTCAGCGTGGGCCAGAAAGGTGAGGCTGGTAAGCTTTGTGGTCTAGCGTGTTTCTCTGGATCTGCTACGAGCCAAGATTGATTCCGGGACGGACTGTTGTACTTTGGCTACTCCGTTTTCATGAGCTGGTGTGGTACGCTATAGTGAACCTCTTATGTTTAAGCTTGCGCTGCAGAAAAGAAAGAAAACTAGTTTTCTTCTGTGATAATTTTTGTGGCAGAAAATAATAATCTGAGACCATTTTTAGAGCTTGGGCTGTGTTCTGAGAAAGGGACTATGAAATGCTTAGTCAGTGGAAAAACTAGTGTCATGGTTTAACCCCAGCCGGCAGCCACCAAGCTCCACGCAGCCGCTCACGCACCACTCCACCCCACACCCCCCCCCCCCCCCCCCAGAGAAATAGGGAGGAGAATCAGAAAGGAATGTTAAACTTGAGAGTTGAAATAAGAACAATTTAATAGGTAAAGCAAAATCTGTGCACATAAGCGAAGCAAAACAAGGAATTCATTCACCACTTCCCATGGGCAGGCAGGCGTTCAGCCATCCCCAGGAAAGCAGGGCTCCAGCACGTGTAACCCATTACTTGGGCAGACAAATGCCATAATGCCAAATGTCCCCCCTTCCTTCTTCCCCCGGTTTATATACTCAGCATGATGTCCTGTCATATGGAGTATCCCTTTGGCTAGTTCAGGTCACCTGTCCTGGCTGTGTCCCCTCCCGATTTCCTGTGCCCCTCCAGCCCTCTCACTTAGTGTCTCAGGGCAAGAGCTGGGATGGCTGTGTACATATATGCACACTGGTAACCTGTACGGGGAGATGCTAAGATGATTCTGCTGATGTAAAAAACTTCAGAAAACTGACTTAAAATGGTCTCAGGTGTTTATGTGAGTGGAAATAATGAGCAAAACCACCCCAAATAAAAATATATTTTCTGCACCCCTAGGAAAGAAACCAAAGTCCTCCTACTCTTAACTTTCATGTTGTCATTTGCCTCAGTTGGGTCTAGTATACAGGTGTTTGTTCATACAGGTATGTTGGTGTAGGAATGTGATCGTTAACTGCCATGGCTGTGTTGACTGTGAAATCCTTGGTGTGGTTATAGTTAAACAGGTGAAACTTTCTTAAAATTTTTGCGAATTATATTGCAGACTACATTGGTCAGAAGGCCTGGAGTAAGCTGTTAGGGCAAAGAAGTTTTGTCAGTGAAGTTGTCCCTATTCAGGTTATATTAAAACTGTTTTAATAGACTAGCTCCACAAGGAAGCCAGCTTCAAACCCTAAACAAAACAATAAGGAAGCAGGTAGGACTAATTTTGCCTTTTGTGGAAAAAAAAAAAAAAAAAATTCACCAATAACAGATACTTTTAATTTACTTTTTTTAAAAGCCATCTTTGCAACTTACTATACCTCTTCTGGTACCCCAGAAAATCCATAATTTAAAATTGCTATCAGCTGTAGAGCTGCAGTAGTTGTGAACTAACCACCACCTGGAATGAGCAGTGTTGCGGGGAACGAATTGTGTTCAGGTGAAACAATGAAGTGACTGAATGAGAAACTTAAAACTGATGTTTTGACAGGGGCATAGCTATAAAGGGTGGGGTTAGAGGCCATAGCAGTGAACTTACCTATAAAACCAGTGCAATGAATTAGGAATTTAATCAGGCATGATACCACTGGCTTTTGTTTGGAGTTCCGAAAAGTTTAATGAACTTAACTATCTGTTTAGCATTTCAGTACTTGATTTTAAGGTACCATCACTGAACTAAAAGTGCATCTTTTAAACTACTTGTGTACTCTGAAGCTATCACTATTTTAATGAAGTTTCTCCTTTCAGCTTATTATTCTAATACCTCTAATAAATTGTTAGATCTTACTGCATGAGGAGCTCTAGTAAGCTGTGACACCATTGAAATGACATTAAAGAAGACTCTCTTCATTACTTTTCCTTTTGTTGACCCCTTCTATGAAAATGTAGTAAGTAAACGAAGTATTTTGCTAATACACAAGTTGAGTCTTGCCAGCTTTGTATTTAACTGCAGCAAAATCCTAGTATGGGCAGTTTCTATGGAGATTCCACTGGATTTTCAGTTAATGGTAATTATGCTTCACTTAAATACCTGTGCTTTAACTGAAGCAGAGCTTGTATTAACTTCTGTTGATAACAGGAAGTAATTTTTAAATGGCTTGCATTGCCCAAAATGTTCACTTGTGCTGCTAGGCCAAAATGAACATTAATGACTTTCAATGAATAGTGAAACCTACATCCAGTGCATGTTTTGAAGCTGAATATAAGATTTCTTTAGATTCCTAGCTAGCTATTAAGAGAATTGAAATTAATTGTTTTTGATTGAAGTGAGGTTTATTGAAATTGAACAGAAATTACTTAAACTTCAGGAGCCCTTCTGAAGTGGTTTTAATGTTGTGATTCTAAGTGTTAAAAACACAGCCTTTTCCATCAAGAAATGAACTTGTGTAGTTTTCATAAAAGTGGCTGAGATTTAAGCATGAATTTCAAGATTTGTGAACAGAAAGAAAATTTTGGGGCAACTGAATGTGTGTAGAGTTTTGGGAGGACTGTATGATGATCAGGACTTCTGTGAAAGTTTAAGAAATACCTCTTTTTGAAGACTCGCTGTAATATTTTTCTAGTTGTATACACTGATTCCTCCTTTTACTCCTTTGTACTCAGTGTCAACAGGATTAAGCTTAGTGATAATGTGAAACTTGGTCTATATTGTAAACATTTCTTGTATTGTAGGAAGAGCTTGTAGGAAAGGTTATCAGACCAGCTGAAGTAGTTGGAAAGGTAGCAGTGCTTCTAGGGCCTTTCTTCAGAGTTTGGATCAGCTTGGGTGTTAATCAGGTACATGCTTGAAAGTGATGCATTGAATTGATTTGATGACTTAATTCTGATGCATAGGTGCTTTCACATGTGTGATTTCCAGGAGGGCCCTTAATGCATTTGAATGAAGCATAGATAGATTTTTTTTTTTACAACATGCATGTAGGTCTGTGGACATTTGTAGAGGTACTAGCAAGGTGTATGCTTGCAATTAAGAGCAGTCTTGCCCCATTCCAGCCCTCCTGGAACCCTTGGCCGTGTACACAGTTGATCAGAGTGATTTAATGTTCTAGAAGTTTGTGCTGGCCTGAAGTCCCTAATTTTGCAAATGGAAGCATATATTTTCAAGGTGGGTTTGAAGGGTTATTAGAATAAAATCAAACATTGATCAGGATGAATGTAATGACTTCCTTCTGTAGGGCCAGCAGTACTTCCATTGTGTAGGTAGTCTGCAGCATCTGTGTAGGTCAAAGATGTGTAGGCAGTAGCTCTGTAATGTAGTGACTGGTACACACTGGTGTGGGGGCTTGCAATTCACTAGGATAGCGGCCTCTGAAACCTGGGACATGCCCCCAGATGTGAATAGGGAACTGGTTGGGAAGAGCAGTCAAAACCCATGGTTTCCCAGCATCCAGCTTCAGTGGAAGGATGACTCACAAATTACCATGCTTTTTTCACCAGCTCTATGCGATCTGTAAGCAATAGTCGTAACTGATCAGCACTGTCCAGAACCATGTTCTTCTTGCGTATGTTCTCATTCAAAAAGAAGCAAAGTATCTTGAGGTAATGCTTTTAAGATGATGGTAAGTGTGGACTTCATTCTGTCTTTGGCCCCTCTCCCATCTGTGCCTGAAATGGTGAGTGTAATTGCTGATCAGAAGACTTGCACTAGGGGCTTTAGAAAAGCTAAGGAAACTTCTGTTGTGGGAAGTACCAAAACTGTTTTTATAGGATAGGTCAAAATAAATGGATAAGCACAATGCATGCATGGGTGATACATGGTGGGAATGAACAGCAGCCCTTACTGTCTGTCATCTTCAGTGTTCTCATTAGTACTTTAACTCTTTCCTGTCTTTTGCTTGTCCTTCCTGCAAGTGCAGTCTTGGTTTTGCTGTTTTTGTGTGTAATTCCTATTTAGATATCAAAAGCAAAGGTAATATCCAGCAGCCTGTCACTTATTTAGTGTTTTGCATGCTACTGGAAAAATGACAAGGTGTGTGGGCAGTACCGTTCAGAATGGTACTTGGAGAACTCTGGTCAATTGCCATGTAAAACTCTTCTTGAAAAATGTTGTGTTTATTGAATTGCGAAAGCAAATGCTGTGTCCACTTCAAGCCTTTTGTTAATATTCCCCATCCACAAGAAGGTATTGGGTACTAATGTGACTGTACTGACCTGGATTCTGCATCTTTTTTTAAAAGGGCCTTGTCAACTTCTTTCTTGTCTGTGGTGGTTCATTCTTTAGTTACCTTATTCCCTTAGGCTTATGTGGTTTGCTGACATCTTCTGTGTTTATTCTCCAAATTATTGCTAGAGAAAACATCACTATGTGGTTCAATGAAGATAGCATTTATATTAAAAGAGTGGAAAGGCAAATCATTGAAGTTTGTCACTTTGGTTGTTAATCTACTAAAGATACTCTGTAATACACAGTGAGCATGTATGCAACTACAGTGTTTGTGTAACCATGAAGATGACATTCCTAGAAGAAATTGGAGTAATACCAGGATCTTTACAATGGGAGTAGAACTGTTCAAATATGTTCTTTTGATAGTTAGATTAACATAATTAGCAACTGAGGAAATTTAGTAGACCTGTAACTTTTTCTCAGTCTTTTTTACTTTGTGGAAATTTGCAGTGTTCTTGAACAAATTAGTAGTGTTTGATGAAATAGATATTCTGACAAAAGAAGTTGGAATGAAAATAATGCTGTATGCAGTGACAAATTGCATTTAGTAACAGTATCGCTGTCATTGGAATTATGTGCTTCAGTGCTTGAAAATGCTTTCCACTTTTAACATGAAGTCTGAAGCATGGAAATTATCCTAAAAGTATGAGGAGGTATGTATTTAACATTTTATCTCCCTTGGTTATTGCTGTTTTTATACGAAGCCTAACAGTGTAAAACAAAGGAGTAGTTTACTTAAAATCATTAGGTAGTATTGGCGGTAGTGAATCTTGGTTGCATAGGGACCTGCGTTAAAAAAAAAGGTTGCTTCATTAGGAAATCTGCATATGCAGACTGACAGAGTGCACGAAAGTAACAGTGCTTCTGGCATATGTAAAAGAAAGGAAGAGAATATTTTAGCTCTTGTATGTAGGTTACCCATGCTCTTGGCAAGCCACTGAAAAATACGTATAATTTGTGCATTCAGAGACGTGTCTATACTCTTGTACTAGATTTGTTAGACTAAAAATAACTGTTTACCTGAATATTGAGATTAAAACTGACTTTATGTGCCTTCTTTTTGTAGGTGGTTTTGCTTTTGTCTATGAAGCTCAAGACCTTGGAAGTGGCAAAGATTATGCTTTAAAGGTAAAACAAATTTACTTCACCACAAGTTTACAAGGTCTGTCTTTTTGCTTGGTGCTTTAGCATGATAGTTAATCCTTTGTGTATGCCACTGAACAAGTCATCAGAATGATGAAGTGGTGTTTTTAGCACACCATACCTGTATTCAGAATGGTCATTCCTGTTAAGGGCCTGCACTTTACATTTAGATGTTGAAGATGGGAGTTGCTCTGTTGGGTACTACTGCTGTTTGTCTTTATTTGGTCTAGAAATCCATGACGCTTCCCAAGCATTCTGTTACATGAGTATAAGGAATTTTTCCTAGTTACCTGTATAGGAATATTTTCACTCCTCAGAAGCAGATTTAGGCTGCTGGTTAGCCTACCTTTGTACTTACACAGTAAGTTTCCACACTCTTGACTCGTTCATCAAATGTTAATCCTGGCACTTTTCAGAGACACGCCACTGGATTCTTGTTTTCTGAAAGCTTATAATAATCATGTAACAGCTGAAAAACTGAAGTAAAGGACAATAAAGTGAAGTAACTTACTTGGTCATATTTTGCTGCAAAAAAATATCATGTCACTTGTTTTTACCACAAAATGGCTTCATTTTTGGGGTGGGGATATCCTGTGCCTGTACCTATCTTGAGAGAAAGTGGAAAGGGTAGTAGTGTGAGAGTTGGGAGAGGTAAGTTGGCATTACACGACCAGTAATTACTTAGTCTGTTTTTTTACTTTTCATACCGCATCCTACAGTAACAAAATGTGACCAAATCCATATAGTATGTATGTTCAAAATGTCATCTAGAAGTAGCCCTAGTTAAAAATAATAGATGGAAGGTGAACAATTACTGTACATTCTGTGTTTTGTAAAACTGGTACTTTTGTAGCAAATGCTCAGATTGATTCTAGTCTAAATCCAAGTAGATATTGGAAATAGTTATGGTTGATTTTGCTGATGATTACTTGAGTACTGTTGAAAAAAATTGGGCTGCCTAATTTGGAGAAGTTTTGGTTAGAGGAGGTTGAAAGTTCTGTCTAAAGACTTGAGGCAGAAGATTAATTTTTCTTTGTCAGTGCACAGTGCTCAAACTTTAGTGTTTTACACATCACAGAGCTGTCAGAGCAGTTACTTTTTGAGTGTCAAAGTTTACAATTGCTCAGTTATCACTAAACCTGAATAGTACAGGTACCTGCAGAACTGGGTGGTATGTTTATGGCAGTATGTCCAAATGTACAACAAGCCCACTTTGTTTACTGTCCCATCACACTTCCTTAGTTTTTTGACTGTAGCTTATCTTTTGTGGTCTGGAAAAAAAAAAAATCAATGAACTGTTTTTCTCTAAGTTTTAATAACTGTATCTTCTCAATTACTCTTCTTTTTTGACAGCGGTTGTTGTCCAATGAAGAAGAAAAGAACAAAGCCATCATTCAGGAAGTTTGTTTTATGGTATCTTTTCTGGAACATATCTTAAAGTTTTGATTTAATTGCCTGCTATCAAATGTTTCTGGGAAATAGAGGACTGCTCTATAGATTCAGTTCTTTCTATGCCCTACAATGCTTAAGAGGACTGACATTCTGAGGAAAGTCTAGGTTCCTGGTTTGTCCTGAATCTGACACCAACATCCAGCAAGTTGTTAAAAAATTGCAGGAATTCAATGTGTGCAGAAAACTTCTGTAGCTAGTGTAGACTTTATCTAGCCAGAAGTGAAATTCGTATTTGGGCTTTCTTGCAGTCCTCTGACTGTGGTAAACAGACCTTTTGACCATTCAGATGATACTTGGATCTTAAGTACACTTCCCTCACATGCACTGGATTTATTGCCTTTTTGACTATTCAGAACTTCTTTTACTCACAATGTTTCTTAATTTCTGCCTCAGGTACATCTGGCTTTAAAAAGTAATACTGAATATTAAGGAAGAAATTACAGTAGGATACGTGCATCTGTTTTACCAGTTGATGGGGTCAATAGATAGCATACAGACACCAATAGAGAAGACAACCTTGATTTACTGTTCATTTCAAATTAATACAGAAAATAAGGCAGTATGCACATACAAATGGATTAGCCTATGATACCCTGATTCAAGCAATAAAACAGATAAGCAAGGCAATGCACCTAGTTATTATGACTCAAGATTAGCTATAGTGAGCAAGAAAGATACATCATCCATTGCCCTAATACGTTACCATCAGCCAGATCTGCAGTCACTGGGGAGCCCCTGTTGCAGGGACAATTTAGAAAGCCTGACCCAGCAACGGGGAAGTCCTACACAGGGCATCCCCTCATAGGTGATGTCTCCAAAGTCACTGCAGGAGGGCCCAGCTTTTATACCAGGGGCCCTCAAACTACGGCCCGCAGGCTGGATACGGCCCCCCAGGGTCCTCAATCTGGCCCCCGGTATTTACAGACCCCCCGCCAGGGGTTGGGGGGGGGGGAACCAAGCAGCCGCAGATGGCTGCCTGACACTGCATCCGCGCCGGCCCCCTGGTTAAAAAGTGTGAGGGCCCCTGTTTTATACTGTTGAATAAACAAGCTCACTTAATATCAAATGTGGAAACACCTGGCTTTACTCCCCTCAGATCCCACCCAAGCCTGGCCAGGGCTCAGGGGGGAACCAAGGGAGTTTCCTTTGTCTACTGGATTTTAACCACCAGTTTCCAAACAAGGCCAACCATTGGTTTCACAGCCTTGTCCCCCTGCCTCTAAGCAAGGAGGGATGCACTGTATCTTCACTAATGATTACATTTTATTGAAGCTACATCTTTCACTAAGCATATTTTGCTAATGATAGGATACCAAAAATTATATATATATATATATATATAAAAAAAGTTTGTTTGGCAGGTTCATGTAGAGGCCAACTTTAGCTCAGGGCCTGTTGCTCAGGCCTCAGCACTTCAGCATCAGAAACAAGAAGCAGATGTTTTTCAGTGTTGTTGCTGTCCTTTTTGTCTTCAGTGACATTAGATGGTAGGGTATAATGTAATCTTGCGGGTATAAAGCAATCTCAGAGTGTTTTAATCCCTGGCTTCAGAAAATTCAGTATTTGCTCCACAGCATCTACTCTGACCCTCAGTTTATTTCAAGAGTCAGTGAGTAGCTGTGGTGTGCTGTTATTTTATTTTCTACTCTTTAGTATTCAGCTTCATTTTAAGTTACTAGGCAAGCCCACTGATACTAAATTAAGCCACTCAAACATCTCTTCCTATGATTAGTGAAATGCTTGGCAAAATCTTAACACTAAATACTGTTCGCTAGAGGTACACTTGCAAAGAACAGACTACCATAGCACTGTATATTTTCTAGCTACGCTGTATCTTGCCAGCAGTAGGGAACCTGAATATTCTTTGGATGTTTTCCACAGCTCAGGCTCATTAAGGCATATGTATGACATGAACGAGAGTTAACTGTTGCTGACTTTCCAAGATATAATTTTGAAATGAAATTAATTCCTGCAGCTTGGAGTAAAAGGTTGTGAAGAAATGCGTAAGATAAAAGTAGTACATTGGAGTCATTCTAATTTGGTGGATCCAGCTTGCCCTTTTTGTATAGCTTTGCTTGACTTACTGTGTCTTCACTTTTTTCTCTCCAAACTTGGTGAATGCATCTTGTAAATACTGTGTGTTTTCCTCATAGGCATGAGTCTCAGCATATGGCTGAGGTGGTGCATACCAGGGGCAACACAGAGGCATGTTGTAGTGTTACTTCCACTGGCAGGGTCTGAGATCACTCACATTTTACTCCCCTTTACATATTTAAAAAAGGATACCTTGAATTTTTGAACTGGAAGTGAAGCATGGCTAAGGTTTTAGTGTACAGAATTATTACTAATGATGGGAGGATAAGATCCTGGGTCCTTTAGAGCTTTCATTTGTTTTGAACTTTGTTTTGGTTAAATACTTGCTTTGTAAAGACAGGTGTTGATATAACAGCCCTTTCTTGATCAGCCAACTAAAGAAGCACCTGACAATTAAAAGATCTCTCTTGTACTTGTACCTAATACCTTGCAGTCATTGTCAAAAGAGAAAAAGAAGTAACTAGGCCTGTTAGTTACTGAAGTCCAGTTTTCTTAGAGAACCTTAATCACAAGGATTTTTTTTAATGTTTTATGTTATGTTTTTATTACATTACCTTCAGTGTCTTCCCCTGAAGTATTTTTTTTTTCAGCTGAGGCATGGATTTTTCTGTTCTACTTAGCATTTTAATTGCAGCTGTGATGTTTTCTGTGGTTTTAAGCTAACATTTCAAATGACTTGGCTGTGAACTGCTTTATACAGTAGTATCAATAAACTTGGCAGTTGTCTTCCTTGAACGTGTTATCTCCAGAAAAAACTTTCCGGTCACCCCAACATTGTCCAGTTCTGTTCTGCTGCATCTATTGGAAAAGAAGAATCTGATACAGGACAGGGAGAGTTTCTTCTGCTTACAGAGCTGTGTAAAGGTAAACTTTCTTTTCCCAGAGTGCATGTTGTTTCTGACAGCTGTTTTGCCCAGGTTTCTTCACAGCTTAGAAGCTTTGAAATCCTCTTAAAGATAGCATAGTTCAGTTCGTGAGCTGGAGTTCAGCCGCATCCTTCATAAGATAAAGGATCATGTTCTTTTAAGACTACAGTTCAACCTCATCTTAAATATGAGGTGATCATCAAGTTCTTAGTGTTTGAGACTAGACAGAGGAAGGAAGGGAAAGAATACTTCCTTAGAGCACCTTTTCCTATGGCATTGCAGTTGGTGTGAATTTGCCATTTTCAGAATATTCATCTAATATTACAACTTGAAACTGTAAATCTTCCTTGACAAGAAGTGTTTGTCTATTCATGCCAAGTTTTCAGAATTTGTGGTGTACTGTGTGTGCTTATGTGAACTTCTTTGATTTCCTGCAGGACAGCTGGTGGAATTCTTAAAGAAAGTAGAGTCCAAAGGAGCTATTTCCTGTGACACAGTTTTGAAGATCTTCTATCAGACCTGCAGAGCAGTGCAGCATATGCATAAACAGAAGCCTCCTATTATCCATAGAGATTTAAAGGTATGTTACAACGTTTAAATAAAGGCTGAATTTTTAAACAGCAGAGAGTATGTTTGGCTGAATCGGTGTTAAGACTTGATCGAATAGAGTGGACACCCTTGAGCATAGTGCTTGTGTGTATTGCCTTGCCAGGACCACTTGGATGTCACTCACTTGAATTTCCTCACTGCAATACTTGCATCTTTTCATGTCTTTTCCTTGTGGTTAGTGCTACTTGTACTCTCTCTGAACATGCTGACAGAAAAGTAGTATATCATGGTTAGCTGGTTGAGTTAGTCTTTAAGTAGTTGACTTTTGATAAAATAACCAGTTAGAACTTGTGAGTTGCAGTTTAGAGGTGAGAACATTGCTAAATAGAAGAGGTAAAGATTTGAAGGAGGAAAGAAATAACATTCTCTGTGAAAGATTACATAGTCTTTAAGAATGTGTAGTAAGCTCTTAGTTTTAGAACTAACAACTTGCATTGCATTTTATGGTTTGTTTTTAACTTGAATTTTAAAGTTTGGTAGGCATAATTCACGATCTATTTTGTTTCTTAATTTTCATTCTGTTGCCTTTACCAAGATTGCTCTGGGGTTATGCTGTAGAAGGTGGTGTTCCCTTAGAAACTCTGGAGATTTGGAAGGACTTTTTGAATTTTGTATTTTGAAGGCAGGGAGTTCACCTTTACATGTATGCTGCCCTTTAGAGAAAGGAGCTCTAATCATCAGTGAGTCTCTGCTGTACTACATATACGTTTGAACGTAGTGGAAGGAGTTGGTCTCTGTAAATATAAACAAAATAAGAGAAGATTTTTATTCCTGAAACAGTGTCTGAAGTTTACATGTCAGCTGCTTGATGTGATATCAGCTGAATATAAAAAGAAAGGAAAACTTGTTTCTTCTTAAGTATGTATTAGATTACTTTGGGGAGAAGAAAACCAAGCCGCTTTTTAAAAGTAAATACGTGCTAAGTGTTTTCAAGCCTGTTGAAAGCTTTCGTGTTAGGCACTAGTATAGCCTCTTAATATAAAAATAATTTCGATTATGATGCACTTTTTTCCCCTCAGTACCATTGAGCAGGCTTCAAGGTCATGTCAAAGAAATTTTAACCCAGCTGGGATAGAACTTGGCATTACTTTCTAAAATAAAATCTTTTATTCTTCACTGAAATTCATGTACCCTAGCCCCTAGAAAAGCTCATAGAAAAGATGCATCTCTTCTCTGAAAACAGGGTGGAAAGCTATTTGCAAATAAATACACAATTTCTTACATAGCCAGCTCCACAGAAATTGAACTGATGCTGTAATTCATTTTTTTCTTGTCAAGTAATGCAAGTTCCTGGCAGAAATAAAATACGGGAAAAGGCAGGAATTTGATTGCATGTTGGTTTCATGTTAAAGAGGCTGCAAAGCAAGATCAAATGATAGTTGTTCTGCAACAGGCAGAGACCTTACTACAACCAGGAGCCAAACAGGGATCACTTAACTTTGCTATGCTTTCTAGAAGGTTGAACTAAGGTCAGCAGCATAAAAAACTGTAGGTCAGAGTTTTGAGCCAACCTGCAACAAGACCTGAGATGCTAGTGTAGTTTTTGGGGAGGCTAATAGGATGTTCTGAAAACAGGTTTTACAGAAGGGAGTCCAGAGAAGTTGTGGTTTCAGAGGGAAGACAAACTTAGCTCTCTGTGTGGTGTTGCAATGTTACTGATACGCCTCTTAACTTCTACATATTTTCCTGATTTTATCCAGAGGTACAAATTTTTTTCAGCCCTTTGGTGGTTATGACTCCACAATACTTCTGCCTACTTTTACCCTCCCTTTAAGTTTCTTCTGCATTCCATTTAGCAATCCAGGAAGGCTGGATTTTATGAAGTAGAAAAAATTCTGGCAGCATATGGTCCTCAAATCGCTGGTTTCTATCTCTGCACAGGGTCACAGCTATATCTTTCTGGGTGTCGCCCAGCAGCCTACCTCTCTACTAGTACCTTCCTGTTCTATGTCTGCAGCAGTCCTAACATCCAATCCACTGCAATTAAGCTAACAGTGTTCAGTTTTTATGCATGAAAATATTTGGATCCCAAGACACTGCTTCTAGAAGTGGTCCTCTGAAAAACTGGCCTCTTAGGCACTAACAAAACGATTTTTTTTCCCTGGGGTTTATTTTCTGCTCATAGTGGCTTTGGTGCTGCTTTTAAAAAAACTGGCTGTATTGCTACCATGTAAATCTACAGCACAGTCTGAAAACTCTCTGGGCTAAAGTGAGTATATTTTTTTTATATATATGCACAAGTGAGTTGGTGTTTAAAAGCATGTGTGTTAGTGTAGAAAAATAAAAATAAAGGCATCTTTAATTTGTTGTTCTACCTCTTTTTGAAGGTGGAAAACTTGCTTATTAGTAACCAAGGAACAATTAAACTTTGTGACTTCGGTAGTGCTACAACTATAGCTTACTATCCTGACTACAACTGGTCTGCACAAAAGAGAGCGCTGGTTGAAGAAGAGGTGAGACTGTTTTTATGTAATTAATATCAACAGTGGATTCATTTAACTGTTGCTCTTAATCTGATACAGATTCATGGGACTTCAAAGGCAACCGAAGATTGTTTCCATTCATAAAGTTTTGGTTTTGTATTTGTGTTGCCAGAGTTTAAACACTGACTGGAGACTATCACAGCTTGTGTTCTGTAGCTGCATATACAAACACTGCTTCAACTTGAGCAGTGTCCATTCTGCAATCTCGTGTGAAAGCAGAAGGGTTTACTAGAGTTTATTCTGATTGCATTCTTAACAGGAAGTCAAAAATTGGTTATGCCGAAGTGATTCTCACATTCTCATCTGTTTTTCTCAGTTTAATGATATATAAAGAGGTGGCGAGTCTGCTCAGCAGGATTTGAATATGCAGTATTGCAGTGCCTTTAGGACTACAGTGGTGGTGTCAGGCACGCAGTGTAATATTGCAAAGTGCATTTGTTCTTAGAGTTGAGAGTAATGCTGGTAAATCTCATGTATTACATCAACTGGATTCAGACTTTCAAGTGTAGCAAAATACAGTCACTTCAAATTGTGTGCAACTTGTGATATCATAAGTCTTTGTAAACTCTGCTTGTTTTTGAATCCAGCATCCTTAGAGAGCAATCCAACAGTTTCTGGAGAAGAAATGATGGTGTTGTACCACTGTCTTGTATAATCTATGCCAGAAAATGGTAGAAAAGGTCTCTTCAAGGATGCTTGAGAGCATGGCTTAACTCTTTGGATGTGTCTGCACTGTCATTAAATGTGATGAGGAAGTGGGAAATACACACTGGAGCATGAATTCACTTCTTGTTTTATTGTTGATTTATGTTCTTTATATTCATACTGCTTTTTTTCCTTCATGAAGAACTGTCATTTTACTTTGTGCTTTACACTTTGGAAGGACTCTTGAATATCACAGTGTTATTTGAGTACTAACTTCTTTATCTGGCCTCTAAATCAAAGCTATTGTGACTTTTCCAGGATTCAATTGATGGCTTCTGCCTTGACAAGTATTTCTGTAATCAATTTTCAAAGTTAAGACTGTTTCCGTGGTTGAATGCAGTTAGAACTTATTATGCAAATTGGTTTCAAGCAATTCTGTTTTCTGCAGATCACAAGGAATACAACGCCGATGTACAGGACACCAGAAATGATAGACTTGTATTCAAATTTTCCAATTGGTGAAAAACAGGACATTTGGGTAAGAAATTTTTCTCTTGCTGTATCATAGCTGCTTATGTCATAGTGAAACTGGTTTTGCCATCTTCATGTTAATTTGCTTATTAAATAAATAAAAGCACCTTAATAAACATAGAATAGACTATCATGTCAAAATAAAACTTGAATAGTATGAACGGTGTATCTAAGTATTAAAAGAACGAGATGTCATATTTGAGATTTTCTCTCAGATTTAGCTTGACTTCCACTATGAGAGACATTGCTCAACAAATTTGACATTCAGTAGAGCTGTTGCCTAGTTGGAACTTGCTGCCATAGAGCCAGAATACTTACAGTCCTTAGATTCAGATTCTTGCTTTTCATGTGCTGCCATGAGTGAGACAGCCTGTTGCTGGGTTCAGAATGGTTATGTCTAGGTACTGAATCTAGATAAAATACTGACAGGTAGGAAGGATGAGAATGATGCAGAAATCATTCATGCTTTGTGTAGGGAGCATGATAAGCTGTTAACATTCACTAAAAAATCTGTAGCTAGAATTAAAGGCAAATATTTAAATCCTCAATTGTACCTTTTTCCAGTTGTGTAACACTGTAATAGTACAGAGGTACTGCCCAGTGACTTTGTGGTTAGGGACTTTGTTTATTGCATATTTTTCATACAGGCAGGTGTCAGGATGTTCAGCTGTTGTCTGCATTGGGAGTGTGTCAAAAGACAAATACTGGTGCTTTAAAAGTTTTTGTTAGGAATCGCAGAACTTCAGTTTAGTTACAAGATGTTGTGGAAACTCTTATTCCACTACAAAAGCTGTTAGCGGTTTTCTTCTGATATGTGAAGAAGCACCAGGAAAAATACATTTTTCTGTCCATTTGGCTGCTTTGCATGTGTTAAATGCTGGCAGTCTGAGCCAATATTACATCCAGTTAAACACAATGCTACAAATGCACTTAACAAAAACCACACTTGGAAGGGCAGTTTGCAGTTTATTTTTTGTTTAAAGGACTCTGTATCCATTAGAATTAACGTAGTGGTTGTCTCCTGCTGTATCTTTGGAAGAGCTGTTCCATTTACCATGCCTTTATTGGAACATGTTCTGTGTTTTTTCCTTTGCACTCTGGGTTCAGTGAAAACATGCAAAGTATTTGGCAATAGAATATGGCGCTGTCTCAGGAAGCATCACTGGTTGTGTGGTTTGTGATTAGGATAAACAAAGTAGTTTTCAAGAAGAGAGCAGATAGGGTGAGTAACACTCATGGTTGTAAGGCCTGTGTGCTTGCTACTGTGTGGGCTTGAAAGCATAAAGGAGATAGAAATACCTTTCTTAGAACAGTGGCATAGATGAAACGTTAGTTATCAACCACATAGATGCCACAGTGGGAATGTGGTTAGTGGTTGTAAGAGCAGAGGTCCTTAGGCTCGGCCAGCTGCTTTCTGTACATTTCCTACCTAAGTCTAGAGATCTTCAGAAAATAAACACTAAACTCAAATAACTTTAGTTCCATTTTTTCCAAATTAATGTGGTTTCTGAAGTTCTGTGGAACTGAAATTCAACTGAATTTCACTAAAATGACAGGCTTTACCTTGGCATGAAGATTCTTCTTCATTGACATTGTCTTTTGGCTTGAAAGGCCTTTTGTGTACTCCCACTCTTGCACTTCTTTGCTTTTTCAGAAATTTGTGCTTTGGAATAATTTCAGCGTGTGTTAATTTCAAAGTTAGGTTATCCTTATCAATATCTGGTAAAAAATTGTTCTGATCAGTGTGAGTCACCTTGCAGGTTTCAATTCTGCAGGAGCCGAATGATCTCTTTAGATTTCATGTAGTTTAATTCTATGCAGAAAGTACTTTGCTGTAAAACCTGTGTGTCATCCTGCAGCTATATTGTAGAATTTCTCATCATTTGAAGTGTGCTCATTATTGCCTGAAGCTGGTCAGTGGAAAAATAACAGAATTTTGATTTGTTTCAAGCACCCCTGCCAAGGCCAAACATTACTAGAACCACACACACACCCCCAACCCCACTGTCCCCTTAAGGAAAGGTTAAATTAGCTGCTCATGAAGGCCCAGCAGCAGGTCAAAAAGTAATTCCTAGTTATGTTTGGTCACTCTGTCATGCTGCTTTTCTACGTGCTGGCACGCGAGTGTCAGACTGATCCAGGTAGCTTCTGTAGATGGACTACAGTAGATGTATAGATGCAGCTTTTGAGCAACATCTACAGATAATGGGCTCTTCTCTTAAGTGTATTGGTGCTGAGGCTATGTGCATGATGTTGGCTTTGAGAAATTGCCTTGCTGCAACTGGAATTGCCTTTTAGCCACATGGAATCGAAACTGGTGTTTAAAATATTCTAAATGTATCACTGTTACAGTCCTAAATTACAGATAAAGCTGATGGAATGAAAAACATTCTCTAGCAATTAAACTAAAGATAAAATCTAAGTGGTCTTTTCACTTTCTGTGTGCTCAGCTGATTGCCCTTGTGCTTTCCTCTGTGGCTGCTGTCTTCTGATGTGCATGGTGCGCAGGGAGTAGTTTCATTCCTCCCAACTAAATTATGATCTGCTTTACATGCTTGTAAACAGGCATTTCTGTAACAGAGTAGGTGGTATTTCCTGTACTCCCCTGCTGGATTTTAATTAATGTGGACTATATGATGCCTCAGTGTATACGCTACGGAGAGCTTTTTGTCAACAGACTGACAAAATATACTTGCTATACAATAATACAGAATTAATATATACAGTTTATTTCTGGCCTTGGATTGAGAGACTTGGTAAGTGTTCTGGAGTAACTAAATCTTAAACCTTTGAGACTTTAATAACATTCAAATCTTTGAAACTGTTCTTGGGATCAATTGACAGCCAAGGACAGTTGGAGGTGGTCCATGTAGAGGACTGGAGACAGTGAGCAGATTGCTTAACTAACATAGTCACTGGCTTTTTTTATTTGTGGGTGCTGTAGAAGCCCATATGGTCAAGCAACTAAGACAGGGTTCAGCATAAACTTTGAGGAGGAATTTTCTATTCTGTTGTGCAAACATTTTCTTGGAGGTATTGGATGCTTTATTGTTAAACTTTTACAGGTCAGATGGAGATGGTTTTACTACAATAGTATATCTCTGCCAGTATATTTCATATGTTAATTTATATTAAAAATATATATATAAACTTTTGCTGAAGTAACAGATGAGATTATCCGAATTAATCTGTAACACCTGGACTATTCACAGATTAGAGTTCAAACTGACTTCTAGCTTTGGTGGCTGTTCCCTTGTCAGGTTGCACAGGTCTTGGGTTTGGGCATACCAAGGAATTTCAGAGCTCCCAGAAAGTGGTAGTCCCAGTTCTGTGATTTTTGAGGCTTGTATGAACTTGTCTGAAAATGATCTTAAATTTTGTACAAGAATTGAATAGCCTTCTGACTGTAGGGAATAAAGGGGCTGTCAGTTCAGGCTTATTTTCTTCAAATCTTTACGAAAGCAAGTCTTTTAGAGATGATGTTGTCACCCTAGTGTCACTTAAACTGATTTATACTGAAATGTTTACTTAGTTGGTGGATTGCATAGCAGAATGCATCTGAGTTAGAAACACAAAAGACCAAATTCTGTCCCCACAAATAATATTAGTCTTCTTGAAGCACAGGATGAAGATATGAAATAAAACTTCTGAGACTTTTTGTAAGAAAAATCCTGGTCTTGAACATGTTCAGTGTTGTAAGACTAGTAATTTTTTCTATACTGAGAAATTCATAAAATGGATTTTTAGAGGCAGGAATAGGAGAATCCCTGAACCTGAAAACCCCACAAACCTATTTAGTAGCAGTACTGCTGCTTGGAGTTCTCTAATTGACATGCCAAACAAATGAATGTTTCACTAAGTGTTCTGTCCTCAGAGAAACATCAATGCTAATTATTTCTAAAAGCCTACGAAGCTGATCTCTAAAGCACTGGGAATATACATAGAGTTGCATGAATCAGCAGTTGATGGAAAACTGTGATTTGCAGACAGTATTAGGAAGCTTAATCAATTTCATAGTCTAAAATTCTGCTTTAAATATCATTGCCTGAATTAAACACAGCACAAACAAGAAGAAGAACGAGCCAGTGGGTTCATGAATCAGAAAATTTACATTTATAAACTTTGTTCATTCTGTGATAAGTTTCACAGAAAGAAGGTGGATGCTGCAGAGCTCCTTTTGTCCATGGCTGTGGAGACCTACCAGCTTCCTGTAGGACCACGATGCTATCTGTCATGGGGCACAACATAAGGTGTAGAGAGGTACAGGATAAGGTGTTTCTTAATCCTTGGGGTTGTGTAGTCTGGAGGAAAGGAGATGGAGGGGAGACCTTGTTGCTCTCTACAGCTGCCTTTCAGGCAGTTGTAGCCAAGTGGGGTAGGTATCTTCTCCCAGGTAACAAGCAACAGGACAGAAGGAAACAGCCTCAGGTTGTGCCAGGGGAAACTGAAATTGGTTATTACGATAGCATTGGAACAGGCTGCCCAGGGAAGTGCTGAGTCTCCATCCTTTGAGGTATTAAGATACGTGTAGATGTTGCATTTAGGGACCTGGTTTAGTGATGGACTTGGCAGTTAATAGTTGGACTCTATCTTAAGGTTTTTTTTCCAGCCTAAATAATTTCATGATTCTATGAAATGTTTCTACCTTTATCTCTGTGTAGGCTCTGGGCTGTATCCTGTACTTGCTGTGCTTTAGGCAACATCCATTCGAAGATGGAGCGAAGCTTCGCATAGTGAATGGGAAATATGTCTTCCCACAAAATGACACCCGCTATTCTGTGTTTCATGATCTCATTCGTAAGTTTACAGTCTTATTTAATTTGATATCTTTATGCATAGATCTCATTATTGACAATGTTGTGTTATTGATACTTAAATGTTATTGACATGTTATAGTGAAAAAGGTTAACTTCAACAACCTCTTGTTCTATTAAAAATTTTAATCCATTATCTATAAATCTGGGAATTGTAAGTGAAACTTTTGGTTGTTTTAGTGCTGTTGCTTGTCTTGATTAGGATCTGAATTAGTCCGTAGGAGCAACTAGTGTTTTGATATAGTTTCCTTGAATTTGCTTTAAAACTATTTTCTTTAAATTTCAAATAGATAACTGGAAAATTTAATTACAGTGCCAGAAATATGTCTCCAGCTCCAACAGTATTGGATATAAAGTTACTTTTGAGGTTGTTCATTGACTGATCCTAAAGTATATTGCTAGAAATACTCTGAGTCCTAAACTGTTGGAAGAAGGGTTCACCGGAGTCAAGAAGACGCTCAATATGAGTTATGCATCTTGCTCAACTTTATTAGTTTCTAGCACTACTTATATAGAACTGATACACATGCATATTCGTAAAGCAGAAATATAATTGGTTAGTAGTCTCTAAACGTGCACGTTATCATGACTAAAATAAGCATTCTATCCATGTAGGTAATTGTGTTGCTGTGCTTCAGCCTTGTAGTTTGTTACTCCCTATTTTCCCATACTGGTCCCCATCTTTCTTGGCCCTGCACCTGCTTTCCCAGCAGCTGTAGCTTGTTACAGCCACGGCCTGTTGGCACAACATAACTTAGTCTCAGGATTCAAGAACAGCTCCAGGCCACCTTTCTTGTTATCTTCAGCACAGCAACTTCAGTACAATTCTGATTACAGGCCTGTTCTAATACCAGGCCTGGATTGTGCAGATCTTCAGAGATTCTAAGGCCACGCTTCTGCAGCCATTCTTCTACACTAAATGGTGTTTTTTCATGGATACCTGTTATGGCAATGATACTTTGATATAGATGTAGCAGTTCCTCCACTCTGTTCATGTGTTTGATTGCTTATTGCACTGGAGTGCATTGAAGAAATTATTATGTACTGGGAGAAAAGTTCTGAAGGGTTTCTGTTACATTGTCTGAATCTCCTTTTTTAGGATCCACTTTAAAGGTGAACCCAGAGGAGAGACTGTCAATCACTGAACTTGTGAATCAACTGCAGGAGATTGCAGCAGCTAGGAATGTGAATCCTAAATCCCCCATCACAGAGGTAAAGATGTCTTATAAGGAGTATTATTGATTAGGCCTCCTTTCTCTCCTCTCTTATCTAGTGAGTGTGAGTTTAGTAACAGATGTCAGAGCAGATCCCCTGTTCCTTAGTCTTCTGTAAACTTCACACTCATTTGTTTTGAAATTCAACTGTGAATTGATCTGTATCACTTGTAGGATCTTTGAAAATATGCCTTTTAAAGCACAGAGCTTGCATGACATCAAAGGAAACTAGTTGTTCTTACTTCTTGTTGAAAAACTTCTCATATACTGGGTCATTCTTGGATGTGCAAGTTCTGTGTGACACGCTGCATTCAATCATAATGAACTTCCACAGAAAAATCTAGTATATGAAGACCATGCCTATAGGAACTCGAAACCCACTTAGGTGTCTTCTGTTCGATATTTAATTTGCACAACACTGCAAGTTAATCAATTAGTGTTTCTTAACTTCCTGGTTTCTGCTGAGGTTCAGCTTGCTTGTTCTCACCAAGAAGTAGTAAATTACAAAGCATAAGAAGTTGGCTGAATTGGCCAGAAAATACTCACAGTGAATATTAATGTTTTCAGCTCCTGGAACAGAATGGAGGCTATGGAAACAATGCTCAGCCTCGGACATCAGTGACCTCCATTTCACAGAGCTCCAAGCCTGCAGGACAGCTCAACAATATGTACAATGCAGGTGAGTGCAGTAAAAGACTTCATCTTTGTAAATGTGTATCTTCTATGTGAAAAAAAAAAATAATTTGAGGATTTTAGACACTTTGCACAAGTACTAGCTATTTTGCATTTATATCATTGTTTCTAACCTTGTTTTAATTTTTTTGCAGGGTTTGGTTGTACATAGATACATGCATATCTGAATTTCTCAGTTTCATTGCTGGGCAAGTTAAAATCTGGTTTCCTATGTAAAATTGAAACTAAAATGCATTATTGACCTGTAGATGTGGGAGAGTTGAAATAAGTGAGCTAAAACTTGATGGAGGTGGTGTATACAATAAGCAATAATGTTCTTAAGAACAAAAGCTATAGAGAAAGTAGTCTTCAGGTTATGACAAACCAACAAAAATAGCTTATTTTAAATCCAAAACTTCCAGTTCAGTGAGGCGGTGATACTTGAAAGTGTCTTGTTTAAAGAGAATTTAAGAGTTTACATTTCTCTTCAAAAAAAAAAATCTTATTGCTGTGTCTTAACTGAAACCATGTTACTTTGTGGCAGAAGTTACTGAAATCACTACATATCCTGAGTTTGTGCACAATATTGGATCTTCGGTGTAAGAAAATGACAGTTGTCTTTATTTTCCAATAAATGCTACTTAACATCAGATAGGTTAAAACTTAAAGATAGTAGCCATTCTGTGGCTTTTGGTATAACTGTATGCTAAAACAGGCTTGGTGTCTAACAGTCGAGGTAGTCCAGTAAAGAAACAGAAGCAGTTGTAGGGATTTTGGTTATGGACCACAGTAGTTCATTAATGCCAAGTAGTCGTGGACCTGACATGTATTTCTTCGAGCCTGCAGAAAGCCTGTATAAGGAAAAAATTATTCTGTAAGCATCGGGGATCTACCGCTCTCTTCTCCTCTCTCCCCTGCCAAAAAGATTTGTGACCCCTTGCAATAGTTTGAAGTTCATCCGATAGAGTGATCAAAGACTAAAGCTATTGAGGCTGTCAGACATGAGCCTTTAGGAAGCGACAAAACTAAAAGGGAAAAAGCAACAGCCTAAACTCAGTTTGTTGGCTGTCGAGTCAGTACTTTCTGTACATAGCTGGTACTGCTTTGAGCCCAGCTAATTATGGGAGGATTGTGCAGGGAGGACTTCAGAAGATGGTTGCACCGTAGGACATCAGCGGTGAGAAGGTGTGGTTTCATCTAAGAAAACTGTAAAATGGTAGTTTGAGTAGCAGTAATAAATTGAGTCAACCAAAACACGTCTCTAGAAAGACAATTGAAGGCTGATATACCTATTCTGTAAAAACAGGTATTCTACACTTCATTTAGGTGAAAATACCTGCACTTCATTTAAAATAAAAAAAGAAAATTAGAAGCTTGATAAGCTTATTTGCATCTGATTTTTTCTTAAAAGGCAATTTCTGCACGCATCTTAATATATATTAATGTAGAACATTTCAATTAAGTAAAAGATACTGAGGGAATATTTCATACTGTATTCAACTTTCCTTCCAGCTTGATATTTTTTTCTTGATACTACTTGTGCTGAATTGCCAATGAGACAAAGGATATTAATGTTGCAGAGAAACTTTTAAAATTGGTTAATATTTGTTGCAGTAATGTTATCGGTGTATCAGTTCCTGTGGAAGAATCCAGCTTCCTAATAGGATTATAGTCAAAAGACTGTCTGGCCATCTGTTTTGTGCAAGAATAAGTACTGTTGTATACAGTCATATTAATAGGGATGTTATGCTGGGGTGCTGTGCTAGCTGGGATGTTGTGCTTCAGAAGTAAACTTAATTATACCAGCTGCTTTTGAAGTCCTGCATTAAATCATTAAACTGTGTCAGCTGGGGGTGCTTGAGTGCATTTGCTAATAATAAGCTGCACTTTAAGAGACTAATGCTAAAAAAAATACAGTATTTTGCTTCACTGGCAATATGAAATATATGCTTGACTTAAAGAAATTATTTACTTTGTTTTCTTTTAAATGCAGACAGTTTATTAAAAATGTGTTCAGTAGTTTGCTGGTACCTCCTGACCACAGGAGGTATTGTTTTTTGCATAGGTCATAATGAAGGCGAGCTTCAGAACTGTGAGCCTTACAGCAAGGCATAGGCTGTATGTGCATTCACTTCCAGCTTTGTAGGCAACTTGCTTTAGTATGGAGCCCGTTCCAGGATATGACTTAAAGTACAATTATTTTTATTCAACTACTCTAGGCCTGACCGTTGCGGAATGTGACCAGACTTATGGAGGGTTCTTTGATATTCTGAGGGGTGGAACAGAGCGATTTTTCACTAATATTAAGGATACATCTTCTAAAGTTATCCAGTCTGTGGCCAAGTGAGTAAAAAACCAAAAACCAAGTTCTGCTGGTAAGATTTCTAAATGAAGGGTCAGGAGCTTACTCCAGAAGTGATAAGATTTAGCATACTTTTCCAAGTATGAGCTCTAGTAGCCAGCCCAAAGATACTATGAATTATATTAATACAAAAGTTACTATAGCAGTCATATACTAGAAATGAGAATGGGTGCAAAAGCCTGTCCATTAGTACTAATTTCCCTGCTGTATTTTAGATAGTGAAAGCTGGGGAGAGATACGAGCAGGTGGGGCTGGAGCAGGGTGGAGAGGTGTGGAACAGGACTATCATGATTCAAAATGAATGAATTGAATTAGTAGATAGGGCCTCCATAAATAAGAGAGGAAATAAGAAAGATGGAGTGGTGAAAGGTACAAATAAAGGGAATGGAGGTGAGAAGAAAAACTGCGGGGAAATACTGTATGAGCTCTTTTGGTTAGTTTTCAGGTCGAATCCTGTGCCCTCAAGGCAGAGGATCTGCACTGTATTGCATAGAACAATACTCTCCTGTTTTGATGTATGTGTACTCACATACCTAGTGTGTGATTATTTTTTTCTAATCAGACTTGCAGTCCCATTCCAAATGTTCTAGTACCTCTGTATGATCAATATTGATCAATATGTATGATTTATAACTTTTTAATAATAAAATTTTACGCAGTGTAAAACATTTTTCTTCATTCTAGGAAGAGCAGGTAAGTCACTACTGAATACCTCCTAAGGAATACTGAACCTTATCCATCACTGTAGTATTTGTGGCCCTTTAATTGGGATACTGCACTATGGTTTCTGAAATCTATTGCTTGCATTGTGTTTTTCTGTGACTGAATATAATTTGTTCATAATGCTGCTCTAAAATGTTTGTAATGATCATATAAGGTAGACCTGTAGATCTTGCACCTCTGTAGCAACTTCAAGTGCATTTTTATGGGTTTGCTCTTACACTTAAGTCTGTTTAAATTTCCTATGCTTGGCTTAGAAAGGCCAGGTCCTGTATTTTTTTTTAAAGGCTGTGCAGCTTTGGTTTGTCCTTAAGCTTTCTACAGAAGCAACTGGCACAGTAGCATCAAACTTCTCACTCTGTGGAAACCACACTAAACCACACTGACTCAAGAGAAAACAGGGAGGTGTACAAGGGGAGTGAACTTTTGCATGATGAAAAATGGTGACTTGTTAACAGCTTAGCAGAACTGTAGGAATTCCATGTATGAAGTAACATGATGAGCTACAACTTTTAAGCAACTGCTCTCCATTTTATTTCTTTGACTGTGCTGTCTTGCAGGCTTCTGTTCTTTACCTTCTTGTACCTGCTACCTTCTGTGGAACTGGTCTTCAGTCCTACTTCTGTTCCTTTTGTGGTATCTTGTTAAATGAAATTTACTGTGTGGTAAAACATGGAAATATTCTGCAGATTCCTTGCCTTTGACAGCTCTACTATTTATAAACTCAAAGGTACTTAAATTCTTTGTCTTAAATTCTGCCGGTTTTGCTTAGATTTGAGGCTCACAGTGGAGAAATTACTTTTCATCCTTTGGGACAGATAACATTTAAATTCTTCTCTACCTTTGACAGTTGTAAGCCCTACTCTCCCATGCCTGTGTTCCTCTTTTAGTTCTTACTCTGATACTGTATTTTGATTGTGCACTATGTGCTTCTGAAGTATTCCTATACTTCACGTTCTTGTGCTCTTGTCTTCACATGACTTTCTGGATTATTGTGCCTCCATCAGTCAGTTACGTGTGAAGAAGTTTCCTCTTCCCACTCTTGCAAGCGGTTGCTTCCTTTTAAAGGACACTGGAAGTTTAATTACTTTTTTAAATTTAATCTTGTGCTATTTTCATAGTGGTGGATTAGGACTGTCTAAAATTGACTTTTTAATATGGAATGGTTTACTTTTTGCCTGCACCTTATTTTTATTTCTCTTGCCTAACAGGGGTGTGTGGGTTTTTGGTCTGTGTGGTTTCCTTTGGTTCTGTAGTTAGTGTAGCGTGCAAAGAATAAAATGGTAACTGTACATCCAGATGCATCTGCAGAGATCATGTGGCAGCTTCTGAAGTATGGGACAGTGAGTATTTGCTGTCTGAAAAGATGCGGTTCAGTTCACATGCTCTTCTCTACAATTGTTTGCTTAGATTATAGTAACTGCCCCAAATAAGTCTTGCGTCTGTCTTGAAGTTTCTACTATGCTACTTCTGAATTTCTAGTTGGTGTTCTGCAGCTTAACTATATGCTTGGCATTTGAGTTAGAATCTTTTTTGGCAAAGATGGGAAAGTATGATTGAGATGGAACTTGAGTCTCTAGAGTCCTGCACAGAGCCCTGTAGCAGGATCATGTGTGCCTTAAATTTGTATGGAACGTAAGGAACTGCTAGAATCCTCTATGCTGCTTCAAACTTTCTGGCGTGACTGTTTCCTTTGTGGTAGTGGTTGAGCCTCTGTCAGGAACGCAAGTACTGTTGGAGACAGTTCATGTCTTGCGGAACTTATCAAATATTAGTCAAAGAAAAGCTCATTACTTTTACATCTTGTTTGTATTAATTAGTCATGTGGATATTCGCTAGAACTGACCAGGTTTTGGTTTGTACCTCTTAATGGCTTGAGAGTATTGTAATATCCAAATTCAATCAAAGAACCACAGGCCTTTTCCAGCTGATGGGGAAAATAGCACTTCCATGGGCTGTGATGGATTGACAGAGGATTGTCAGTGTGTGTTAAGTCCCAAGATTCATCATGAAGAGATCAGTCCCTCACCAGATGTTTTGGATTAAGCTGATTAAATAAGGGTTTGTATTCAAGTGACTTGTGCACATCATCTCTGACAGGGTATGTGAAACTCAGATTTTTGTTTAATTGGAGGACCCTCTGTCTTCATACAACTGCCTTTTTGTATTCTTGTGTTATCTGAGTAAATTTAGTTGTTTGGTTGGGGAGTGAAAGAAAAGGAGGGAACACACCAAATACATAATTATACTAATAAGAACCAGTTACTTCACTACTTAATTTCCAGATAATACTTAATCAATACCGAAAGAGAAACTGTCCACTTGTAATTTGCCAATATTCTTCAGTGGCTCTTTGTTCTGTAATTTTCATTCCTTGATAAGTCCGTCTTGTATTTTGAATCTTAACTGTATTTAACAGTTCACTGAAATGGCAAAACATGAATTAATGTAAGCAATACTTAATGATATGTATTTAATGTAATAGTTAAGGTAGCCTCAGGTCTTTAGCATTTAACATTCACCATGCTGCTGAGAGTCCCACCACTGGGCTTGTGCATTCTTAAATTATTTATGCTTTAACCAATCCAAGTGTTAATGCTTTTGTTCACATCTAAAATAGGACATAGCTTTTTCTGTTATAGTCATTCTCTGCCTTTGCAAACTTGTGCTGTGGCTACAGCTGATACCATCAGGGATGTGAGAATATTTCTTTACTGTTGTACTCTTGACTGCCTTTCCAAAACTCTTCAACCAACATGAGAAGCAGACATTCTCTTCCTTGTCATGCATTTTCCTCGCCACACTTAAGCACTTCTTGTGTTGGAGTCATCTCATTAGGCAGGCTCCCTGTTTCCTACTTACTGTTGCTTTTCTGAGTTGTGGAGTTATTTCCTTTACCTGCGGACAGACTTCTTACTGAATCCAAACCACAGTGGAAGAGTTAGTATTGTGTAGTTGCTACAAAAATTATTTTTTTCTTCTCCTCCATAGCTGCCTTTATCTTAATTCAAATTTTGGTATCTTCTTTATTCTAATAAGTAATAAAGTCTGAAAACTGAAACATATGTCACAGGCTACTAGAAACAGGAGAGTGAATGAGGGCCATCTTGATTGTCCCCAAGGCCACCTCACTTGCAGGTGTCACAACCTCTGTTGCAGATTCAGGTCAGGCAGAAGCAGTTTATAGCTACATGAGAGAGAACACAGAGCAACAGAGGTTCTGCCCTCCTTTGATACCAACTGACCTAAAGGGAAGTACTAGGGTGTATACACGCTTTGACCAGATATACCCTGCTCTTTGGAGGAGCCTGATACTGGCACAGGAGTGTCTCTATACAAGGGAGCTTGGTTCCAGCAGATGTACCTGTGTATGGCTGACAACTCAGTCTGCAGCCTCAACATACCTCTGTTCAGCTTATCCATCTCTTGCTTGTGATGCTGCTGTGCCCTTAACCAGCTTTTAGCTTAGTGATATCTGCATCCACATGGGTTACAGATGCCCTGCCAAAAAACGTATCTAAATTTAGTTTTAAGTATCCAATCTTCACTGGTATCGAAAGCAGCATGCAAAACTTATGATCGGTCTTGTTTTGGTGTGTGAGAACAGTCTCCTTCACTGAAGAGTCTATGATCTAGTAATCTAGGGAACAATTAGCTGCCTTTTATTGCTAGCTTCCTTTGCTCCTGAGGTAACTTTCTTTCTGATTTGATGCTGCATTAATGTTTTATTTCATGCATCTGTGTGGCACTAAGTAGTTGAATGATTAATTCAGTTTTATGAAGCAAAATCAAGTGGGAACAGATTTATGTGAATTTCAGTGCTATGTTTCTTCCTGGCTTTTAGAAAATAAACTGTTAAAATGGTGGTATTTAGCTAATGAATAGATGTTTTTCTACTCTTATGAGTTGTAGAGATGTCTGGAGGAAGATTTTTTGGTGTTAAGAGCATTATTTAACTGAAGATAACTGTGTGCTCACATTGTAGCTGTGCTGGTTAGTTTTGTCATTTATTCTTTCCCATCTTCAGCTGTTAGTAATACAAGGTAACTATATGCTGTTGTAGAATTTTGTGGTGCATGCTAATTAGTTTATTTTGTGAATTGTTAATTTTAACTTAATTGTTCTTAATTTGGTGGAATGGTCTTTTGTTTACTATTAGTTGTGGTCTTTAAGTGCAGCTGTTCTCTGGCAAGGCTGATGACACCAACCATTTACATAGTGAAAAGTTTTTAACATTTAATTAAAACTTATGATTTGGTTGAGGTATTTATTCCGCAAAATGAGAATTCATATCTTGTTTGCTACATTTTCCACTAGACTTCTCACTAAAAACTTGAAGTAGCCTGATATCATCAGAAAAGTGACTAAATATTGGCATCATAACTTACTGTCCTGTCTAGCTTAATTAGAGCCTTAAAAAGCACACAGTTTTCCATATGGATCACAAGCCAGAAACCCTCTGTGCAGTCGCTTGATTTGTTTGCATGTTCTGCTGCTAACACCTGCCAGCAACATCACTATGTAAATTAAATGTCTGCTGTTAACAACATGAAAAGAAAGTCCTTATTCCTGATTCTTAGTTACAGGACTGTATCTTGAAATGTGTGGGAATGCTTACCAGTGTGAAGAATATCCCTTTTTTTTCTTTCCCACCTCCCTGCCATTTAAAGCAATCTCAGTTGCCAATCTGACATGAAACACTCCACTAAAAAGAGTACCTTGTGTTCAAGTCTTAACTACTGGAATAGTTCTGAAATCTTCAGAATAAAGTACAAGGAATAGTAATTCAAGGACAATTTCATGTGTTTTAGGAGACTTGTGTTGATTTCACAGTTTAGCAGCTACATTTTAATTAAGGCAGCACAACCATTCTAAAGCTTTTTCGTCTGTAACAGGCATACAGATTTTTTTCCTGCAGGACATCAAGCTTGAATTGGCTGTGCTCTGTTGTTGACGTACAAAGCTGCACTTTTCCAGAGGTGTATGTATGGTGAGATCCATGCTTCTAATAATGTTGCATTTCAGTTTACACAGATGTAAAAAGCAAAGCTGAATTGAGTGGTGTTGCTAGCAAGAAGTCAGTCTCTGAAAGTGTTCTCAAGGGAATGGGTGTATGGGTGTGAGGACTATAATTTTTTTTTTTTTGCTCTTAATAGTTCTGTACTTCTGTTTCAAGTTGCTCCTTAACCTGAGCATATAGCATCAAAGTGCTGATGGTTCTTTGTTCTCAGGCTATCGTATTAGGTGGTTCTTTACCTTGCTGTCAAAAAAAGCTGATATCATTAGAATTACCTGCATGTTTTCTTGTTTGAAGCTGGTGCATGTAAGCAACTAATGACACTTCAATCATATGGAGGACTGTGCTCATCACTACCTCTGAACGTAAATTTCTACCTTAGTTTGCTGTTGACTGCAATAGTATTGCAACTTGAACTAGGTGATGAAGTTACGTCCTTCCAGAGATGGAAAGAATTTTGAAATAGTGTTTACTTAGCCATTTTGTCTACCTTCTTATGCAAGACTTTTCAAGGTTGAGGATTTTTAGTTCTTTGTCTGGTGAGACTCTCAAACTTCCTTGTGGTGATACCAGTTTCCCTTGAGACCTTGGGTCATTACTACTGTTAGGAGACTGATTATGCCATTCCACATAAACGTTTAATGTCCTTGCTTTCTGAACAGATGTTCTTGCCTTATCTAAAATCCTGCTCCCAATCTTCAATCATCTTTAAATCAGTCCCTCCAGCCTCCTTCACCTTTACTAGCAAACAATAAGGAATTAAAGCATAATATTGTTTCAATGTTTCAAAATTTGGGTGCAGTATCCTAGGTCTGTCTGCACTTTCAAGCAGTGTCTTGAAACTTTGTAGTGATATAGAAGTATTGGTTTGATAGTGCCTCTGCGTTTCTTAAACCTGCATTATAGTGTTGTGATGACTTCTTGATATTCTGAAGATAATATGCTACTTATATTCTGTAGTGGAGGCTTGTTCTTACTTTGCCGATCAGGAGTGCAGACCTCTGATTATACTCAAGGGTATTGGCTTGTACTCTGGCTCTTCAGTCTTTTTTTCGAGTTTTTTTGCCCTGCTATATAGCATAGAATCACAGAATCATTAAGGTTGAAAAAGACCTTTGAGATCATGAAGTCCAACCATTAACCCAGGACTGCCAAGTCCATCACTAAACCATGTCCCTGAGCACTGCATCTATGGTGTTTTTTACATGCCTCCAGGGATGGTGATTCCACCACCTCCTTGGGCAGCCTGGTCCAATGCTTCACCACCCTTTCAGTGAATAAATTTTTCGTAATATCCAGTCTTAAACCTCCCCTGGCATAACTTGAAGTAGTCTCCTCTTGTCCTGTTGCTAGTTACCTGGGAGAAGAGACCTACTCCCACCTGCCTACAGCCTCCTTTCAGGTAGTTGTAGAGAGCAGTAAGGTGCCCCCTGAGCCTCTTCTTCTCCAGACTAAACAACCTCGGTTCCCTCAGCCGCTCCCCATAAGACCTGTGCCTCAGACCCTTCACCAGCTTCGTTGCCCTTCTCTAGATACACTCCAGCACCTCTACATCCCTCTTGAACACAGTATTTGAAGTGTGGCCTCACCAGTCCCAAGTACAGAGGGATGATCACTCCCCTTGTCCAGCTGGCCACACTTTTTTGGATACAGGCCAGGATACTGTTGGCTGCCTTGACCACCTGGGCACACTGCTGGCTCATGTTCAGCCAGCTGCTGACTAACACCCACCAGGTCTTTTCCCACCAGGCAGCTTTCCAGCCACTCTTTTCCAAGCCTTGGCATTGTGTGGGGTTGTTGTGACCCATGTGCAGGACCCAGCACTTCTTGTTGAACCTGATACAGTTGGCCTCAGCCCATTGGTCCAACCTGTCCAGATCCCTCTGCAGATCTACAGTCCTGCCCAACTTAGTGGTGTCTGCCACCTTACTGAGGATGCACTTGATCCCCTTGTCTAGATAGTCTAATAAAGATATTACAGAACTGGCCCTAGTACTGAGCCCTGGGGCACACCGCTTGTGACTGGCTGCCAGCTGGATGTACAGCCATTTACTACCACTCTTTGGGTTCTGCTGTCCAGGCAGCTTTTTATCCAGTGTAAAGCATGCCCATCTAAGCAATGGGCAGCCAGTTTCTCCAGGAAAATGCTGTGGGAGACAGTGTCAAAAGCTTTACTAAGGTCCAGGCAGACAGCATCCACAGCCTTTCCCTCATCCACTAGGCAGGTTATCTTGCCATAGAAGGAGATCAGGATTGTCAAGCAGGACCTGCTTTTCATGAATCCCTGCTGGCTGGGCCTGATTCCTCAGCTGTCCTGCACATGCTGCATGATGACACTCAGGATGATCTGCCCCATAACCTTCCCTGGCATCAAGGTCAGGTGGACAGGCCTATAGTTAATAGTCTAGCAGATACGCTAGGAACAAAAAAATAACAGTGGTCTTAAAATTGCTGGCATAATGAGGGTAATTGGGTAGAGATGAAGGGAATGGACTTCAACAACAACAAAAAATCACTGGGAGACTGTTTTTCAAAAAAGGCTATTCTTTAAAACTGTGGACAACTATATGAGAAGGGGATGAGTAATGATTAATGCTTTGCTCACTGAGAGTTTTGGAAGTGAATTTTTGGAGGAATTATTTAAATGAGGAAAGAGATTCAGGTACCTGTGGATTCATGTGGAATCCAGAAATTGGGCAGCTTGGCCATCTAGGCCAGATAGTAATAAGCGAGAACTACATAATTTAAAACGTAATGTTTCAACAAATGGTCATTGTTTTAAGCATTTTGATGTCCTCTATAAAAGTTGTTAATGCATCCTCATTATATACCTGCTATGAACATTTATCTGTAGGAGCAGGGGCTAGAGTTAAGGAAGTTAAACACTGAAGGCATCTGTGCAAAATCACGAGAAATTACTTTGTTGTGACTGATGTGAATGCATAACAATTCAAATACAACCCCTGTTCTAAAAACCTTCAAATGTGAGGTGACAAGCCTCTGATGGAAGAAATGAAATATTCATAGTAGTGGGTGTAGCCTGAGAGAACTGGGGTTTAGCCTTACAGCTTGAATGGTTCTACTTCCCAGTATTAACTCCAATATATTTTGTTTCAGTTATGCAAAAGGAGACTTGGACATATCATACATCACTTCCAGAATTGCTGGTAGGATAGCTATGTCTGTCTTCAGAATAACTTCTGTTTGTTCTTAATATATATTAAAAAATCAATACTTTACATGGTGTTTGTTGTTCTGTCTTCAGTGATGTCCTTTCCAGCTGAAGGTGTAGAATCTGCCATCAAAAATAACATAGAAGATGTGCGGTTATATCTGGACTCTAAACACCCTGGCCACTATGCTGTGTACAATCTCTCTCCGAGAACATACAGGCCTTCAAGATTCCATAATAGGGTGCGTATAGTTTTTGTGTATTTCTTTAAAAGGTCTTTCAACACAATGTCTTGATTATACCTTCAACATTTTAGTATGAAATATGTTAAAATAGGCTGCCTAATGCAAAAAGGTGACAATAAGTATAAACATGAGGTCAAAGAGTGACCTGTGTTCTGCTTGTGTGCTTTCAATCCAAACTTAACTGATTAAAGACTAATCTTTAATCT